>NW_016809106.1:1961398-2006328 GCF_001698545.2 Rhinopithecus bieti | reverse complement strand
TTGGGTGGTTTTCTTCCCTTTTTTTTTTGAAAGCCCTGTTTTTTTTTTTTTTTTTTTTTTTTTTTTTTTTTTTTGTATGGGATACAAATAATATTAGGAGGTAAATTTGGAGCATGACATTTCTTTAGATGATGTGAAAAAACAATTCAGCCTTACCACTTTCATGTGCTAGTAGGGCTGACAGAGAGAGTGGAAAGAAAATGTCATAGACATCTCCTGTAGAAGAAGTAATCTGATCATTGGCAAACATGACAGGTTGCTGAGAGGAAAGTAAGCCTTCTTTCAAATGCTTGCAGACGCTCACTGGAAAGAGATGCCAGCAGAGTTAAGCTTCCTTAGCCTGTACTCTATTTCATGTCACATTATTAATACATTGTCTTCCAAGGGGACCAAATGAGACCTACTAGTCTCTCTTACTCTGAACTGGAGTCTAGCTTTACATCCTTGTCTGGAATAAGGGCTGATAAACAAAAAACATGTGTAATTTGCTTCTCTGGGGACCCCAGAAGAGAGAGAGGTGTGTGCTCCTCTGAGGACAAGAGAAGGAATGAGCATAGTCTCTGAAGTGACAGAATTCTTAGGATTCATCATGGTGTGGGACCAGCCACATTTTTATCAACTCAAAGATCTCAATTAAGTTAGCTGATTAGGAAAATATATTTTCTGCACAGCCATTTGATTTTTCATCATGAGACAATACCTGCAAAAAAATTACTTTTATCAATACACAAGGAGCATATAGTAGTAGCTCATTGTTCAGCTGAAGTAGCCAGTGGCCAACATGGTGAGGCGTGAGGCATCCTGCTGATCTCAAGCCTCCTGTCTGGTCCAGAACAGCTCTGCAATTACCTTCGTTCTCACTCCCTTGGGATAAGTGGTGATTTCCAAACCCTGGCTATACTTAGAGTCATCTGGAGTGGATTTTAAAAAATTACTGATATCTGGGTTCCACTCCTACAAAATCAGAATATTTATGGGTGGGCCTGGGCATTTGGTATTTTTTAAAGTGCGCCAGGTGATTCTAGTTTTCAGGTACAGAGAACTAGAGGGCGAGGACTATTCAGTGACTCCATCTCTTCTGTTAAACAGACAGGTTTTCTGGCAGAGGGAACACATGACATCACCATAAGTCATCAAAACCATTTACACTGGCCGGGCACGGTGGCTCACACCTGTAATCCCAGCACTTTGGGAGGCCAAGACGGGCAGATCTTGAGGTCAGGAGTTCGAGACCAGCCTGGCCAACATGATGAAACCCCCGTCTCTACTAAAAGTATAAAAATTAGCCACACACTGGCACGTGCCTGTAATCCCAGCTGCTTGGGAGGCTGAGGCAGGAGAATCACCTGAACCCAGGAGGCAGAGGTTGCAATGAGCTGAAATCGTGCCATTGCATTCCAGCCTGGGCAACAAGAGTGAAACTCTGACACACACACACACACACACACACACACACACACACACACACACACACACAACTAAACCTTTGCTGGAAGCATCCAGCAGGAGATGAGTCTAGTGTTGGAAGAGGTAGGTTGACACTGATGAGAAGTGAGAAGGAAAGGATTAGAGGAAAATGCCAATGATTCTGGGATGTCAGAGGGCCTAGAAAACCAAGGTGAAAATTATGCCAAAGGAGGTTTGAAAAAAGAGAAGGCACATGAAGACAAAATTAATTTAGTTTCCAATTTTGCCAGGGCCAGTCAATTACTGGAACAGCAGGTGGTGGGTGAGGGATGCAGGGAGGGGAATTAACTTAGAACTTTCCCGTTTGGAGGTCAGATGGTGTAATTCATTATGGAAGCTGAAAAGGACATGGGCAAATTTTTACCCTCAAAATTCATTTGGCTGCAGGCATACCGCCCAGGGAAAACCCCCAGGATCTTTTTTTATGTTTAAGGGAATGAGCAGTCATTATTAGTCTACTGTAGTAGAGGAGCAAGAATTCCCTTTTGGAATGTGGCTCTCAATTTTACACTTGTGTGTAGCTAACTCAACTTTTCCATGAGTAATTCAATGCAGGTTGACAATTTATTTCCTAAAATATAACAGTGCCCCATTTTCATGCCCAGTTGAAGTGAGGGTCTCTGTGGATCCTGCTAATGGCTGAAAAGTCACAAACAGCCATCATAAGCAGCATGAGGCAAAAAGCAAAAACCAAAAGTGCCTCTCCTCTCCTGATGAGAAATTTTTGGAAGTCAGGGCTGTGCATGTCAATAGTATGGTTGTTGGTAGAAAAATTTTCTTTACATTAATATCATCTCAATTAGTCCTTGGTTTTAATTTGCCTTTAGTTCACCAAAATATAGATTAGGCCATGGAAAACAGTGATTTAAAGATGTATTTTTTATCACCTGAGCCCAAGAAGTCGAGGCTGCAGTGAGTTGTGGAGTGCCACTGCACTCCAGCATGGGTGACAGAGTGAGACCCTGTCTCAAAAACAAAGAAAAAGATGCGTGTAAAAGAAATTACCATCTCTGAAATCTGAATGTCTTAAAATAGGTAGGGTTTTATATTAGGAGAAATAAGGTTGCTCTCCCAGGCTTTACCAATCTCCTCTTTCTTCCATGTTCAGGACCCATTATTTCCAAAAGCTGTGACATTTCCTGTATATTGGCTTATCCCTCATGGCAGCGTTTCTCAGATGCATGAATGCTTGACTCCACTCCTCAGAGAATAGCAGCTGCCTGGGGTCCTGTGCTTTGTCTGGATACATCCCCTATCAGTCAGCCTTTAAACCAAGTGCCACTGAGGAGCCTCCCTGGATGTCCCCAGGTAACAGCAGGGAGAGAACTGAATGGCTTTGTCATGGAAGTTCTCCTCGAAGCATGCAGTTGACCTGTTTTTATATTCCAGAAACACTTTTCTATGCTTCAGTTCAAAAGCTTAGAATTCTGTTAATGCTCAGCTTGTAGCTCTAACAGCTCTAACAGGCTTACTTGGGAAATCTCCCCCTGGAAGCAGAAATCCTTCCTCAGCATCTGTCATCACCAGCTTCTGCTTGGTCCTCATGATGGGAACCTGACGTTTGCTGAGGCAGTCTGTCCACTATTTGAAAGAAAGTTCCCACAACATTCAGTCCAAGAGGAGCCCAACTGATCCCGAGTTCTTCAGGCTCCCAGGGGCCATTGCTGCCTGTAGTAAGCGAATGCCCAGAACCCAAGGCTCCATCTCGCATGACTACAGGAGTCTAGTCCCTTCCTGAGGAATCCTGGTAGTGCTCACCTGTTGGTTTCACTCCTCACTCCTGCTCCACATGCCTGCTTCAGATATATTCGCCATGGTCCATGCACCATCTTGGTACATTTCTCCGCGCTGGTGGAGCTCTCATGGTCTCGTAACACCTCATGTCTGAACTCACACTTGACTCCTCTTAATCCCCAAGGCATTGCAGCATCCAGACAGTGGTGTTTAAAATACTTTAATGAAGATCTGACAGTAATATAAGGGAATTAGCATTCAGGAAAGGACTCTTTAATTTGAATGCGGTGGCTCATGACACCCCATCAGGCCCACGCAGCTGTCTCCCTCCTTAGCCTGTGTGTGCCAACATTTTGCTGAGCCCATCTTTCTCCTCTTTAGCGTCCACTTTGTCATATCCTCTTCTCCAGCGAGTCCCAGGGGCTCCAGTTACCCCTTTCTGCCCTTCCACCTATCTCCGTTATAAAAATCTCTCAAAGATGCCCATGATGGAAATAGCCTTTTTTTTTTTTTTTTTGAGAAGGAGTCTCGCTCTGTCACCCAGGCTGGAGTGCAGTGGCCAGATCTCAGCTCACTGCAAACTCTGCCTCCCGGGTTTACGCCATTCTCCTGCCTCAGCCTCCCGAGTAGCTGGGACTACAGGCACCCGCCACCTCGCCCGGCTAGTTTTTTGTATTTTTTTAGTAGAGACGGGGTTTCACCGTGTTAGCCAGAATGGTCTCGATCTCCCGACCTCGTGATCCGTCCGCCTCGGCCTCCCAAAGTGCTAGGATTACAGGCTTGAGCCACTGCGCCCGGCCGAAAATAGCCTTTTTTATTAATGAGATGAAAATTTAGCATCTCAGTTTTAAGCATTTACATTGGGAATACTTCCCAAAGTTCAAGGACAACAAAAATTTTCCTGTTTTAAAACTTTCAGAATATAATTACTCACAAAAGTGAAATAGAGTCTTTCCCAAGGGCAAACCTATCATTTACCTTTAGAGGCATAGGGCATATATTTCTGTCATTCTAACAAATAGCAGTTTGTTCCCAATTCAGACTGTCAAATGTTTGGAAACACTGTGGTTCAGTCACAGAGCCTGCCACTATGAAGTTTATAAATGCGTACCAACTACAGGTGTGTGAAAATACAGGTTGTACAGGCAAATGAAGACATAAAACAAGTGTTATGCCATTGCAGTGAAATTTGGAGTGCATATTGTCTAACATTTCCCTTTACAATATCTAAAAATTAGTTTAATGTTACATTAAAATGAAAGGAAACTCATTTTAGCCTGAAATCTTCCCAATATTTACTTCCTCTGATTCTAGTTTTTTCCTATGAAATTAGGATTAGAACAAGTCTAATCTCTTCCACATCATTCAAATACGAAGAATGCACTCTTGCCTCATCAAGTCTTCTCAATTTTTAAAAAGAAATTTAAGCTTATGTTGTCATGTGGGGTTAGCATGAGGTTTAGTATTTAATATTTTTTGGTCATTAATTAAGCAAATGGAACCAGAAACCAGAGCAGACAAGCTGAAAATTCTGAAAACCAGAGAGCCTCTTCTCCTCCAAAGGATTGCAGCTCCTTGCCAGCAATGGAACAAAGCTGAATGGAGAATGACTTTGACAAGCTGACCAAAAGCTTCAGAAGGTCAATAATAACAAACTTCTCCAAGCTAAAGGAGGATGTTCAAACCCATTGCAAGGAAGCTAAAAACCTTGAAAAAAGATTAGAAGAATGTCTAACTAGAATAAACAGTGTAGAGAAGACCTTAAATGACCTGATGGGGATGAAAACCATGGCATGAGAACTACCTGCTTTGGAAGAACATTCCATGCTCATGGATAGGAAGAATCAATATCATGAAAATGACCATACTGCCCAAAGTAATTTATAGATTCAATACCATCCCCATCAAGCTACCAATGACTTTCTTCATGGCAGCACATGTCTACCCAAAAGGGAAATTTCAGATCACAGCCCATCAACATCCAGACCCCTGGGGTCTGGGAAATGTGAGGCAACACGTGACTATTCAATGAGCCACAAGTTCTCTGCCCTAGGTCCCCATTCACATTTCATCTTGATCTAACTTCATCCCAGTTTTGTATTTTCCCAGTAGGCTAAGCTCCTTTTTCTTTTCTCTCCTCCTTTTCGCCCTTTTCTTCCATTCCTTCATCTCCCTTTCCTAATCTTTGCTTGATGCCACTATGGCTTCCCATTTACAAAAGCAGTCTCCACTCTAGGGGGTGTAGATGGAGGGGTCAATTAAGGCTGCACTGATCACCACATTCAACAAGTGAGTTCCGTCAAGTGACATCACCTTTTCAGAACAGTTCACTTAAATGGATGGTTCTCACACGGGAGTGTACATCAGCCTCCTCCAAAGGGCTTGTGAAACTGCATAATTCCGGTTCAGTAGGTTTGGAGGGGGGGCTGGAGAATTTATTTTTTAAACAGGTTCTCGGGTGATTTTAATTCTGTTGGCCTGCTCAATACATTTTGAAAAAATAGTTAAACCTGCATTTGGGAGGCAGATTATTTCCATTTTCATGGATTTATTGTCATTTAGAAACCCACATTTTCTTCATACGAACACAGCTGGGGCAGTGTGGTCGGGCTGGGAAGTGTGGGAGCACAAATATCTGTTATCTGGTCTGAAAGACTAAGGGGTAAAGTTTTGTGGTCAATTCTAAGAGGTGCCTGGGCTTGCTGGAAGCAGCTTTTCCCATTCCTTTTGGGCTGCCAGCTGGGGACTGTTCTCTTAGCCCAGGGCTTTGTCAATGGGAATGTTTCCCTGGTGCGGATGGGAAAAACTTCACTCAGCCTGCACTGAGCGGGGTCCCTTCTGTGCAATGTGTGATGTAGGTTTGGGACTGGCTTTTTGGTTTGATGGCCAGGTTTACTGACAACATTTTGTCCAAATCTAATTCAAAGGAAACAAGATGCGAGAATAAAAATGTGGAGTGAGGCATCTCAACATTACTGTCTTCTCACTTCAGACCCAGTTAATGAGATGTGGTCAGTAAAAGTGGCTGAACTAATGTGTGACCCACTGATTGTTTCCCGCTGATCTCATGCATAGCCCATCCTTACTTCCTGCTGTGCCTGCCTCTTGTGCAGGGAATCATAACTTGTAATAACCCCTTTCTCTTTCAGGGAACACAGAACATAATTGAGATCTGACTTATTGTTAGATATCTCTGTGAACAGATGAGTCCTTTCTGTTCCTCTTTTATCTCCACACCTCTTTCTCTATTCCAAATTTGGGAAGCCCTCCGTTTGATAGACATCTTGAGTCTGACTGCCTTTCACCTCCCTGGGGACAGAATTGAATTGAGCGAGTGTGAGGATGCCAGATGGGGTGGCAGGGTAGGGGGCTGCCTTCTGATGGGAGCAGGATTGAGGGACAGGGCTCTCACTAATGGTGTGTAATATTATACTCACGCTCTGATAGAACCTTCAGTAAAACTTCCTCGCTCACTAATGCCTTGTGCAATCCTTTTATGGGGATTGGGGGTATGAGCACTAAGAACTCTTAAGTTGGCATCAGTTGCCCCATGGAACGACAGCCACATCTGACCCACAGGTCCACACCCAGCTTTAGGGGTCCTCTTGGGCACAGACCAATGCTCTAGGTTGGCAACGCTGACATTATGGGGACTCAGTATTTAAGGTTTATCATTCTTGTGAAATAGTTCCCTTGGGTCTTTTCTACTTGTCCATATTTAAATTCATTCAGCACACATTTATTGAATCCTTGCTATGCATTACACACCGAAGGAACAAGAAAAGTAAAGGTAGCTAATGTTTATATTCTTCAGAGCTTAAAAATGCTGTTTCCTGTGTCTGTCTCTTGGATCCGATACGGACTCTGTTCTCAAATTATGGTGACATCATAAATAGTCCTTGTTTAACTGAAATCAGGTGTTTGAGAAAAAGGAAACAGTGTTGAGAGGTACAGGTGTTAACCTTACAATGAGAGCAGGATTTTAAATGAAGAGAAGATAATTCTTAAAAATGGCAAGATGGATTAGACCTCATGCCTCACATTAATGAAGGGATTTCAAGTGAGTGGCCATGTATTTTTTAATAGACCACGAAAAAAATTCTATGTAGAAAACTGAAGAATTATTAAAACGGTCAACAGCTTTCCTTGCCTGTTTTTGTCCTTCTCTAAATTTACTCCTTATGGAGAGAAGAGTGGTGACGACAGCCCACAGAATTGACGAGTGCTTGGGGTCAAATGGGTTTGCTTTGGGGCTGCCAAGAAAGCTTCTGTTTGGATTTGCTGCCGTGGCCTGCAGCAAAGGAAGCCTGCAATTTTAGCTCTGGAAATATCATTCCGCTTAAGGTAAGTAAAAAAAAAAAATAAGCACCTGTCTCTTCTGAAGACACATTGTCTTAGACAAGTCATTCTCGACTTTCTTGTTGAGATGGGCCTTAGGTTGCCTGGAACCACATAAAGATCCTTGGTATTCATTCTTCCATTGAACCTCTCAGGGAAAAAAAAAAAAAAAAAAAAAAAAAAGAGTGCCCATTCTGTGCTACTTAGGGCACAAAAAAGATAATTTTGGTAATATGAATGAGATAGAATATACCATGGCACTACACGATAATGATATTTCCCTGGAATGATGATGGTGGTGATTTTGATTTTGAAATCTGCATGAGATTCTGATCTCATATTCCAAGGGGAGCTTTGGAACGGCTTGGCTGCCTTGTATTCCCCCAATAAATCTTCATTACAATCAGCTCTGGCAATTTCTAGAAGACTCTTCAAATTCTGAGAACGGTAGTCTGTTGAGTATAAAAAAGAAGGAACAAAATCAATCCCTTTGTGGAGGGGCTACCTGTCATATTTACAATGAAAAGGAAATGCCATTTGCGCATTTTAGGTTGAACTTTAGAATTCTTCCAGCTCCACTATACGAGGCAAAAGAAATAATTGGTTTGTAGCCAGTAATAAAGGCAATCAACCATAAGGTTTGCTTTGCTAAGTTGTCCCTCCTGTCACATATATGTGCAGTTACACGCCAGGAAAGGGACAGTGCCAGGTTCCTCATTAGCCACTGTGTTTGTTTATGCTGGGGAAGGAGCTGACCACCTACCGAGAGCCAGCTGTGCATGCACTGGCCTCACCGTGGTGCCCATGAAGACTGCAGCCCCTGCCTGCACAGAATCTATGGAATGATACTGTTTATCTCACCTAAATTGGTTAATTACAGTTTCATTCTGTGTGATGAATTCAATGATAGGGGAGGAGCAGAAGCACATGTGAGGAGCACCTGCTCCTCCTAGGAGTCAGAGCAAAGAGGTTGCTCTGTGAGTGTGCTAGCACCAGATTGGAAGGTGCTTTAGACACTAATCTCCACCTCTGAAGCCACCAGGTGGGGTATGGAGTGGCGGGTGGGGTGGGGTCTTATCCTCCCGCCAGAGAAGTCTCAGCTGGCCTCTCGGTTCCCCTCACTCTATTGATTACTTGGTGCCATTCAAACATGATTTCTCTGGATGTCATTAAATGAACAATATTGGCAATCACCACACTGGAAGATAGGTCCTTCAAGAAGATGGCTAATCTAAGGCTTCCAGTTCAAGGAAGAGAATCCTAGGCAGAAATTAAGCATATGAAAAAGATCAGAGATAACCAGTACCATGACACTCAGGGTGACGGTGTTTGATTCAGCTGCAGAGAAGGCAGAAGGGATAGGCAAAGGGCCAGGAGTGGAGGGCCTTTAAGGCCCTTTAACCTCCCCCTAAATCTGAGCAGAGCCATTGAAAGACAATAAGCAGGCTGATCATTCCATCTGTTCCGGTTAGAGAGGGCTGGAGCATTGGAACCTGGCAGCATGCAAACTGAGTAAGCAGCTTGGGATGGTTTGCAGGGAAACCTGATCGAGGGCTCAACCGAGGCCATAACAATTGTTAAAGCAATCTTTTACAAATTGTGCAGTGAATCACAAATGTGGATTTTAAAATATACCTGAGCAGATTTCCTGTATGAATTGAAGACAAGTTCTGTAACTACCAGTTAGGGCAGCTGAATGGATTATTGATTCTTCAATTTCAGGCCACAAAGAAATCACTACATGGAGTTATGAGAGTTTAGGTTAAATTTAAAAAATTAAATATTTTTAGCAGAGTACATTTTGCTTGCCTGGGGAGATTGCTTCTCCAGAGCAACTTAGAAATGTCTTATACAGTCACCATCAAGGTGGCTGGGACAGTCGAACAAGAAGGTCAGAGAAAAAAAGAGGTGCCCTCCTGGGTATCTCTAGTCTTAGGGGAATTTTTATTTATTTTTGAGATGGAGTCTCGCTCTGTTACCCAGGCTGGAGTGCAGTGCTGTGATCTCAGCTCACTGTAAGCTCTGCCTCCCGGGTTCACACCATTCTCCTGCCTCAGCCTCCCGAGTAGCTGGGACTACAGGCACCCGCCACCTTGCCTGGCTAGTTTTTTGTATTTTTTTAGTAGAGACGGGGTTTCACCAGGTTAGCAAGGATGGTCTCGATCTCCTGACCTCGTGATCCACCCGTCTCGGCCTCCCAAAGAGCTGGGATTACAGGCTTGAGTCACCGTGTCCAGCCGGGGATTTTATTCTTAGAGTGCGATGTTAATCTTACATCTGGGGATTTGTGCATCAGCCACCAGGCTCCCTGCTATTTCCCCTTCAGTCTCTGGTAACCAATAATTCTACTATGAACGACTGACATTTATGCATTCCCACTGAGACCCTGATGTGTGGATGTGTGTAATGGTGTTACATTAGGACTGTTCTAGTACTTTTGGATGTTGGGGCATGGGTTCAGAATAGTTTATCCTATTCCAAGCCATGTTGTAGTGGAATTTGCTGAGCTGTGATGGGTGTCTTAAATATATGAGAATGAATCTCCAGTTTGTTAGCATTTGGAGTTTCCTGAAGTGTAACCAGTTATGTTACCTAAACAAGAGGGAATGTTTGGGCTTGACTTTGTTAGTAGAAACACTGCCCTAACCGCAAAAGCACCTGCAGGGCATGATGGCATGTTCTTCTCTGAAGATCTTTAAGAATAGCATGGAATCAAGCTGGGTGCAGTGGCTCACATCAGTAATCCCAGCACTCTGGGAGGCCGAGGTGGGTGAATCACATGAGGTCAGGAGTTCGAGACCAGCCTGGCCAACATGGTGAAACCCCATCTCTACTAAAAATACAAAAATTATCCAGGTGTGGTGTTGGGCACCTGTAATCCCAGCTACCCAGGGGGCTGAGGCAGGAACATCGCTTGAACCCAGGAGACAGAGGTTGCAGTGAGCTGAGATCGTACCACTGCACTCCAGCCTGGCAGCCTGGGCGACAGAGTGAGACTCCATCTCAAAAACAAAACAAAACAAAAAAAGAATAGCAGTCAATTCCTTTGCTCACAGTGACTAAAACAGTTCCCGCCTGAAGAAAACAGAAGTGGATCTCATGACATCTTGAGTATTTTGCAGTCTCATTATTCCATTTCAAAAACAAGCCTTTTATTCAGCCTAACACTGCATCTAATAAAGATTTTTGAAAGTGAGCTTTTGAAATTATAATGTTGGGATGTTGCTAGCTGCTCTTTGATGAGATTTTAATTTTGAAAACCAGCAGTGAAACACTCACCAACATGTTCCGTCTAGGTGAAGCTGCAACTGCCAGACAGTCGTTCCTCTTTCGATCACTCGAAGGCAGTTTTAATTATTAACTAATTAGGGTGGAAATAGAGGCTTGTCATTTTCATTATTCTCATGGCACACATTGTTAATTTTCTGGCTTTTGGCATAGTGATTTAGGGCACTTCAGTTATGGTTTAAAACGGGGAGGAGGGCACATCTTGGAGGTATATTAAATCAAGATTTAGCTTGTCTCAGGATTGATATGTGTCATTTTAAAGCAAGGCTCACGAGATCTCTGGATCAAGAGGTCAGTACTAAATACGAGAATGAAAAGGCTGCAGGCTGTGGGGAAGGAAGGTGGTTAATTCTGCCCTGGGGAGAAAGGGTTCATAACAGAGCAATTTCACATGAGCTTTGAAGAAATCAGAATGGGGTAAGGGATGGGGTCTGGGAGAGAGAATATATGACGAAGAGAACCAGAGGGAAAAGGACGTGGATGTGAGGCTGTTGAGCATTTATTCGATCAACACATATTTATTGCAGTCTACTATATGCCAGATACATTCTAAGCTCTGGGCACAGCAGAAAATTAAATGGGCATGTTTCTACTTTCCTGGAGGTCCTACTCAAGTGACAATGCTCCAAGGATTTTAAGCAGCATGGTAAAGTTGGTGTCAGACAGGGGCAGGTGTTACAGTGTCCAGTGGTAAAAGACCATGCCATATTGGGTCAAGGAACTCAGGCTCCACTCTGTGGTCTCAAGGTAGCCCCTTTGCTAAGTGGCTCTATGGCTCCAGATTTTATGGTAAGAGGACCCCAGCCACCCCTCCAAATATCCCCAGTTATTTCTGGGAGCAAGTCCCTTGACGTGCCTCTCATGCATCTGCACAGGTTTTCAACAACAGTCCTCTTGCAGTGTAAGCCCCGTCTTTCCTTTCCTGCCCTGGCTCAGGCTCCCAGCTGTCCGTGGCATGGCCCAGGTTTCAAATCCTGAGAAAAAGCTCATCATGCTGGCACCACCTCATAGGAACAGGAGAGATCCTTGGGTAAGTGAGGAGATTTTATGTCCTAATTGGAGTAGTGATTACACGAGTGAATACTTTTGTTGGAAGGTACTATATTGTATCCTTAAAATAGGTCCATTTTATTTTATAAATTATTCTATAATTATATCACAATAAATTTAATTTTAAAAGAAAATAAAAATTGTGGTGTCCATCTTTTTAGTAACCTCAAGTCCTTTTACTTATTAAAGAGCTATAATTTATTTGTTTACTATGTATTGAATGCTATGTGTTTTACATTATTCCATACACCTAGGATAAAAATACTGCTATTGTACCCAACTTGTGGCTGGGGAAACTGAGGCTTCTGGAGGCAAAGCAATGGAGGAGCTAAACTGGTATCCCTGTAGTAAGGGCTGGAGACAGGATTGGAGCACAGCCTTTCTGAATTCAAGTCCTTGCCCTTACCCATTCTGTGAAGCAGCCTCTTTTGTCACGAAGGTTACAATTTTACATCCTTAGTAAAATAAAAAAGAAGTCACCTGCTTAGTATCTGAGCTTTGGGGTGCTGGTGTGGGAGCTCAGAGCTTTACACAGGGTGCCATGGTAGTGGCCAGCACATCTCCAGTCCTGTCTCCCTATTACCAGCCCTTCCTCTTGAGTAACAATGCTGGAGTCAGCAGGCGGGAGGCTGTCAACACAGCACTTAATGACTCAGTCCTGTTGCTCCCTGAACCAGCTGGAGGAGCCTGGCTCACACAGCCTAAGAGATCTCTCAGGCATGGAGCTCAGGTAGCCTTCTCCACCTATATCTTTTTTTTTTTTTTTTTTTTGAGACAAAGTCTCGCTTTGTCACCTGGGCTGGAGTGCAGTGGCGCCATCTTGGCTCACTGCAAGCTCTGCCTCCCGGGTTCACACCATTCTCCTGCCTTGGCCTCCTGAGTAGCTCAGACTACAGGCGCCCGCCACCACATGCGGCTAATTTTTTGTATTTTTAGTAGAGACAGGGTTTCACTGTGTTAGCCAGGATGGTCTCGAGCTCCTGACCTTGTGATCCGCCCGCCTCGGCCTCCCAAAGTGCTGGGATTACAGGCTTGAGCCACCGCACCCGCCCTTCTCTTTCCACTTAGTGGCATCATTCTTCATCTGTGGCCAATGCTATCCTAGACCATCACTCAAGGTGAAGCCAGGGTTGGACTGCTCTGTTTATAGACTGCTCAGTTTAGTCTTTGTAGGCTCTGTTCACTTCATAGATCACCCAGGGAGGGCATGAGCCAGTGGGCCATTCTCACCACTGAGGACGGAACTAGACCTGGGGAAATCCACGCCTCCACTGCCCCAACTCCTGTCTCTGAGTCCATCTGTCCCCAAGATGGATTAGAGGAGAACAGTGATGTCCCGTAGCCTAAAGACTGAAGCCTCCCCTTTGTCCCATGCCCAATGAGGAATCAAGGGGCACTTGGAAGAGAAACTGAATTGAAACTAGTTCCAGTTATTGAACACCTGAGCTAATAGACTGAGGTCATCCATCTCTATGTACACAGTCTGGAGTGTGAGTTTTGGGGATTTGGGTGGACCATGGAGGGCCAGGCCTTCTACAGGGCATTGTCCTTCTAGGTTCTGGGAGAGAAAATGGGAGAGGAGGGTGTTGGCTCCATGGGCAGGTTACACTATGGACTCTTGCATGGCTATTTGCAATAGCTCTGAGCCCCACCCAGGGGAGAGAGGGGATATCTAGAGGCGGCTCTGGGGCTAGTGAGAGAAGATGAAAACTTCTTTAGCAAAGATTACTTCTTGAGAGAGGGAAAAGGAGGGGCCCAGGGACCTCCAGGTTGTAAAGCTTTCCTAGCACCTAACCAAATGGAGACACACAGACATACCTCATGAATGGGGATCTAGGAGGATTTCAGACAATATTCAAATGTCTTTTCAATGATCTTTCTGCATCCAACCTAATTTCAATTCGAAACACAAGCTGCTTCGTACACGGTGAGACAGAACTGCTTCTCTCAGGATGTCACCTCTAACTGTTACTGTCTCTCAAGGCAACATTAACATAGGAAAACCCACAGTACTGACCTCCACACCCTTTCTCCCAACGTTACAACCTGTATCACAAACAGTGATGGAAGAAGAAAGAGAATAAAGAATAAATTAAGGGGATAGATGAATATGAAAGTGAAGAAGATTAGAAAGATTAGAAAGAGAGGTTTTTCTGGGGATGGAGGGACCCCGAAGAAGAGGAGCTGCTGGTTTCAGAAGAACAAAATTGTGGTCACCTCACCTCAAAAAGGGTCATCTATTTCCTTTATGGGTCCCTTCCTGCTACCCCTTCTGTGTCAAACTCATTTTCATGTTATCCTCTTGTCCTTTCTTCTGTAAACTAAAAATAAAGACCCAAGCAACAATGCCCCACCCACTGACTGGGTCCACTTATGGCCAAGAGGACCCCAGAAAATCCTTGAAAGTGAGTTCCTTGCATTTATACTGTTGGCTGGAGTGTAAATTAGTTCGACTATTGTGGAAGACAGTGTGGTGATTCCTCAAGGATCTAGGACCAGAAATACCATTTGACCCAGCAATCCCATTACTGGGTACATACCCAAAGGATGACATCTCATTCTATTATAAAGACACATGCACACGTATGTTTATTGCAGCACTGTTCACAATAGCAAAGACTTGGAATGAACCCAAGTGCCCATCAATGATAGACTGGATAATGTGGCACATAGACACTGTGGAATACTATGCATCCATAAAAAAGAATGAATTCATGTCCTTTGCAGGGTATGGATGAAGCTGGAAACCATCATTCTCAGCAAACTAACAGGAACAGAAAACCAAACACTGCATGTTCTCACTTGTAAGTGGGAGTTGAACAATGAGAGCACATGGACACAGGGAGGGGAACATCACACATCAGGGCCCGTAGAGGGGTGGGTGGGGGGCAAAGGAAGGGAAAGCATTAGGACAAATACCTAATGCATGCTGGGCTTAAAACCTAGATGGGTTGATGGGTGCAGCAAACCACCATGGCACATGTATACCTATGTAAGAAACCTGCACGTTCTGCATATGTATCCCAGAACTCAAAAAAAAAAAAAAAAAAAAAAAACTGAGTTCCTGGCCATGATGGGATGCGAGATCAGAGGCCTCGTTACATCCACCCGCTTTGGTGGCTCAGACACAACAACTGACTGGCATTACTGTTAAAATAGAGATCATAAGACAGAACAGACGCTTTGTGGCAACAGGGTACCAAACTATAATCAGGGCCCAAGGCCATGCCAGGCAAGGGTTAAGTCACACACCCCCTACACTTAATCAGCTACGTTCTAACTGCCAGGAGGTTACTGTTTTTCTCTAGCAGCTAAACAAGCACTGTCCCTGAGATAAGAAATGTGGAAGTAATTGCAGCTCAGCCAGCTTCAGACACTGACTAAGCCCTGCTGTTCCACCAGCCATAACGACAGCTTTGATTGGACAAGAGACTGACTTCAGTAACTCTCTCCACTAAGACGAACACCAACTGTGGACTGGATCTGGGCAGTCTACAGAGGGTGCACTCTTGTCTGCCTTACTGTCCTGAAAAGACCTTTTGACGTATAGGGCCTCATTGTAATACATTTAAATGTTAAGTCTCCACCCCAGATTGAACATGGGTCGTATGTTACATGCATATTTATTCAATATACATGTGTCAGGACCACCCTCATGAATATTTGTAGTTCTTCCTGTAACCTGTTGAGTACGTATGTTTAGCCAGTCTGTTCAGCATAGCTCCCACCCCAACCCTTTCTCCTTCAAAGTGCCTGTCTCTCGGCTTCAGCCAAGGCATGTGCTGCCCAGCCCTTGGGGTGGCCACCTTACAGGTGGAAACTCTTTACAAGAAATAAAGTCTCCTCTCCTTTTCCAAACTTTGTGAGTTTTTTTTTATTATTATTGTTAACATTTCCTTCTTTCCTTCCTTTTCCTTCCCTCGCTTCCTTCCTTCATTCCTTCCTTTTTTGCCTTCTTTTTTGAGAAGTGCCAAACTCCTGTAATGGTAGAGAAAAAGGATCACTTAGGAGTTTTGATGTTTAATTTCTGGGCTACTTCAGGTATGTCAATGTTTTTAGTATCAGCAGTCCTGAGGACATTTTGCTTTTTTCACCAGTAGCTGTTTTTTAATTAAGTTAGAGTTGTCTACTGTCTTACTGTTGATTTTCATTTTTTTTTAATCACACAAGACCTTCCTGTAAGCAACTTCAGAATATCCTCTTTTCACATTTAAGGCTGTAGTAATTAGACCCAGATTTGCTGAGCCTGTGGGAATCCTACAACCAAAGTGATCTTAATGGCATTTTAATGTTTGAACTCTTCTGTTCTTCTGTGCGAGGTTGCCAAGTAGATAGAAGAAATGGCTCTGACATCCTGGTGCTTATTGGAGTTTAGAAAATGCCCCTTAAGGGTGAAAGGTTTGTGAGTTTTTCTTTACTAAATGAGAAACAGTGGAACCACCAGACCTGTATCAGTACTCACAATGTATTTGGGGTTTTTGGTCTCTTTATACTTCAGATACTTTGAGATATTTTTGGGTAAATGCTTATGTAAGAGGAACTAAAGATTTTATTAATGACAACACCTTGTAAATCAGGAAACAGTAAAACAAAAAAGTGTTCAATGGTTTGTAATAGGAGAGATTTTGTGTCTTCAAAGGAAAGGTAAGTATTTTGCAAATTAAAGACATGGTGGTATTTGGGGTTTATTTGAGAAGACTTTGCATGAGATTTATTACTTTATAGAGCCTTATAAAACACTCAGTTCACAGATGCTAATTTTATTGGTATTACCTTCATATATGATTTCTGATAGATGACCAAATGAAGAAAAAGCTAAAACAAATTAACCAAAGCATGAAATCATTACTGTCTCAGACTGTTACCTCACTTAAATTTTCTCCAATTTTAGGGGTCCAAGAACTGCCACCTGGACTACCCCTGGAGGATATGTCCTATTCCCCAATTCCTACAAACTTCACTTTCAATTCAGTAATAAAATTCTTTGCTGGTTGTTTCCTTTGATCCATCCAAGTCTTTTCTAAGTGCGAGATAATTTTTAAGCAGAGACCCACTTTGTTATTCTTGTAGAACCAGTCCATTAACTCAGTAATGTTTCCCTCCTGATAATTACACACACGTGTTTATGTCACTGCATTCATGGAGTGCTCATTGTGTGCAAAGCATTATGCCAGGACCGTAGGACTTCAAGATACCCAGGACAGTCCTTGAGTTGCTGTTCTCTTTTGGAAAGTCTGCAAAGTGAACCAATAAGTGATTACAATACAATGGTGTGATAGGGATGTAACAGATTCCTGGGGAAGCTACACGGGCAGACTCACAGTTGAGTTGGGACCTTAGAATGCAGGTGTTGACTGGTGTATTAGTCTGTTCTCATGCTGCTCATAAAGCCCTACCCAAGACTAGGTAATTTATAAAGGAAAGATGTTTAATTGACTCACTGTTCCACGTGGCTGAGGAGGCCTCATAATCATGGTGGAAGGCGAATGAGGAGCAAAATCACTTCTTATATGGCAGCAGGCAAGAGAGTTTGGGCAGGGGAACTCCTATTTATAAAACCATCAGATCTCGTGGGGCGTATTCACTACCACGAGAACAGCATAGGGAAAACTGCCGCCATGATTCAATTATCTCCACCTGGTCCTGCCCTTGACACGTGGGGATTATCATAATTTAAGGTGAGATTTGACGCAGCCAAACCATATCAACTGGAAATACGACTGCGGGTATCAGTCAACAGCTGAAGGTTGCGATCACTGATTTACATGAGGGTAGGGCACAGAGCAGGAAGAAGAGAGGTTTGGGGAAGATCAACATTGCGTGAGTGAATAAAGGAATAAGAATATCGGGAAGCTCCAGGAAAGAAGTTGTCAGGAAGATGGAGGAAGGACTAGAGTTGTTTCAGAATCTTCACTTCCCATCCCAGATTCATCCACATGGAGCTGATATGCCTCTCCTTACTATTGCCATTCTACCTCCTTTCCTCTTGTGAATTCGTCAAGAAAAACGGAAATGTTTGCTTCCACTGTGCAAGTCCCCAGATTGGTTAACATTCTCTGTAATGAAGGACTCTGTCTTGAGTGGCCTCATGAATATGAAGCACTGTATATCATTGTGTCTTTTGGGTCCATGCCCTTAAGAAAGGCTATTTTTTCTTAGATGTGGGATATCATTACAACTACCTTCTGCAAAAACTAGGGTTGCTCATTTCTGATTACCAATAAATATCTTTAAAGGATGGTGCACGGTTTGGAGAAAATTTGAACAAGTAAACATACCTGTGAACAGTGAGATAGCTTTCCTATTTAACTTACAACTTTCTCAGTCACTGCTCAACGTGATACTCATTTTCACACCCGTTTATGAAGAAGAATTAATTCATTCTCATATGGTGTTACTCCTCAGTTTTTTTTATTAAATAACCCTAAACCATTTTTTCCAGGTGTTAATGCCCTTATAAATTTTCTTTTGCTTTCATTTGCCCCAGTTATCATGGTATAGGGAAGGTCTGACTACATCATATTGTAAACTCTTCGAGAATTGGTACCCTTCTTTTAATTCTTTGTACTAATTTAATCCTCTCTATGGAAAATGATCAATAAATATACATTGATAAAACAATTACTTACAACTTGTCAGTGAAGTGAAGTTAGCATTCCCAAGATCCCGATTTTTTCTTGGCCTGCTGTTCCGTTTTTAGACCCAACAGAAATGGAATAACAAAATCATATTCTAAGATATGCTGATTAGTGTGAACATCCTGAGAAGGTCTTTTTCCAGTAAGAAAAGAACCTCATACAAATTTTACCAATCGCTGTAAGGTCTTCCCCCCATTGGATGTGTTAAAAAAAAAAAAACTGCACAATGTTGGCCTTCATCATTGAAATTCACTGTTTTTGGATATGAAGAGAACTGAGTTGAAAGGTTGTCTCATTTTAAAGACAGTCCATCCTTTTCAGAAAACTTATCCTTTAAACTTATTTAACCCAAACAGAGTGGGTTAAATAAAATTTGAAATAGAGATATAAACATATTTCCCACTACTAACTAGTGTGTGTTAATATCCTCTAAGTAAATTCTTCATTAACCTAGGCATACATGGGAACCAGAGTCCAGGGAGCCCAGAGTGGGTGGTGTCTGTGTGTGTTTCCTATTGCTGCTGTCACAGACTACCACCAGCATTGAGTCTGAAGACAACACACATTGACTATCCTACAGTTCTGGACATCAGAAGCCACAATGAAGTCGTAAGGGGGAAGAAATGTGTTGGCAAGGCTGCGCTCCTCCTGCAGGCCCTAGGGGAGAATTCATTTCCTTTCCTTTTCCAGTCCTAGAGGCCGGCTCCATTCCTTTGTTCATAACCCCTTCCAGTCAACAATCACAGCACGCCCAGCTCTGCAGCCATCACTGCATCTCCCTCTCTGACTCTGGCCCTCCTCACTCCCTCTCTGAAGGACACTTGTGGTCACATATGGCCCACTGGCTAAGCCAGGATTACACCGCCATCTCAAGATCCCTAATTTAACGACATCTGCAAAGCCCCTTTGCCATATAAGGTCAGGTAGTCAAAGGTTGTGGGGACTAGGGTGTGGCATCTTTGACAAGCTGTTATTCAACCTTTAGCACGAAAGGTGTCTGGCTCGCAGAAGGTCCTCTGCAGCCCAGAGGGTCTGGCTGACTCTATTCTCCCTTTCCCCACTTTTCTTTCCCATGTGCCACATTTCTTCATCTCTGTCCTCTCCTACCTTTTATTTTGCATGTGTCCTGTTCTTAGTCATTGCAAAAGGACCAAGGCAGGAGTAATGAGTATATACCTTTAATACATCAAGGGGGTATACAGCCCGTACATGATAACATGAGCTCTCAAGTCTGGATGAGTTATGAAACGAGATAGGGGAAGATACAAGGGATTGTGGTAGCCTGAAATATGCTCCATTGTGCACTCAGCAGCGGGCATGATAAGTAGCTCAATGCCACATCTTCATCACAGTCCCACAGTAAATGCATTTTATTGATTTTTATGTTTAAAAGGCTCATCTGCTCAAGCAGTGTGTTTAATGCTACAAGTACAACAGAAATAAGTTAAAACTCTTAACAGGCAAAACAAGTCCTACAATATATTGAAAAAGCTGCAGCAATTTGTTTAACTATTTGTAAGTTTATGTATACAGTAGTTGACTTTTCAGTTACCCTTTTGATTTCTCCTACCTTTTAGTAAACAATATAAGTGCTCTTGTCTGATTTAAGGATGATCACTTTGAAAATCATGCAAAGGTTTGCTGTTGGGAGAATTTCTTCTCACAGTGATTACATGAAGATGTGAGTTTCTATTGGAAGGTGAAAGACCACTGTTGATAAAAGTTTAAAAAAATCATTTACATTTAAATTGAGAAATGCTTGTCCATTAGCAATAATTTTTATAGAGGAAGTAAATCTTCGTTTATCTATCATCCCCAAAGATTGTTTTAAGCAAAATTGTAAAGCATTTCCTGGATGGGTGCAGTGGCTTACGCCTGTAATCCTAGCACTTTGGAAGGTGGAGGTAGGCAGATCAGCTTGAGAGCAAGAGTTCAAGACCAGCCTGGCCAACATGGTGAAACACAATCTCTACTAAAAATACAAAAAGTTAGCTGGGTGTGGTGGTGCATGCCTGTAATCCCAGCTACTTGGGAAACTGAGACATGAGAATTGCTTGAGCCTGGAAAGCAGAGGCTGTAGCGAGCCAAGATTGTGCCACTGCACTCCAGCTGGGTGACAGAGTGCGACTCTGTTTCAAAGAAAAAAAGCATTTTCCCACCACCCTTTTCCTGTTCTTCCGGCCTCCTTGTTTACCCCTAATTCACGCTTTGCTGGTACCTAGTGCTATTGTGCAGTTCCCAGTCTCTCCAGAGACTCCTGGTGCAGAGCCTCAGCTGGGCTAGCCCTCCTTTCCTCCTGTTCCCTTCCAGAATCGCCCATGAAACTTCAAAGATCTTTTCTTCAGAGGATTGTTATTAGGTCCCTGCCAGTTATCCCACATCAGACAACCGGATTCTTGTGAAGGCAGTGGTATGCTTCTGTCATCCTCTCTGGAATGGCTGGAAATACAGGACTTTAACTAGAATTCCCAGTGTGAATTCTTTAGAACACAAGTTTCCCAGCAAGTGAACAGTTGCCACATAAAAAATAGGTTCAGTTGCCAAATAAATCTTGGAAATTTGTAGTGTGCATTGGCACATGCGAGAATAAAATACCCCAAATAATTTACTTAAGGTCACTTAATATTTCCCATCATACCATCTACAGGACCAGGGCACCTGAGACCTGGACAAGAATAAAGGATCTTTAAAGATGAACTGTCATCCTCAGTAATGGACAGGAAACCATTTTGGAAAGCATCAGCACAAAGCGAAGCTGAGAAGTTACTCAGCTGATGTTTGGGATGGAAGGCCTTCAACAGCAAGGGCAAGAACACTCAACTCAAGTGCAGGTAGAAGAAGGGAAACCATTGGTTCATTTATTATAAAACGTTAAGAGTACATTTGCTTCAGCTGGGGCTTGGCCTACACTAACAAATGTTAGGAAAGTCAACTCAAACTTTAGCAGAAAAAGGAAAATTCTTGGGTTGTTTACTAAAAATCCCAAAATGAGGATTGGCTGAGGCATTCTAATATAGTCATTGGGGACTGGTGTTTTTCTATCTCCTGGCTCTGACTTCCGCCTCTTTGATTTCATTCTCAGGACCCCAGGTGGTATCTCTGCCAGCTCTGAACTCACATCTTCCTCACTGCAAGGGAAAAGTCAGAAAAGTCTTCTTGCATTTCACTGATTCTGCTGACTGGATGACATGATCCTCTCTGAACCCATCATACTGGCCAGGGAGATGCCATACTCTGATTGGTCAATTCTGAGTCCTGGGACCAGGGTAAGGGCCCAACTCCACCCAATGCACATGGTCAGAAGTTAGGCAAGATAGTGGTTTGCCAGAGAACTATTGTGACATTATTACCAGAAGTAGAGTGAATGGGTTTTTGGTGGCCGGAATACAACTGCAGCTGAGAGGAAACCATTAGCCAGCATGTGTCTTGGTCTTTATGTATTTAAAGCAATTCAGTTTTACAAGATTAAAGGATTAGCAGGCTAGCGGTGCAGATAATCAAGATGCCTGCAGTTATTATAGAAAATGCTAGAGAAAGAAGATGTCCCCAGAATATGAAGCAAAGATTAGCCTCTGAAAATGTGACCATCCAAAATTCACTTCATAGAGTATTAATGAGTGCTCTGTTCCTTAGTAACTTGGTTTCCTTAAGGGTAAGGACTTTATCTCCACCTCCCTGTTACTTAGCATAATACTTTGTGCTGAAGGACTTCTTACAAGACCATTCTTGACTGAATTAATGAATAAATTTGCAAATATAATTTAAGATGATATTTTTAAAATGTATGTCCTGGGGTTCTTGGAAAACACCCCTGTCCAGTCAAAAAGTGAACTGTTTTTGGACCATACTGTGCTAACAGAGAAAATCTGTAACCTATTAAGTTGTTCTGAATGTGTCTGAAGACTATGGGAAAGCGTGAGTCTTGGTCTAGGAGAAGTCTAGGAAGGGAGAACAAAGAGCTGGGGCTTTTCAAAATCAATGTGAGAGGGGCCCTGTGTAGCTGTCTAAGTCTGGTCAGCTTGCTATAGACTGGAAGGCTTATAAACAATAGAAATTTACTTCTCACAGCTCTGGAGGCTGGAAGTCCAAAGCCAGGATGCCAGCATGGTTGAGTTCTGGTGAGGGTGCTCTTCTGGGCTGCGGACTGCTGACGTCTCACTATAACCTCACATGGCAGTGGGAGTAAGGGGCTTCCCATTGGTGTGTGTGTGTATATATGTATATATACACACACACGCACACATACACACATATATATATAACGATGCCATTCACTAGGGCTCTGCTCCTGTGACCTAATCACCCTCCAAAGGCTTCACCTCTTAACACCATCACCTTGGGATTTCAACATATAGATTTTGGGGGGACACAAACTCGAACTAGCTTAACTCTGTGTAGCTTTCTTCTCTCCTGTATCTGACCCACAAATTCAAGCCTCCCTGGTCTCCCCAAACTTTGGGTTCTCTCTCTCTTCAACTCAGCAAGGTATTGTGTGGGGTTCCCTCCCTGTCCCCCCATGTAGTGTGCTGTCGAGACCACAAGGCTCAGCTCATCTTGTTTCCTTCCATTCAAGGAACACAGTCCTGTGCAGCCCTTTGTGCAAACCCTTTTACTGCATCCATTTTCTCCAGTTCTCTGTGTGTTTGAAGTGAGAGGGGAAATCTGGCTTCTGCTACTCTATCTTGACCTTTGACACGTGCAGGGAATATATTACGCCTGGCCAGGAGCACAGGCCTAAGGAGGACACGTGGAATGGACAGAGGAAAGAGGGAAGATACAACTGACTCCAGAGTTCTGACTGCTGGACACCATCCTCACAGCTTCTCCTGGTTCTCTGATGAATGACAATGGCTAAATGTAATTTGAATCCCCAAGATGTCCTGCTGGACATTTATCATATTTTCTGGAGGTGGGGCATTGATAGGACATATTTGCTTTAGTCTAAGTCCAGTCTTCCCAAGGCAGAGACCAGAACATTTGGATCCTGAGTGGTCACTGAGTCATCGATGCAGGCCTGTGACCTGGGCTCCAACTATCAGCTTCCGCCCTGAGACCTTTCAGTTGAGTGACTTGAGGAACTTGGCTCTGGGCAGAATCCATTCTCTCAGAACAAGTCGTGGCACAGCTATTTGGCAAGACCCTGTGTCTTAATCCATTTGTGTTGCTATAAAGAAATACCTGAGGCTGAGGAATTTACAAAGAGGAGGTTGATTTGGCTCATGGTTCTTCAGGCTGTACAAGAAGCACAGTGCCAGCATCTGCTTCTGGTGAAGTCTTTAGGCTACTTCCACTCATGGTGGAAGGCGAGGGGGAGCCAGTGTATGCAGAGATCGTATGGCGAGATAGGAAGCAAGAGAGGTGGGCGAGGGAACTAATAGAGCAAGAACTCACTCACTCTCCTCACCCCAGGGAAGACATTAATGTATTCCTGGGGAATCTGCCCACAACCCGAACACTTCCCATTAGGCGATGCCTTCAACATTAGAGATCAGATTTCAACATGAGATTTGGAAGGGTCAAGCAAACCAAATTACAGTACCCTCCCTGGGCGAAAGTGGGTTGATGTGGACTGAGGCTATCACGCTGTTTCCTCTGGCACCCAGAAGGCAACAGCAGAGGCTTGGCTCCCTGGCCAGGCAGCTCACGGCTGGATTGTAGCCACTGTGCCCAGAGGAACCTTAGCCTTTGGTCTGTTTCACCAGCCATCTCAACAATTCTGTAAAAGTACCTCCTTTTTCTTCCTCGTCAACCAGAGTGGGCTGAATTCCACTCTTCTTTGGAAGACTCACTGTCTTGGTTGTATTGTTATTTGACTAAGTAGCAAATGATTGGCAAAGAGGTAACTGAAAAATAGGATGCCATTTTATCAAATAAAGAAAGGTTAAATTTAAATAGCTGCTTCGAAGTAGATGTAAGTCCTTATTTATAAGCCATCTGTGTACATCATAGACCAATGCTGAAGACCAGAAGAGAGCAAAAGCATTAATTATTCCAAGACTTATCTCTTTCTATTGTCAACTGTAACATTTTCCACTTGAAATAACATCTTCTATTAGTCTAGAATTGTTTCTGAATATTTTAATGACCTGTGTCAGCACTATATAAACCATATATTTTCTCAACAAGTTTCTAGGCTTTACAAGCATTTCCGGAGATGGACATTAGTAATCAAGGTATAGGATGTACTAAGCTGACAAATGGTTTTCTCTAATAGAAGACTTGGAAATAGCATCTGGTTTCATTAATTTTATAACTTCTCATTCATTCACATTTGTAAGCTGAACATGTACCTGCTATGCTTCAATTCATTCTTTTGAAAGAAATGCACAGACCAGAGTCATTGTTATGGATAAATGTGCACCTTTTAAAAACAGCATGGGTAGTTGTGGCTTAGAGTGGAAATTATGATGTCAACTGAGCCACCAGGATGATGCATCCCCCAGGAGTCAATTAGATAAGATGTGGTCATGGAAGATAGGAAATGCTATCTTAATAAAGCACCATCAAGTCCTTGTCTTTTAAACATAAAATAACTTTATTCCTGGTCAGTGATGAAAGTAAATCACTTGGAGTTTCTGGTAGGAGTTGTTTTAGAGTGGAAGTATATATTCAAATGTTTGAACGGTATACTTTGCTCCTCACCAAGATTACTTGGTGAGATTTGTATGGACAGGCAAGAAGCTACTTTGTTATGCAAACCTTTGAAGGGGATGAGAGAGAATTAAAAAATCAACAACCAAATAAATGAATGGGCTATGAACATAATAGGTGAGACATTGAACTAGCTGTTTTTTATCCTGGCAAGAAGTTGAGAGTATTTTAAAAATAGTATCTAAATCCAAAACCAAGCCATTGTAACAAGAAAGAAAAGCCTCATTGGGCTTTTTGTGGTGTGTGAAGCAAAACTGTAGATATAGAGAATAAATTCACTAAAAGAAACCTTGGAAGTGCATTTAGTTCAAAGCTCTCATTTTGTCAATTGGGGAAACTGAGGCCCAGCCAAGAAAGTGATCTACCCAAGGTCACTTATTAGGTAGTGGGAAAGTGCTATAGACTTAATATTTGTGTCCCTCTGAAATTCATATGTTGAAATCCTAATTCCTGAGGTGATGGTATTAGAAGGTGGTACCAACCACTGGGGGATGAATAGGTCATGAAGGTGGAGGCCTCTTGCATGACAGTAGTGCCCTCATAAGAGACCACAGAGAGCTCTCTCCTCCCTTTCTGCCATGTGAAGGTAGAGTGAGAAGATGGCCATCTATGAATCAGGAAGCAGGTCATTGTCAGACTCCAAAACTGCCATGGCCTTGATCTTGGACTTCCCAGCCTCTAGAACTGCGGAAAATAAATGCTGTTTAAGCCATCCAGTCTATGTCATTTTTGTTATAGCAACCCAAATAGGTTAAGACAGAGAATGTAAGTTTAGAAGACTGTGTCAAAGAACAGAGCACTGTGAAAACTTTTGATCCAGCAATCCCACTACCAGGTATCTACCCAGAGGAAAAGAAGCCATTATTCAAAAAAGATACTTGCACATGCATGTTTATAGCAGCACAATTCACAATTGCAAAAACATGGAACCAACCCAAATGTCCATCAATCAACTAGTGGACAAAGAAACTGTGGTATATATGATGGAATACTTCTCAGCCATAAAAAAGAATGAATTAATGTCATTTGCAGCAACCTGGATGATTGGAGACTATTATTCTAAGTGAAGTAACTCAGGAATGAAAAACCAAGTATCCTATGTTCTCACTCATGAGTCAGAGATAAACTATGAGGATGCAAAGGCATAAGAATGACACAATGAACTTTGGGACTCGGGGGGTAAGGGTAGGAAGGGTGTGAGAGATAAAAGACTACAAATTGCGTGCAATGCATACTGCTTGGGTAATGGGTGCACCAAAATCTCACAAGTCACCACTAAAGAACTTACTCATGTAACCGACACTACCTCTTCGCCAATAACCTATGGAAATAAACTTTTTTAAATACATAAGAGTTAGTTACATGAAAAAAAGAGATGCTAATACCTACATAATGTGCCCATTGTGATGAATAAAAATCTGGGGAATATTTGCAAAGTAAGGAGCTCCTGGTTTCTCCATGCTGTAGGCAGCAAGGTGAGCAATATTCTCCATGGATAAAATTGTTTTAATATGAAAAGTTGCCTGGGTTTCCATAGACCTGAATGGGCACTCTCCTTTTGAACACAGGACCTGAATAAAACCCTACAATGATAGGCTTACTGCACTGACAGCCCCTTCCATGCTGGATCAAGATGCAAAAAGGCATGGCTGAAATGAGATGAAATCCAAACACAATTAAAAAGATCAAAGGCATAGATGCAAGAAGAGAGTGCCTGATAATAATAATTTTTCTTTGCAGAACCAAAAACAACACCCTCCCTGTCCCCCCCAAAAAAGACCTAGAGTTTTAGTTGATTCAAGCTTAGGATGCACGATGGGTATGATGTGATTATCATATAAACTGGAAGAAAACTTAGGCTGAATTAATCAGGCTCGGTGTCCAAAAGCCCTAGAGGAAGTAACAAATAGGGGGATTCAAGTTCAATATAACAAGGAACTTTCTTGCTAATTATTGTGGTGTTAGATTGGGCTGACAATTTGGTGTGCATTTCTGGAAGGTTGTGAACAGCTGGATGAACATCTGTCAAGGATGCTGTAAACTTGATTCTGCTTTTGACAAGATGCCCCCCAGCTCCACTCTAACTCAAGGGTGTAAGTCTAAAGTCCAGCTTTACTCTCTGCAGGGGCCATTGAAAATAATATGCTAAGAATAGATAAGACTCAAGGACAGTATCTCTAGCTAGTTGCACTTTCAATGAACTCCAGTAGTCAAGGACAGTATCTCTAGTTGAACTTTTAATGAACTCTAGTAGGCGCCAAGAAGGCAGACAAAATAAGAAAGAGCTTAGAGACAAGGAACTAAGCAGAAGGTTATATCTGGGTGCAGAAAGTTTGTTTTACATTGTGTTATTTTGCTGACGTGGGATTTATGGAGTATAAATAAAGTGAGGCGGAGGCTCTAGGCGCGGCCGCCATGTTCTCTGTTTGTCTTTGTCTCTTGTGTCTGTTCATTCTCCACCACCCCCGGCACGGTTCCCAATAACTCTCCAAGTCCCACCACATACTGTGTGACCTCAGCGAAGTTATGAAACCTCTCTGAGTCTCTTTTCCTTGGCTCTAAGATCAGGAAGATCAAATACATCTCTCAGAGATTGTTTTAAAAAATCAATTTAAGAAGTGTAAAGCAAAGCCCCTAGTATAGTGCTTGGTACATAATAATTTTAAAAAATGTTTGTGTTGTCAGAACTGTCCATTCTTCCATTTATAACAACTCATTCAGGGATGAGCGTGTGACCCCATAACAATTAATGAGATAGACTGAGATTTCCTCCAAGTCTTCATGGAGTTCTTCTTGCTTAATGGATTTAAGGCTGAGATGATACTTCCTGGAGATCCTATTATATCTGAACTCTGAGATTAGGACCAGGACAGCTGGAGACAAAGGCAAGAGCCAGAGAGAAACAAGCCTGTGAGGACTTTGGTCCACCATGCCTGAAGCTTGATGACTTCTAGGCTTCTCATTTACATGTGCCAATTAATCCCATTTTGCTTCCTGCAGGGTTTCAGACAAATGTTAACTAAAGAATTGTGATGGATGCAGTCCTGGAGAAAGACATTCTTATATGCTTATAGTTTTATGATTTTTGCTCCATGCAAAGCCCCAACCTG
The DNA here is from genome assembly GCF_001698545.2 of Rhinopithecus bieti. NCBI lineage: Eukaryota > Metazoa > Chordata > Mammalia > Primates > Cercopithecidae > Rhinopithecus > Rhinopithecus bieti. The sequence goes on along the minus strand of NW_016809106.1, from coordinate 1,978,052 downwards.
GCAACAACTTTTCCTTTCTTCCACACATGGAGCTATGAAGCCACCATGGGCACTACTTTTCTTAATTATCTACCTCTTCTTACAGCCCAGGGCAGCCAAGCTTGACACATTGAGGACACATTGACCTGAGAAGTCTATTGTTGTTTTTGGCAGCTCCCAGTTTATAGATCATACCTTTAAAACCACAGCTGTGTCTTCTTTAGTTCACCCTTGAGGTGCCAAAAGCCTAATCAATAATGAATAGCCATGATGTCTTCAAACTGACTTTAGCATCTGGCCTGAGGAGGGGCACACCGAGTCTGGGTCTCGTGGCAAGCAAAAGTTGGAACGAAAATAGAAATGCTGAGACAAGCTCAGTCACAATGTAGATTCACCAGAGGTTCTCTTCTTTGAATGTTACATTTCTACCATCACCTGCTTGCTAGTTAAATTAACTGTCAAAACCTGCTACAAATTGTGTTAAGGCTGAAGTGAACTAACATGGATCTCCATGACCATCACTGAACAAGGCTGTTGAAGTCACTGCTCTGATACTTTCTGATGTCAGCTTGTCTGAATGACTCCTGGAGGTTCTTCTGAAAACCTCCAAGGAGGCCATGGGTCTATTGATGGACACAAATCTGAATTTTAGTGGCTGAGCTGCTGGAGGAAGAGCTTTAAGAGCCTACTGGTTTTCATAGACACGAGTCATTCAATGCTGGTGTTTTTCCTAGAGGTGCCTCTTTCTTCTGTTAGGGTTGTATAGTCCCCTTGCAAAAGCAGCAGGGACCCTTATCCCAAATTTGGTTCAAGTACGGAGGCTGATGACTCTCCATGCACAAGAGTGTTTGAGAGACGGTTTATTACTCACACAAGGGACTCTCTGGTAGAGCTGAGCAGGTGCCAGCAGGCTTAGGGTTGGCTCAGGCAGAGCAGAAGAATGGGCTCGGGACTTCCAATAAGTGGCTAAGAGCCCAGGATATGCTCACTGGATTTAGGGTCCAGTGAAATCCAGTTTGACCTCATCTCTCACCTTGATTACATCTGCAGAGATCAATTCCCAAATGAGGTCACATTCTGAGCTTCCGGGTGGACGTGAATTCTTGGGAGAAACAGTTCAACCCAGTCCACAGAGTGAAAACACTTCATTATTGCTTCTGAAAAAATCACCTTTATCACACTTACCATATTGCTGAATTTCTGCTTCCCCAAATGGGACTGGAAAGAACTTTCACAGGCTCATGGGGTTCCCAGGAAAGTTTGACCCTTGAAGAGAGTTTGACCTTTGAAGAGAATTGAGAGCTAAAGAATGGATTTGCTACAGAGCTGAGAGGGGGAAGCAGTGGAACAGGGATGCCACTTGTTCAGCCCTCACCTGAGGGCAACACTGGCTGGGGGTGGAGAACCTTAGTGTCCCATAATGGCCTGTTTTCCCAGCAGAGACACAGCTGAGTCAGCAACAGTGAGTGTGCCATTTGGAAGTGTCATGGCCTCAGGATGAGTGTGGTCACCAGTGCTATTAAATATAGTTCTCATAGCCGGTGCCCCATTAAGACAGATTTGATGCTTGGTGACACATTCAATTTGAAAATTTCCCAGAGCTCGGCTGGATTCAGTGGCATGCCCCCTTTGATTCCTGTGGGGCTGCCATAACAAAGTACCACAGGCTGGGTGCTTAAACAACAGAAATGTATTTTCTCACAGTTCTGGAGGCTGGAAATCCAAGATCAAGGCACTGTCAGTGTTGATTTCACTCTGAGGCCTCTCTTTTGGGCTTGGCCGTCTTCTCACTGTGTCCTCACATGGGCTTCCCTATGTCCCTATATGTGTTCAAGTGTTTTTTTCCTTATAAAAACACCAGTCCTGTTGGATTAGGGATCCCTCTAATTACTTTGCTTTAACTTAATTACCCTCTTAGAGGTAATTTAATAGGGTCACATTCTGAACTACTGTGGCCTGGGACTTCAACATATGAATTTGCAGGAGACACGGTTAAGTCCATAACAATCCCTTCCACACGTTTGTTCTGAGTGAGCAAAGTGCATGCCTTTCTTTGTTACACATTTCTCTCTCTGAAAGTTATGACTGTCAAGGAAGGGTCTAGACTTTAGATGGCAGGGTCATGAGGCACAGCCAGGCTGAGAGCTCAGAATCGTGATTCAGTTCAGTGTGTGGAGTGCACGAATGCTGAGGGGTGTGAGCTGAGGTGCTGCACTGACAGTTTCTTGACTTTTCCCTTAGAGAATCCCAGTCTTCAGGGAGCTTTTTCAAGACTTTTATACCTTGACTTCCAACCATGCTGGAAACGTTTATCCACTTCTGCAATCAGCAGGCCAGGTTGCAAATAAACCTATTTCTAAGCATGGGACTTAAAAATATGAGGGACTTTGTTATAATTGTAATCCCAGTTACAGAGAAGAACTCAACATGAGATAGATTACTTGAGGGCCTTGTTCTACGAATGTATATACAGCAGGAAGCTATTTTAATCCCAGCACTTTGGGAGGCCGAGGCGGGTAGATCACCTGGGGTCAGGAGTTCAAGACAAACCTGGCCAACATGGCGAAACCCTGCCTCTACTAAAAGTGTAAAAATTAGCTGTGTGTGGTGATGGGCGCCTGTAATCCCAGCTACTCAGGAGGCTGAGGCAGGAGAATCACTTGAACCTGGGAGGTGGGGGGGTTGCTGTGAGCTGAGATCACCACTGCTCTCCAGCCTGGGCGACAAGAGTGAAACTCTGTCTCAAAAAAAAAAAAAAAAAAAAAAAAAAAAAAGAGAGAGTGTTTTGTTGTTGTTGCTATTTTCTATAGATTCTGATGATGATGCTATTGCAAAAGCCAGGTGTGGAAGACAGAATAATAGTCTTTCAAAGATGTCCACCTTCTAGTCTCCAGAACCTGTATGTTATCTTACATGGCAAGAGGGGCTTTGCAGATGGGATTAAAGAACATGAGGTAGGGAACTTATCCTGGATTATCTGGGTGGACCCAATGTAATCAGAAGGGTTCTTACAAAGGAGAGAGAGAAAAAGGAGACAGGGATGGGGGAGTAGAAGAGAGGAGGAGTTTTAGCCATGCTACATGGCTGGATTTGAGATGGAGCCAAGGAAAACAGGCAGCTTAGAAAAGACAAGGAAACAGATTCTTCCTTAAGGCCCCCATAGGAGCACGGCCACACAGCCTTGCCATCCCATCTTGGACCTCCAGAACTGGAAAATAACACGTTTCTGTTTTAAGCCATGAAATCTGTAGTAATTTGTTACAGCAGCAATAGGACACTAAAACCTCAGGGTAAATAGGTTACTGTATCTTGAGCAGCCAGAAGTAACTGGGTAACTTTATAACTGAACAATTGCCTCAGCATCTTCAAAGTGCAAACAGTGGCCTACATTTACTATTTTTCTAAAACAAGACATGCCCCATCTGTCAATTTAATGGCTACCTTTCCCTCATCTGAGTTGATCCAGCATTTGAGGCTTACAGAGTCCAGCAGAAAAGGGGTCTCAGATTCATAATCTACCCTTGTTCTAACTGTTGCTGTCCCTGGGCTGAGCTGGGCAGGGTGTTACACTGCCCACCCCTTTACAAATCCCTTTTCTACACATCACCTTTCCTCAATTTCTCCTAAAATGCTTCACCTTGGAGACCTCCCTCCTTCCTACACATCCCCTGCAACACACTGACTGCTCTTTTTCCTACTCCAAGAGCCTACTACTGGCATCCCTCTAAAGCCCACCTCTCCCTCTAGGTATGGCATCTGGCCCCATCTCATGTCTCCTCTTGCACTGGTGACAGCCATCACTTCCCTCCATCCAGAAAATAGTCTTCTTCAGGTACTAGAATGTATCCAACTTGCAAAGCTTTGGGTGGTTATTAACAACACTGGTTTACTCATTATATTTGTTTCCAAAAACTTTTATATAATGCCTCTCACGTGGTAACTTCAGTAATTGTGGGCTAACTGAATCAATGTTAATAATATACATTAGATGTGGCCGTTTGAGGTCTTTCATCATTCCATATGAATTTTAGAACTATTTTTTCTATTTCTGTGAAAAATGTCATTGAGATTTTGATAGGAATTTCATTGAATCTGTAGGTTGCTTTCTTGAAAAGTAACAAAACTGGAGGCATCAACCTTCCTGATTTCAAAATATATTACAAAGCTACAGTAATTAAAACAGTACGGTACTGGAATAAAGACAAGCTTATGGCACCAATGGAACAGAATAGAAAGCTGAGAAATCAACCCACATGTATACAATCAATTATCCTTTCATAAGGGTGATAAGGGTGCCAAGAACAGGCAATGGGAAAAGAATCATCTCTTCAAAAAATAGTGTTAGGAAAAGTGGATGTTCACAAGCAAAAGGATAAAATTGGACCCTTATTTTACTCCATACACAAAGTAAACTGAAAATGACTCATAGACTTAAACATAAGTCCTGCAACTATAAGATTCCTGGGAGAAAACAGGAATAGCATCATGACATTGGTCCTGGCAATGATTTAATGGATCTGACAGTAAAAGCAAAGTTCAATACAGACAAAATTAGACAAATGGAGCTGCATGAAACTGACAAGCTTCTGCACAGCAAAGGAAACAATCAACAGAGTGAAAAGGCAGTTTACAGAATAGGAGAAAATATTTGCAAACCATCAGATAAGGGATTAATTTCTACAATATATAAAGAACTCCTACAACTCAATAGCAAATTTTTGTACTTTATCTAAAAGTACCCAGAAGTAGGATTGCTATATGATATATGTATTAGTCCATTTTCATGCTGCTGATAAAGACATACCTGAAACTGGCCAATTTACAAAAGAAAGAGGTTCAGTTGGATTCACAGTTCTATGTGGCTGGGGAGGCCTCACAGTCATGGCAGAAGGCAAGGAAGAACAAGTCACATCTTACATGGATGGCAGCAGGCAAAAAAATAAAAAAAAGAGATTCGGCAGGGAAACTCCCTGTTATAAACCCATCATATCTCGTGAGAGTTATTCACTATCACAAGAATAGGATGGGAAAGACCTGCCCCCATGATTCAATTACCTCCCACCAGGTCCCTCTCACAACACAGGTCCCTCTCAACAAAACTAATAACCTGATTTAAGACAGCGTAAATACTTAAATAGACATTTCTCCTAAGAAGCCATACAAATGGCCAACAGGTACATGAAAACATGCTTGACATTACAAATCATCAGGGAAATGCAAATCAATGTCACAATGAAATATCACTCACACCTATTCAAAAAGATGAACAATAGCAAGTGTTGGCCAGGATGTGAAGAAGAGGGAGCCCTTGTACACTGTTGATGGGAATGCAAAATGGTACAGCTGCTATGGAAAACAGTATGGAGGTTCCTCAAAAAATAAAAAAAAAAATAAAAATACCGTATCAATATGGTTTGGCTGTGTCCCCATCCAAATCTCATCTTGAATTCACATGTGTTGTGAGAGGGACCTGGTGGGAGGTAATTGAATCATGGGGGCAGGTCTTTCCCATCCTATTCTTGTGATAGTGAATAACTCTCACGAGATATGATGGGTTTATAACAGGGAGTTTCCCTGCCGAATCTCTTTTTTTTTATTTTTTTGCCTGCTGCCATCCATGTAAGATGTGACTTGTTCTTCCTTGCCTTCTGCCATGACTGTGAGGCCTCCCCAGCCACATAGAACTGTGAATCCAATTAAACCTCTTTCTTTTGTAAATTGGCCAGTTTCAGGTATGTCTTTATCAGCAGCATGAGAATGGACTAATACACATATCATCTAGCAATCCTACTTCTGGGTACTTATCTAAAAGTATTGAAACAGGATCTTGAAGAGATACTAGCATTCTAACATAGTTTGTGACACTATTGACAATAGTCAAAATGTGGAAACAACTTGTGTTCAGTGACAGATGAATGGATAAATAAAATGTGGTATATACATACAAAAATAGTATTCAGTCTTAACCAGGTGTGGCGGTACACGCCTGTAATCCCAGCTGAGGCAGGAGATTGCTTGAGTCCAGGAGTTTGAGGCTGCACTGTTACCTGATTGTAACTGTGAATAGCTGCTACACTCCAGCCTGGGCAACATAGCAAGACCCTCTCTCTAAAAATATTATTATTATTATTATTATTTTTTAAAAAGGAAATCCTGCAGTAAGAGATAACTTGAATGAAACTTGGGGTATTATGGTAAGATAAATAAGCAGTCACAGAAGGATGAGTACTGTGTGATTCCACTTAAAATGAAGTATTTAAAATAGTCAAATTCAAAAAATCGGAGTAGAACAGTGGTTGTCAGGGGCTGGGGGAAGGGGAAATGGGGAATTGTCAGTCAAAGGGCGTTAAGTTTCAGTTAAGCAAGATGAACAAGTTCTAGAGATCGGCTGTGCAATGTTGTCCCTACAGTTGACAATACTGTATTGTACACTTAAAAATTTGTTAGAGGGTGGATCTCATGTCAAGTGTTCTTACCATCACTACCACCACAACAAAACAAAACCAAACCCAAAAAAGGTTGCACACTCATACAGTAGTTAAAGAAGTTATGGGCAATGGCATGCTAGAGCTGGCCTGTAATGGCTCACAAGAGCTGATTGTTAAATTTTCAGGAACTTTGCATACTGGTTAAATATAGCCATTATTAAGTGTTACATGGTATACATTTATAATTAAACAAATTAAATTGAAAATAAAGGTAATAAATATTCAGAATCCATCACAACCTAATTATTTCAGTACATTTTACTATTATCTATGTTCTAGAGGTTACCTACGTTATCTATTTTTTCTGTTTCCTGGAGAGTATATATAGGTTTACTACCAACCACCACTTCCAACTCTGCATTCAATGACATCATATTGGCAGGTTGAAATTGGTCATGGTATACACCACAGAAACTGGCAAATGCTATAAATCAAATAATTTTTTTTGAGTCAGTTGTTAAATGTTCACCAGACACCACTGTTCGTAAGCCAGTTCTTCACAAAAGACTTCACAAAGACTCCAAAATGGGAGCAGAACCGATATTACCACCAATTTACTAATATAGAAAGAGAGACCCAGACATTAATTAGCTTGTCCAAAGAAGGTTTTGGACATACTCCATATTTTTACCATTATATAATTTTTAAATCATTTATTAATAATTGAAATAGTCTCAATTATCCATGATTATAATTGAAATTAATTATTAAATTACATTTATTTTACTCTTTCCTATAAAGCATAATACATTAGAAAAATAATGGTGGAAATATAGATGAAACTAGGGTTGCCAAGTAAAATACAGGATATCTGGATACATTTTAACTTCAGATAAATGATGAAAACATTTTTTAGTATATTACAAATATTGCATGGGACATATTTATACTGAAAAAAAAAAAAAGTTGTGGGGGCTCACTCCTGTAATCCAGCACTTTGGGAGGCCAAGGTGGGTGGATCACAAGATGAGGAGTTCGAGACTAGTCTGGCCAACATGGCGAAACCTCATCTCTACTAAAAATACAAAATTAGCTGGGCGTGGTGATGCATGCCTGTAATCTCAGCTACTCAGGAGGCTGAGGCAGGAGAATTGCTTGATCCAGGGAGGCGGAGGTTGTGGTGAGCCAAGATTGTGCCATTGCACTCCAGCCTGGGCAACAAGAGCAAAACTCCCTCTCAAAAAAAAAAAAAAAAAAAAAAAATTGGGGTCATTTCACTCAAATTCAGTGAAACACTAGCTATGCTTTCATATTAAGAGGACAGGAAGTTTTCTCACTCTATTTCTATTAAGTTATTTTTTAAAATCTGTAATGTACATGGATGTGCTTTGGTCAAGAATTAGGCCGAGGCAGACATCCAGGCCTGCCTGACTCAGCGGGATTGGTGTGCAGGCGCACACCTCCAATTGTTATATAACCTGTTTGTGTAAGCTCATACTTAGCTCTACGCCACTATTGACTTTTTTTTTTTTTTGATGGAGTTTCACTTTCTCATTGCCCAGGCTGGAGTGCAATGGTGCAGTCTCAGCTCACTGCAACCTCTGCCTCCCGGGTTCAAGCGATTCTCCTGACTCAGCCTCCTGAGCAGCTGGAATTACAGGTGTGCACCACCACGCCCATCTAATTTTTTGCATTTTTAGTAGAGATGGGGTTTCACCATGTTGGTCAGGCTGGTCTCAAACTCCTGACCTCAGGTGATCTGCCTGCCTCGGCCTCCCAAAGTGCTGTGATTACAGGCATGAGTCACTGTGCCCAGCCGTATGCCACCATTGTTTGTAAAAGGTATAACTGCCCTGCTGATGCTGATACATGGTGCTTGGCTTTCATACCCAGAGAGGGAGAGTAATACTACTGACCCCTGTAAGGGAGAGATAGCCCTGTAGGTCAAGGAGTGCAGCTGTAGGCATGGGGGCGGCAGGGGCTGTGGAGCCAGCTGTTGAGAGGAGCCACAGAGTCGGAGCAGACGGCCAAGATAAAGGCAGACAGTGTGACACAGCTAGAGTGAGTAAGCTGCTGATGAGAAAGCTGCTGAATAAAATTACATTTCACCTGCCTACGGCCCCCCAAGTGTTGTTTCAGCTATCTGCCACCTACCCACTCCTCTCGGACCTCAGCATGGGCTAGAACCTGACCCTGGGCCTGACATTTGGTGTAGGAGTGGACCTGACAAAATTTGACTTTCTTTACCACTTCCTCTAGTCAGTTCTACCTTTTAAACCTTTGCTAGGTCAAAGTTAATTGCATAAAAAAATTGCTTACAATTACCTAGTGTGGGTACAATAACCTAGTGACTTTGAATTTCTACCTAAAAGGGACTGCCAATCTCCTTTCTGATGTTTTAGACATCTCTGGAACAGTCTAAAACAAAATAGAAGCATTTTAAAACACCGTTTCCTTTTCCATTCATGGCCATTTCATCCCACAGTTTGCACAGTCATGTCCTCCTGGGGGAATAGAACAGTCTCCTTGTCATTAGCACACTCTGGGGTCAGCTGTGTCTTGGCCAGTGGCTTTAGTGTTTTAGGATTAGAAATTCTTAGGAAACTAAGTAAAGCTGCCCTTCAGAATCTTGGATCTTGGGTGAACAGAAAATCTGACTGGGATACCTCTCTAACGGAGCTCAGGAGTGTGCCTGGACCAGTGAAGCAGTTGTTGGCAGGTTGATTATTGCACCTGTAATGTTGAGTATCTGGCTATCGAAAGCTGGCGCCATTCATCTGGGCTGTGTTTCATTTGCTATGAATGCTCTTTATTTTCTTTTCTTTTCTTTTCTTTTTTTTTTTAGACGGAGTCTCACTCTGTCGCCCAGGCACTCCACCTCCCGGGTTCACGCCATTCTCCTGCCTCAGTCTCCTGAGTAGCTGGGACTACAGGCACCCGCCACTACGCCCGGCTAATATTTTGTATTTTTGGTAGATATGGGGTTTCACTGTATTAGCCAGGATGGTCTCGATCTCCTGACGTCATGATCTGCCCGCCTCAGCCTCCCAAAGTCCTGGGATTACAGGCTTGAGCCACCACACCTGGCTGAATGCTGTTTATTTTCAACAGGGCCCAATGATTAGTGGCAAAGAGCTCCCCTCAGAAGATATGGGACTGGGAGTTGTGGCAACAGAGCAGGCAATTACATTGCATTGGTAATTTAGGTGGTGTGTGTTAGCAGAAAAGGAAGTGATAAAAGGCCATGCAGTTTGGAGGCATTCCCATTTGGAAACAGTATTCTCAAAGCTGGACTCAGAAGAAAGATGTATCATTTGTATCACTGCTCAGTTTCCTAGCCTGTGTTATTCCTTATTGTTTCAATGATTTGATTATCTTTCAGTGATTGTTCTCATTGGTTATAGATTGTGAACGCATGAAGAACACAATTACTTAAGAACCTGAAATTGCTCTTAATAGTGTATTGAGGTTGGGCACGATGGCTCACGCCTGTAATCCCAGCACTTTGGGAGGCCGAGGCGGGCGGATCACAAGGTCAGGAGATGGAGACCATCCTGGCTAACACGGTGAAACCCCGTCTCTACTAAAAATACAAAAAATTAGCCGGGCGTGGTGGCAGGCACCTGTAGTCCCAGCTACTCCGGAGGTTGAGGCAGAAGAATGGAGTGAACCTGGGAGGCAGAGATTGCAGTGAGGCGAGATCGTGCCACTGCACTCCAGCCTGGTGGACAGAGCGAGACTCTGTCTCAATAAATAAATAAATAAATAAATAGTGTATTGAGGCAATAATACAATTTCAAATGCTTTCAGTTGTAAATCTGCAGCATATTTTACTGGTAGTTGAAAGAATAAGATATATTAGGATGGTGACTACAGAAAGTGTCTATGGAACACTTTTCTGCTTATGAAAATTGGCATTGAGTTTTTAAAAAGTAATTATATTTTCCTAACTTTTCAGAAAAGTATGTTCTTTTTATAATAAAATGACCATATGAATACTTAACTGGGTTTTGTGTTGCGACTGCTTCCATCCGTCCACCTTTCTGTTACTTCCTAGGAGTGGGCAGGGAGGGTTTCTATAATGTGATCGTGAGTACTTGACCATTGCCTGTTGTGGAATAGTCTTGTGATTGGTGCTTTTTGAGTGCTCTTATAAGGAGCCAGGTTCTTTCTATCTCCTGTTCTGCTCTCCTCCACATTGGCTTGAGCCTAATTGGGCTCCTCGTGGTCCTAAGATGGCTGCCAGGAACAACAGTTGCTGAATGCTTCCTTCTCATTCAGCTGGAGGAAAATAAAAACTCAAGATCCAAAACCTTTTCTTCTGCCATAATGGCATGACTTTTTCTCACATTTATGTTAGTTACATCATTTGTTTTTCACTTCTTCTAGTAAAACTCATCATTTTTGCCATTATTAAGAAATATCGGCTAAATGTTTGAAAGAGGAAGCTGAACCTATTGCTGCAAAATGTTACGAGCTTTGTGGTAGATTGTACCAAAAAGGCCACTGCAGTATTTCTATCCCACAGGCTCTTTCAGAATCTTGCCACTCTTCCATCAAGAAACAGTCTGTTTCCCACCCCGTCCCCTGAAACTGAGCACCATGTTGCCGCTGCATTGACTGATGGAATGCATCCCGACTTTTGTGCCTGGCTTTTTCCCGTGGGATGTGGGTGTCGGGAGCTTTGAGATAAATATGTAAGAAGTTTGGCTGCCCTGAAACATCCCTGCTGGAGAGACCCCGTGGAGAGAGCTCAGAGGACGCCGAGGAGCCACAGCTGTCCCTGTCCCTGCTACTTGAGTCTTCCCAGCCCAAGTGCCAGACAGCTAAGTGATGGAGCCTTTAAGTGATTCCAGCTTTCAGCCCCGGTGCCTCCACAGCTGACTCTGAGTGCAGAACAGCTGAGTGTCCCCATGGAGTACAATCCAGGTTACAAATTCTTGAACAAAGTAAGTGTTTCTCTCTTTTTCTTTTTTTAAACCACACCTTTTGAAGCAGTTTGTTACAGAGCAATAGAAAATCAGAATTAGTCTAGTTCAAATTGTGTATGCATGTGGTTTTCAACTCTGTCTTTGATAATTAAGAGTTGGCTATACATTCAGATAGAATTGGGATAGTGTTTCCATTGATGACAGGTTAGCTCAGGTGTGCACATGCAATCTTAACATGGCCAATGATTTGGGTGTAATTCCCACAAAGGCCGGTTCACTTTCCCTGCTCTGTGACTTAACTATGTGATTATCGCACAGATGTCTGCTTGCAATTATGAGGCATGAAGAATCCTTGCAGCCATTAGGAAATGGGCACCTGGCTTCTCTGCTGAGTATGGGAGTAATGGAAGCTGTGATGAGAACTCTCGGAAAAAAAACATAGTGTTGGTTCCATCAAGGGCCAGGCTTCCGGTAGACTGGTCATACGAGAAATGAGGATAAGTAGCCTGGAGCAGATGGGGTTGTGATGGGGTAGCAAGGATGAAAGTCTGGAAGAGAGATCAATGGCAATGGTAATTGATGTGGCAGGCATTGGTTGTGTCAGGTGTATGGTGAACAGCAGTAGACAACCAAACTCACTGAGCTAAGGATCAGACTTATTCCATGTTGCCCTGTATGGATGTCATGGTGCTGAGTAAAGGGTGGACCCCGGAGAATCAGACTTTTTCCTCTTTATGGCCCCTTTGCTTGGCATACTCGTAATCATCTCTTGAGCAGAAATGCCCCAGTTTAATATCCAGCTGCAAAATTTTATATTCAGCTGGCTATCACAGCATCTTATTTCCTCACACCCCCCACCCTTTTTGGTTTGAGACAGAGTTTTGCTCTGTTGCCAGGCTGGAGTGCAATGGCACAATCTTGGCTCACTGCAACCTCTGCCTCCTGGGTTCAAGTGATTCTCCTGCCTCAGCCTCCCGAGTAGCTGGGATTGCAGGCGTGCGCCACCATGCCCCACTAATTTTGTATTTTTAGTAGAGATGGGGTGTCTCCATGTTGGTCAGGCTGGTCTCAAACTTCCGACCTCAGGTGATCTGCCTGCCTTGGCCTCCAAAAGTGCTGGGATTATAGGCGTGAGCCACTGCGCCTGGCCCTTATTCCGCTTTGCTAAAAGAAAGCAATACTGAGGATACTAGTAGTGAGCAGGACAAGGAGAATAAATGTTAAAACACAATGAAGGCAATACAATATCGTACAAATAGAAGGGGTTATTTCTAAACCATTTGCACAAGTGTGAGTTACCTTTGCCTTGGTTTAAAAGTTTATTTTGCTGTCCTAAAATAGTTCTTCATTCCATCTGTGATTATCCCAGCCCAGGGTCTCATCTCAATTGCTAGGTCATTTCCAAACTTTTCACTGCCTTGGCCTCCCACCTCCCGTTCACTCACCCTCACCTGCTTCTGGAGTTACTCCCGAAAGTCCTGCACAGTCTGCACATTGCGATACGCAAAGGTTTATTCTCAGCCATCTTTCTCCTTGTCATTCTCTGTGCCCGCCAGTGGCATTTGCTGTTCTCTGCACATGAAATGCTCTGCTACCCTGGTTTGGATAAAGTACGCTGGTCTCGTTCTTCCCACCTCCACCCCATTTGGCTTTCTCATCAGTCCTCTTTTCTGCCTTATGCCACTCCCCCACAGGTTCTCATCATACTGGGACTCTCTTTTCTCCAAATCTTCTTTTTCATGGATGCTCTGTCCACACCCAGTTTCCAGCTTTTAACCTCAAAGAGACGCCCAATTCCACATCTCTAGTTCAAAGTACCATCTGGACATCCCACCGCCCTCTGTAATTACTATCAGCATGGGCAACTTCACGTGTCCAAAACCAAGTGGATTTTCCTTGCTGGAAGAGATTTTCCTTCTTCTCACGGATGAGTTTCCACTGCTGGACTTCTGGTTACCTGGGCTCACACTTCAGAGGGATCTTTGGGTGCCTCCATCCTTCATTGAGCAGTAGCCAAGGGCTACTAATTTTATATCTACAATATTTCACATTAGTTTTATTTCTCTTGCGTGTCATTCTTTTAGCTCAGATGCTTATGTGTTTTTTGGATCGTGGCTGTCAAACTTTAATGTTCCTAAAAATCACATTTTGATAATGCAGATTCTGGTGTGGGACCCAATATTCTGCATTTCTGGCGAGCTACCAGCTGATGCTGATGCTGCTAATCCCCGGACTACACTTTGAGTAACGAGGTTCTAGGTTAATTATTACAACAGTCTCAGAAGTGATTCTCCCTAAACCAGTGGTTCTCAACATATGATCCTCAGACAAGCAACTTTAACATTGCTTGGAAACTTCTTGGAAATGCAAATTCTTGGCCAGTTCCAGCCCTACCCAATCAGAAACTCTCTGAATAAGCCATCCAGGTGATGTCCTCCAGATGATTCTAATGCATGCTGAGTCTGAGACTCACTTATCTAGAGCTTACCTTTATAGCCTTCACACACACCCATACCCCAGAATCTTTGCAACAATGTTGTAAACGCTTCTTTAGTGTTTCCGCAATATGGCTTTCTTTTTGTCTGTTTGTTTGTTCATTTATTTACAGACAAGATCTCACTATGTTGCTTAGGCTCATCTCCACCTCCTGGACTCAAGTGATTCTCTCACCTCAGCCTCCCCAGTAGCTGGGACTACAGGCATGTGCCACCACACCTGTCACGATACAGCTTTCAAGGGCCTCAAACTTTGTCCCTAGTGGACTTCTCTCTCTCTCCATCCTCCTCCTCTTCCTAATTTTGGAGTGAAATTTATTGCATCTTGTTGTCTGTTCATTCCCTGTCTTTCCTCCATCTTCTCCTTCACTTGTTTCTTTTTCCTGAAGCACCCCCATGATTGCTCATTGGAAGCCTCTCTACTCCTTATGTCTTGCCAGACACCATCTCTGCTGTCTCGTATTCCTCAGGTCACTCAGCTAGGAGTGCATCTTTTCCCTTCCTTTCACTCAGTTGTGGTTAGCATATTGTGCATTGCACTAGAGTAGTGGTTTTCAACTGGGGCCGATTTTGCCCCAGGGGACATTTGCTTATACCTGGAGATGGGTTTGAATGTCACAGCTGCAGGTGGTGGTTCTGTAAGCAACAAGTGGGTAGAGGCCAAGGATGTTGATAAATATCCTAGAATGCATAGGAAAGCATTTCACACCACCCCTAAACAATTATTCAGCCCAAAAAGTCAGTAATGCATTGGTCGAGAAGCCCTGCAGTAGAGCAATATGTGTATGTTGTATTTTCTCTGAGATTGTTGTCAGCACCACCCTGGAGTTATGTCTTTGTCATGCATGCAAGTTCCAGTACAGAGAACCAAGTGCTTCATAATGTCTTCATTTTCTTGAGAAACTGACCAATCAAATATTGTAAAGTTTAAAAATGTGTGATTTTTATGTGGTTATTGTTGAAGAATATGTCAAGAATTCCATTGTCTTACTAAGGCTCGAACTTGACTTAAAACTCCACTTTCGTTATTACCTAGTGTGCTTAGGGAGTTGGGGGTGGGTCTTATTTCTTCTTTATCCTTCGTGGCTGATGAGGCTTTAAGTGCAGACAAGTTACTCATGATGGAACTGATGAAGACACGGAGGGTCAAGTGCCTGCTTTGCTAGTTTGAAACTGGGTATTACAACAGGGGTTGCATTAGAAAGCTTCTGTCTGGAAAAAACATGCATGGGCCCCCTGGTTGGGTGTGTTCTAGCTGTTGTTTGCAAGCAACTGGAGGTCTTGTTCTCTTTGCTTTGTACAGCCAAGCACTGTCACGGACACCCAGAAGTCTCATTCCTATGTATCTATAGGTTACAAAGCGATATGTTGCCTTGCGATGAGGTGGTGTGCACGAGGCTCTCTTGCCCACAGGGACCTCTCTGCAGGATGGAGACCAGCACACTTTAGTGTAGATTCTGATCTGAAATGCACCACAGGGAGGGAACTGGTTCTGAGAGCCGAACCAGGCTTTAATAACTCACAAGTCCAGTTCTGTTATTAAGCACTTGGGTACAAGTTCATCTTTGTGCATCCCTTGGGGCAAACTGAACTCAGAAATTTTCAGATTTTAGAAGGTAATCTGGGTGTGCACCACAAACTCCATAACACGCTCAGCAGAGTCTAGGCAGGACCTGTTAGTCAAATGCACCATGTGTGAGAAATATCGGAGGAGTCTCATGAGGTCAGAGAAGCAAAGACCATTCATAGCTTGGAGTTTGTTCAGGTCAGGTTTTGCTACCAAGTGCACTACAAGGTGTTTTTTTTTTTTTCTTTTTTGGTTTCGGAGATTTGGGGATTTTAGAGAGACCCAGGGATACAAGGCTGCTGGTAAGAAGATCAGGTTGGTCTTGATGAGATGGTTGCCCAGCATGAGTTTCAATTACAATCTCATTTCGACCACAGTGTAGAAATGAAATGTCAGGTGTGGAGTGGAGCTATGGGGCCTTACGGGAAATGTTGCTGTGGAAAATCCTGCTACGTGTCAGCAGTCTCCGGCATGTCAGCAGCCTCTGGCCTGCGATGCACAGATCTCTAAAGCACCCCCTGGGCTCCCCTGATTGCTGGCTATTTTTTTCTCTTTGTCACACAGAGGTTCCTTTGGTCTTGAGATAAAGGTCAGGTTTCTGTGAACCGACTGGCTGCAGCCTTTCTTCTTCTGCCGTCGGAGGTGGAGGTGAGCTGAGGTGTCTGAAGTGTCCTATTTCGTGGGTAAGAGACCCCAACAGCCTGGATGAACACTGTTGTAAACAGCATTTTGTCAGACAAGAGCCATGTTCATTTCCCTGTTGCCATGTGAGTGAGAATTCTGTGTCCTCAGACAGACCTCACTTCTCGGGGGCACAGTTCTCAGAGACGAAGGGGACAGTATCAGACATTAAAAAGGAGCTGAAGAGAAACAAGACATACCAAATACATGGAGGGTTTTTTTGTTTTTTTTTTTTTTTTCTACTGAGTTTAAACACTGCTTTCTTTAAACAGCAGCTTTCCATAATGCACGAGTCTTATGAATATGAACCAGGTCATTGTTGTTTAACCTTCACCTAGGTTAGCTCCAAATACGATGTGACATCTTATGTCACCCTGATTCTTCTAAACCTGATATTTTATTGCCTAATGCATGCCTCTTAATGAGGATCATAGCATGAATGTGTGATAATCAAAAGATCTTATTTTTAAATGCTACTGTTATCCATAATGGTACAAGGGTATAGGACTATTCCTTAATCAGTCCCTGGTGACCATCACTCTCAAGTAAAAAAAAGCCGGGGGGGGGGGGGGG
>NW_016809106.1:1953421-1961192 GCF_001698545.2 Rhinopithecus bieti | reverse complement strand
GGGACTGGATTGCACATCCTATTAAGTGCATTGGGTTTTTATGGTCTACCATAGGGACTGAACAGAAAAAGAAATTTCCTCGCTTCCCCCCTTTCCTCTGAAAAACACCATTCCCATCTCTGTAGGAAAATTCAGGGTCTGGAGGCTCTTGTAGATGCAAGACACAGCCACTTGTGGGAGGGAGCTTTTCAGGACAATGAAAGCCAAAACAAAGGTTTCTTGTCACTTGGGGCTTTTATCCAGTACATCCCATGTTACAAACAATAAATCACTGGCTGACCAACCTTCTTTGCCAAGCGAACCTGTGGGGGCTTTAGGCTATTTCATAGTTCAAGTAAGACCCCATCTATCGACTTATCTACCTCCATCTACCTATCCATCCACCATCTATCATCTATCTATAGCTATCTATCATTTTTTGTCATCTCTCTGTCTGTCTACATCTATCCTCAATCTATTTGTATATGTGCATAAAAAGGAAAAAAGGACTGGCTTGAATAACTACAAACACTTCTAAATTTTTCCCACTATCTCTACTTCTGATGCTGGAGGCTCCTAGCTGAGTCAGCGAATCACAGCCTGGCACAAAGTGCTCTCAAAGAATTATGGGATGCAAAGACATCCGTGCTCTTCAAGAGTCGCAAATGTAGGGCATGCATTGAGACTCAAAAATCATAAAGAAAATATAAACTTTGTACTAGGAGGAGGAATTTCATAGCACATTAATTCTGTGGCACAACTCCAACCAGAGAATGAGTCCTATTGCTTCCTTCTGGAAAGGTTAAGCCAGCCCTTACGTTACAGGGAAGTCATGTCCATATCACATTCTCTTTACTGTTGCATCATATCATACAGATGAAGTGGAAACCTTGTCTTTGATGTGCTATGTTTCTGTCTCTCTAGAGGGGCTGAAACATTCCTGTGAGGGAACCCAGAAATGTTGAGTCCTGTATGTCCAACTAGTACATAAGTCATACATACATTTCTGTCTACTGCTCTATTCTGAAAGTTAACTTTTCATTTCCAAAACTATGCGTGAATCTAGTATCATTTGATTGTTGTTAAATTTGGAGAAAGAACCATTTACTTGAGACTTGGAGCTGAATTAAACTATGTAGAGTGAAGGGAAGCCAGTTTTAAAGGACGATGGCAGCCAATTTCTTTTGTTACTTACATTTTTATTTTTTCCAAGAACAGTTAACATTTACTAGGCACCTATTGGCCTCAGTCACTTGCATCTAAAGAGCAAAGCTAATTTACCCACGGCCCATGTTCTTTTAAATGGTTAGCCTTATTTCTTAGCTCTGTTAACCACTATTCTAACGTTAGCTTCAAGTTCGATTTTAATAATCTATTCCATAGTTGTATACTGCTCCCTGCCACATGAACAAAAAGTTTGGGGGAATAAGGCGAGCAGTTTACATTTTCTGTGGATACTTCAAGTAATTGGCCCCAAAGTGAAATTGAGTTGGCCATGGTTTATCGTGTTATGAGGGGATAAAATGTGTAAGGAAACAGACCTGTAGAAAGGGTTGATATCCAAGTATGTGTGAATGTGTGAAAATCCTATAACTCCACTTCAACTGGCCTAATATCCTGAGTCACTAGATGGTCAGAAGAATAGATACAGTACAAAAGGAACAAACCGATGTACATTTATACTAAAAAACCAAAAACAAAGTTTGTACAAGATGAACAGCAAATGAAATAGCTACTATCAAAACAAAATCTCACACAGGTCATTTTTCTAGTATGTGGACATACATACACCCACACACACACAGACACACAAGCAAGAATGTGTATTTTATAAGATATAGGTCCTTGGAAATAGACATTCTTAGCAAATATGGATGACAGATCAATTGTAATTTATTTTCTTTTAACACTGTATCATCATAAAGAAAACTGGTATAAATGAAAAAATCTATTTCAAATATCTACATCTAAAATTTTAGGCAGTGAAAAAGCACTTTGTTGACAAGGAGTGTGGAATGATGTATGTTAATTGTCAGAAACTGCTGAATGCCTTGTTTAGTTGCCACAAACAAATTCACATATCAGAACGAACAATACTGCTAAATATTCCTTTTTTCCTGCTTTTTTTTTTTTTTTTTAAAACATACTGGGAGAAAGTAAAGAAAAGAAAAGCTGGAAATCCATACATCTTTCAAAAGTTTGAAATTGAAGCAATATTTAGAACCATAGATGAGGAAACACGGCGGCATTGGTGTAATATACACAACGCGCTTTTCTTCTTTAATCTGTAATGTACATCAAATACTTTACAACAATGCATTAACAAAAGGCAAGAAACATCTTGCTGTACAGAGGAACCCCAATGCAACTTGAAGCCTAGAGTCACAACGGATGAAGAGAGTAAACAAAGCGTGAGAAGCCGTCCCCCATACAGTGTGTAAACTATTCTGTGTCTTGTGCTTAACGATAACCCTCACGCCCCACCGGCCCGAATGCCTCGTCTCTCCTCCCATCAGCCACGTTCAGTATAAAGCACTTCTCATTACTCTACAGCTCACACTAGAAAGGTGCTGCCCATTGTCGTATTTAGGATCACTTTAGCTTTCTACTGATTTCCAAGTTAACTTGCGATTCATTTAGCTTTCTAAAATAGCTTTCTTAATATTTCCTTACTGGTTATCACAGCCTTCCTATGGAACAGGCTTTAACAAACTAAATTTGCAGAAGAAAAAAAATAAAACAGAAAGAAATGTCTTGTGGTATGCATGCACATGCACTGTTCCCGGAGCGCCTGTGCCCCACTCCTCACACCCAGGAGTCGGGAGAGGCCGGGTAGTGGCTCGTTTCATAGTTCAGTTCACTGTAGGGACGGGCAGCTGAGTAGAAGTCAACGTAGTTGCCGGTGGACTTGAGACCCAGGTGCATGGTGTACTCGCTGGCGGGAGGGCGATGGTGGACCTGGTCCTCGAAGAAGGACTCGTCGTAATTTCTCGTGGAATTCTGAAATGGCTGGTAGGTCTCGTAATCTTTTCTGCTGGGCTCCTGTGGGACTGGCTGTGCTGAAACCTGAACGGGAAAGAAGAGCCACACTGGGTTACTTGGTTTCCCTTGACTCAGCCTCCCTCTTGCCCCGACACCCAACTCTCCTTCAAAGAAGAGGCTGTGTACATCCAGGCATTCACCACGGTGGCACTGCTCCTCCAAAACTGCCAACTGTCATCGGCTTTCTTTTTGAAAACTGACTCCTAGGTCCACGTGCTATCATTCTGCATAATCTTTATCATGGCAAAATATACGTAACATAAAACTGCTTGCTTTAAGAAATGTTGAAGTGTAAGATTAATTAGGTAGCATTAAGAACATTCACAGTGTTGTACAACCATCACCGTCCATTTCCACCACTTTTAAAATCATCCCAAACAGAAACTCTGTGCCCATTAAATGTAATTCCTCATCCCCTCTCTCTGGGCCCACGGCAAGCACCATTCTACTTTCTGTCTCTAGAAATCTGCATAATATAGGCGCTGCATAGAGTACTTGTCCTTGTGTGACTGGCTTCTTTCACTTAGCATAAAGTTTGCATGGTCCATCCATGGTGTTGCATATGTCAGACCGTGATCCGTTTTTGTGGCTGAATAATATTCCACTGTGATGTGCATTGCTCCACTGATGAATGCACTGAAGGCCATGACTTCACCTCAGTGCAATGTATCAGTGTAGCAGAACTGCACTTGCACCCCATGATTGTATCCCTATAAAAATAAAACAGTCCATGGTAGGCACAGACCACATTTTATTTATCCATTCATCCGTTGATGGACACTTGGGTTATTTCTACCTTTCAGCTGCTGTAAATAATGTTGCAATAAACATTGGTGCATTAGTATCTGTTCTAGTCCCTGGGGTCCCTTTTCAAGCACCGGTTCCTGAAATGAGCAGAACCTCCCAAGGTGAAGGGTGAGGGTAACCCTATAGCAAGTACATACCGGGATGCCCGAAGTTCTGTTAATCAGCAGTAATTGGGGAGGAAGTCTGGTGTGAATTATTAAACACTCTTAAAGAAATACTGTTTGATCACTTTTGGGTGGACTCTGTGACTCCCTATTAATTTAACTAAAGTTCAGCAAGGAAATGTCCTCTAGAAATTGGTCTTAGCTAATAGATAATGATTTGTAATTAGCACGTTGTGTGTAAATGAATGCTTTTAACGGCTTACACATAATTCTTCTCTCAAGTAAGTGAAACTCCCTCTTATATATGTCATTGATTTATACTAGTAATCGACCTGATCTTCAAAGAAGTGGTGAACTTCATCACAGCAGCTGTCTAGGATGTCCCACGTGTCTAGTTAGTGGTGGCTGAATGAATGAGGTTTCTGTCTACCTACATAAGTCCAAAAGTCCATACAGCATAAACCTTTGTTAGCCTGTGAGCTAATAAAGGATGAGAGGAACATTTGGAATGAATGTTTGCAACATCTGCAATTAAATACTGCTAAGTCCAGGTCTACTGGACTGCGTTGCTAGGTTGGGGTGCCCTTTTCTATGCTTTGAAGAGCTCTGCTTGTGCTCTGCTGAACTCCACTCCAACACAGGGCTGCTTTCCAAGTGCAAGACATGCAAAGGCTCAGAATCCAAAAGTTTGGAAAAATTACACAGGGAGGGAGCTAGATTTGCTGTGTTTCTAGTTCAGCAGGGCACCCTATTCAACATTTAGCAAATTCTTTAATACTCCAGTAGTCATAAATATTTATGTGTGTTTGTGTCTGTCTACATCAATATCTATCATCTATCATCTGTCTGTTTTCCTATCCATCCACCAATCCATCCATCCATACATCCCTCCAGCAAACTCCCATCTTATAGATAAGAAAACTTAAGCAGAGAGAAGTTAAGAAACTTCTCCAAAATATCATAGCTAGTGGTAGTGTGAGCTGGAACTGGAACATACGGCTGGCTGACTCTAGAACCCAGGTGTTCTATCAACCTAGCCCAGTCCTGTCAGAGCCAAGGCGGCCAAACCTTGGAGGACAGGCCTCAAGGAGCTGACTCCAGGCTCTAAGATAAGAAAGCAAGTCGGTGGACCAAAGAGATCCAGGAGCGGTGTGTTTTCTGATGCATATTTAGGGGGCCAGGGGAGCCAGTGCACAGGACAGGAATGTCTTCGGGGGAGTCACTCACAAGGGTTATGGGTTTCCTCCAAAGTGGCTTCTGCTTTCTGCTTTCATTTTTTTTTTTTTCTTTTGCACAACCTTGTTCAAATTGCTTTGAGACTGTTGTCATGGTCTCTCCGGTTGGTGAACATTTTGGAGCTGGGTATCAGCTTTCTGAGCCTCTTGCCCCAGAGAATTAACTTCTTCCATTCATCTGCACTGTTCATAACCCACACCAATCACTTCTGAGGTTTGGTGCCCAGTCCCAAGAGTGTGTAGAAATGGACTGTCACAGGTGGCACGTGACACTGCTGCACCCGGAGAGACTGAATTTGCTCACTGGTCTTGTGGTATGGACGTCTGCTGGTGAAACACATCCGTGGTGGAGGAATATTGGCTGCATTTTAAACTTTAAGAGAATATCTGACAGTGTTGAAAATCTGGCTGATGAAATGACCCCTCCCAAAGCCCTCCCCACATAAGAGCTAAAAATAAATGCATTAAAAATTGCACAGTTTGCATCAGTCAGATTTGAATGAGGGAAGTAGAATGATGCCCCAATAGAGCAGTGGGGATTTCTGAATCTGGGTGTCTGTTATGGTCTAGAGAAGCCCAGGAACACGCAAGCCCAAAGCTTTTGCCTTCTTTGCCTTAACGCTGCATCTTGTTTTGGAAAGAGGCTATGACCAGCAGCTCACTCCAGGGTCAATACACCCACACTCTCTGCACTCCGTTCCATGGCTTCTGTTTCTATCAAGTTATCTTTGCTGAAGTTTTTCCTCCACAGTAGAATGTTCACTCTAAATTATGAAGGATAGTGTCATGACACCTTCCAACTCTGTTAGCATAATGACAAAAGATTATGTGGGTTTATTCCTTAACAAATTTGCCAGGAAACTGGATTTATTTTGAACACAAGGTGAACAGTAGCCCAGTACAGATCTTCAAACTTTTCCATGTCTCAGAGTGTTCATAGAAAGACTCAGAGTGTTCACAGAAAATGAAGGAGGCCAGATATTAAGTATCAGTGGTTCTCAAAGCATCATCCCAAGACCAGCAGCATCAGCATCACCTGGGAACTTGTTAGAAATGCAGATTACTGGGCCCCACTCCAGACCTACTGAATCAGGGCCTCTGGGGATGGGCTCCAGCAATCTGTGCTTTAACAACCCTTTGGGGAATTCTGGCTCATGCTCCAATTTGAGAACCACTGGCACAGAGGTGAAAAAATGGGACAGGAAGACGGAAGAACCAGGATGAGTGTTTGCCTCTTCCTGGCTGGGGGACTGAAGGAAACACATATGCTCCTGGAATCTCATCTTCCTCCTTTCTGCGGACAATTACAACTGGCCTGCTCACGTGACAGTGGAACTAAGGACACCAGGAAGGAACTCAAGATTCTGGTTTTGTTATCATTTAAATATTGGTCATCAAAACAGCAAAGCTCTTTGTTTCCAGTTCCTGAACAAAAATCCTGTTGTCAGCTAGATAGATACCGTTCAATATGATATTTCTCTTTATAAGTATGGGGTGGACTGGTAGAAGCTCAAAAGGATTTTTGGAAAGTATGCATAGTTAAGACTTTTTTGTTTTTTTTCTTTGAGACAAGGTCTCACTTTGTCACCCAGGCTAGAGTGCAGTGACACACTCATGGCTCACTGTAGCCTCCACCTTCCAGGTTCAAGCCATCCTCCTGCCTCAGCATCCCAGGTAGCTGGGACTACAGGAACACACCACCATGCCCAGCTAATTTTTGTATTTTTTTGTAGACACACAGTTTTGCTATGTTGCCCAAGCTGGTCTTGAACTACTGAACTCAAGCGATCTGCCTGCCTCGGCCTCCTAAAGTGCTAGGATTACAGGCATTAGCCACTGCGTCCAGTCAGTTAACTCTAAAGTGATGTCTGTAACCCGCTGACCTCAGACATTCAAACCAAAGATCACAAACTGTATTTTATACTACTGATGGTTTCTTCTAGGAGGCTTTAAGCTCAGAGTTTGCTGAAAATGTGCCTGAGTCCCAGGTAGTCACAGGAGCAGCACCCACGTGTGGCCATGTGTCTGGTGCAGGCGTCTCTTTCTCAGTTTTCCCTATCTCTTGCCTTATCTTGGAGATCCACTTGAAACTGATTTCCCTCCACGAATCGCTTCCCCATAAGCTCAGTCACTATCCAGTGTGAAGCCTGTGAGACCTGGCTGGTGACTGAGCCACCCAGGAGATAGGAGCGCTCAGCAGAGGACAAGCTTCGATGCTGAAACTGACCAAACCCTAGAGCATCCCTCCTGGTAAAACCATTCCAGGCGCGAAGTTCTGGGGTAACTTTTCGCCAGGCAAGCTCCTGACGTGGAAGCATTCCACCTAGAATGGTTGGCTACACCTCTATGGCCAGAGAATCCAAGTCAGGGATACTGTTTATGAGTCCTCTCTAGGACTTCCAACCGGAAGAGAGTGAAAATGTGTCTTTTGAAGGGTTAGGATGGTTGCACTTTATTGAGTCCCCAAGAGAGAAAGCTTCAAGTCAAGACTAGGTTTATTCCTATAACTTAGTCCAAAATAAGCAAAATGCTTTCTTTCCTCCTCTCCAAGTTCACTGGAGTGTCATTATGATCTCCTTGGAAATATATATATATATATATATA
>NW_016809106.1:1937524-1952186 GCF_001698545.2 Rhinopithecus bieti | reverse complement strand
AAAACCTGGGCAATACCATTCAGGATGTAGGCACGGGCAAAGACTTCATGTATAAAACACTAAAAGCAATGGCAACAAAAGCCAATATTGACAAATGGGATTTAATTAAATTAAAGAGCTTCTGCACAGCAAAATAAACTATCATCAGAGTGAACAGGCAACTTACAGAATGGGAGAAAATTTTTGCAATCTACCCATCTGACAAAGGGCTAATATCCAGAATCTACAAAGAACTTACACAAATTTACAAGAAAAAAACAACCCCATCAAAAGCAGGCAAAGGATATGAACAGACACTTTTCAAAAGAAGGCATTTATGCAGCCTACAGACGTATGAGTGAAGCTCATCATCACTGGTCATTAGAGAAATGCAAATCAAAACCACAGTGAGATACCATCTCACACCAGTTAGAATGTCAATCATTAAAAAGTCAGGAAACAACAGACGCTGGAGAGGATGTGGAAAAATAGGAACACTTTTACACTGTTGGTGGGAGTATAAATTAGTTCAACCATTGTGGAAGACAGTGTGTCGATTCCTCAAGGATCTAGAACTAGAAATACCATTTGACGGAGCAATCCCATTACTGGGTTATAATCCCAAAGGGTTATAAATCATTCTACTATAAAGACACATGTATGTGTATGTTTATTGTGGCACTATTCACAATAGCAAAGACTTGGAACCAACCCAAATGTCCATCAATGATAGACTGGATAAATAAAATGTGGCACATATATACTATGGAATACTATGCAGCCATAAAAAAGGATGAGGTCATGTCCTTTGCAGGGACATGGATGAAGCTGAAAACCATGATTCTTAGGAAACTATCACAAGAATAGAAAACCAAACACCACATGTTCTCACTCATAAGTGGGAGTCGAACAATGAGAACACATGGACATAGGGGAACATCACACACTGGAGCCTGTCTGGGGATGGGGGGCTAGGGGAGGGATAACATTAGGAGAAATACCTAATTTGGATGTTGGGTTGATGGGTGCAGGAAACCACCATGGCACGTGTATACCTATGTAACAAAACTGCACATTTTGCACATGTATCCCAGAACTTAAAGTATAATAATAAAAATAAAACAATAACAATAATAAAAAGAATCTACTGTTCAGTGCTCCTCAAACTTGAATGTGCACACAAGGCCATCTAATTAGAATGCAACTGTGCTGTAGAAAATCTTGAACGGGTTAGGGTTAGGAGCCAGAGGAGAATCTCTCCTGTATTTCTAACAAGATTCCGGGTAACACTGACGCTGTTGGTTCCCCAACTAGACTTTGAGTAGCAAGACACTACAATGCATGTAATGTACTACAGAATAATAGAACTTATTTATGTATTCTATCTTTTTCAAGTTCTCTACTGAATTTGCTGCGTCTCCTTTATTGGTAGTGATCATGTATAATGAATGCTTCCTTCCTAACGCATTTGCAGGGTTACAGGAGCTACTCGATCTCTGTTGAGTAATTCCCGTCCAGACAATTCCTATTTAGTAACAACATCCTACACTTGTCCATTTGGGGGTTTCTTTTAGTTTTGCACCATAGCAGAATACTTGCTTTCTGCACCAGATCAAGCACGAGGTTCAAAGGCCATTTGCAAATTTGAGGCTGTTCTGCCGAGTCCACCACACACACACACACACACACACACACACACACACACACTCGTGCTGCAACCGAAGTGAGGAGAGGGCCTCAGGGGACGTTGCCTCCTCTTTCAGTTCTTTATGTATGTTGGATGAAAATTTACGTTTAAAATTCCAGGTTATTTCACATGAGTCACATTGAAAAAGAAATACAAACGTGTTGCATTTATTTTACCTGGTTGTGTTTGATGTCTTCAGCGGGCGCACCATATGAATTCCTATACAAAGTTGAAATTCCAGTGTTTTGAGCTAAAATTAAAAGGAAAACAAAAGTTTAGCAAAGAAAACAACATCACAAATGAGGAATAGTGGTTACTGGACCAAGCTCTTGCCCTAACAAAGCTTGTTTTCTTGGGGACCATTCCAAGTAGAAGACATTCTTTGGCCCTGAACACTTCATTTTACATACAGATATTAAAAAGGGACAACAGTTATTCTAGAAAATCCCCATAGCATGTCAGCCGCTTGCAATAACGCTCACATCGCAGACAGGGTCAGGGCAGATGCTGCAAACAGATGGTCATTTTGTAAGTTTTCTGGCCTTCTTTTCTGGTGAAAACTGGCGGGTAATAAAGGCTTGTCACCTGCACTGAAGCATGCAGGAGTCTGTATTAGCAGCTTAGCTTTTAGCCGGAGAGTGACAAGAACAAAATTTCTAATTTGAGCTCACAGAAGTGCTTGATCATCTTTCAGACAGTTCATTTCTTACAGGCCCAAAAGATGGGCAGGGAGCATCGCTGCGTGCCCCCACGCATCTGGAAGCCTGCGGCTTTGGAATCAAACTAGATGCAGAGGGAGGATCCCGCTCTGTTGTCTGGCTTGCCGGTGGTCTAGATGAAAGAGATGAAGGTCTCCTCTAGTTGCCAGCAGCTTCTGAAGGCCCAGAGAGGGGGCCTGTTAGCCCACTTCCTTATGGGAAACCCCTGAAGCTCAAGCCATCCACTCAGACTAAGGGCACAGGCCACCACTCCCTTCACAGCTGCTGAAGGGTCATAGTTCAAGAAATCTTTGGTAGAATGACCACATCACCTAGCAATCCCATTGGTGGGTATATATTCGAAAGAAAGGAAATCAGTATATCAAAAGATATCTGTACTCCCATGTTTATTGCAGCACTGTTCGCAATAGCCTAGATGTGGAAGTAACCCAAGTGTCCACCAACAGATGAATGGGTAAAGAAAAGGTGGTATATGTACACAACAGTGTTTGGCCATAAAAAGAATGAAATCCTGTCACTCACAGCAACACGGATGGAATTGGAGGTGATTTATGTTAAGTGAAACAAGCCAGGCACAGAAAGACAAATATCATATGTTCTTGTGCATATGTGGAATATGTGGTAGCTAAAAAAAAATTGATCTCATGAAGATGGACAGTAGAATGATGGTTACCAGAGACTGAGAAGGGGAGTTGGGAGAGAGGAATAAGAGGTGATGGTTAATGCATAGAAAAATAGAAGAGAAAAGATCTAGTGTTTCATAGCATGATAGGGCAACCATAATTCACAATAATTCATTGTATATTTCAGAACAACTAGAATAATGGGATTGGAATGTTCCTAATATAAATAATAAATGTTTAAGGTGATGGTATCTTAATTATGCTTATTTGATTATTATATGCTGAATACTTGCATGAAAAAAATCACATGTACCCCTTAAGTACAACTATTATGTATTCATAAATTTTTTTTAAAAAAGCTTTGGAAAATGCTGTCTGTTCAGTGTCAGTGGGGTACAAAACACTCTAAAACTGGGAAGGGCTTATTGTTTGCTTCCAGTATTTAGGGGATAATGAAGTAGGATCACTCCACCTATGGGCCACGAGAGCAAGGTCAGTATAGCCTTTCAAAGTCTAAGTTCACTCCACCCAGGATTTTTTACCTAAGAGTTCATTACAGCTGTGCAATAAAATCTCTCCTGGAGAGTTCGGCTTAGAAAGTGAGGGCCGAGAGCCCATTTTTCCATTTTAAAGACCATTCTGCTATCCTCTCTGTTGAATGCATGTCACTCCTGTCTCTGTATTATGGTGCAAACCACCGTCTCTCTCTGGACCATTGCTACCGAATCCTCCTTGAAGACCCAACTTCCACTCTGCCCAGGCCGATTCCTCCATCCATCCTGTTACCAACAGCCAGAATGCTGTCTTTGTAACCCAAGTTGGCTTCTGTCTCTTTCTCTGCTTGTAACGCTCCAACGCTCTTCACTCCGAGATGGCTCTCCGCTACGGCCACGAGGCCCTGCAAGGTTTGTTTCCTGCCTAACCTCCCAATCGTTTCTCCCTCCTTTCCTCCTGTTAAAGGAGCCCCAGCTTTGCTGACCCTCCTTCCTCAGAACGGGGAAAATATGTTTAGCTTCAGCTAGGTTGTCCCTGCTGATCTTTCTCCCTGGAACTTGCTTCCCTCAGACTTTAAATGTCTCCTCCTCCCACGTCAAGTAAAGTAACCCCTTCCGCCTGCACCCCCATCTCATTACCCTGTTCAGTTTCTTCTTCCTACTCAACACAGTGCAGTATCATCTTGCTGGGAACTTGTTCTATTGTTTACCTTATGTACTGTCTGCCTTCCCCTTCCAGAGCAGAAGGCCCATGAGACAGAAACAGTCCGTCCTGCTGCTACCTCTGTATGTATCCTCAGAGCCTGGCACAGCACCTGGCCTCAGTGGAGACCCATAGAGTAAGTGCCCATTTGCTGAATGAATAAATGAGTGAACCTTAGATAAATCTGCCTTCAGAGCTATAATTTGCTATAGAAAATGTCCCTTCAGGGATAAGGTGAAATTTTGTTTTTTCTTTTGCTCAGAATTAAATGCACTTTTTTTTTTTTTTTTTTTTTTTTGAGACGGAGTCCCGCTCTGTCGCCCAGGCTGGAGTGTAGTGGCCGGATCTCAGCTCACTGCAAGCTCCGCCTCCCGGGTTTATGCCATTCTCCTGCCTCGGCCTCCCGAGCAGCTGGGACCACAGGCGCCCACCACCTCGCCCGGCTAGTTTTTTTGTATTTTTTAGTAGAGACGGGGTTTCACCGTGTTAGCCAGGATGGTCTCGATCTCCTGACCTCGCGATCTGCCCGTCTCGGCCTCCCAAAGTGCTGGGATTACAGGCTTGAGCCACTGCGCCCGGCCTAAATGCACATATTTTTTAGAACATTTGCACTATTGTAGTCTTGGCCTCCCTCCCTGCTGTGAAATCATAAACAGATTTAAGATTCCTCTTATCAGAGGAATCTTATCAGAGGAATCTTAAAAGCATGAGGCAGACTTTGTGGCTTCTGAGCCTAGGATGTTAATACTGGAAGTTCTTTCCCCTCACCCATTTAAACAAGACCATAGCTGAGACTGAACTACCTTTATGGACGCTTGAGGCAGAGGAATTCACAGAGGCTCCGCCCTCATATGGCCCAGCTAATAGTGGACCCACAGAAAGACGCCTTTCTATTTTTCTATCAGCCCTCAAATACCCAATTTCCAACTGAATCAACACCCTGAAGACTAGAATTACTTTCAAAGGCATAAGAGGCTGGGTGTGGTGGCTCACGCCTGTAATCCCAGCAGTTTGAGAGGCTGATGGGGGAGGATCACTTGATGTCAGGAGTTCAAGACCAGCCTGGCCAACATGGTGAAACCCTGTCTCTACTAAAAATACAAAAATTAGCCAGGCGTGGTGGCAGGCACCTGTAATCCCAGCTACTTGAAGCACTGGGGCAGAAGAATTGCTTGAACCCGGGAGGTGGAGGTCATAGTGAGCTGAGATTGCGCCACTGCACTCCAGCCTGGGCGACAGAGCGAAACTCCATCTCAAAAACAAATAAATAAATAAAAGGCATAAGAAAGACACTGACAAAAACAAACAGACCATTGGAAGAAAGGGTATGTGGGAAGCTCAGACAGGAGGGAAAAACCTCCAGGTGAATTTAAAGGTCAGGCAGTGAGCTGCTGGGATGATGCAGCCCTTTCTTGAGATGAACTGAACACGTGAGGTTCCCAGGCATCCAGGACTGCAAGAACTTGCTGCTGAAGCCGGCATGCCTGAATGAACAGCCGACTGGATTTCTCAGGGTTCCCCAGTGGCAGAGAAACACTTAGGAGAGAAGAATTTCAAGAGGCTTCATCCAAGCTAGAAAATGAATCCAGAAAAGGAGGGTGGGGGAAGCCTGGAATAAACACCTAGATGGATGTGAACTTCTAAGAGCTCAGAGGAAGAGATGACACCTCCATCAAAGAGATGTTTCCACTTCCAGCCCTCATAGGCTGCATTTTGAGGGTGAAGCTTCCCTTGTTTTCATATCAGAAGGAACGTTTTCTTGGCAGGGAATGAAACAAGGAAGATGGCAGTTTTTCAGGTTATCTTTCAATGCACGGAACTTTCAGTGTCCCGTGTATTTGTTCTTGAACAAGAAAAAGCAGTGCTTTTGATGTGGAGGCCACGAGAAATCTGATTTTGTAAGTAAACCCTGGAATGATGGGCATTTGCTAACATCCTGCAGGGTGGGGGCTGGAAACTCAATCTCCCCATCTCTATGTGCAAGACTGGCTTCCACCCAGCTTGGCTGGGGACTTATTGATATCACTATTGAAAGTGGCAAACCACCACTATCCTCATTTCTGCTATCCCACCGTCACCTCCATCACCCTCACTACCACCACCACCACCACCATCATTGTTGTGATAGTAACAACCGGCATTTACGCAGCACTCACTGGCTTTAGAGGAACTTCCCTATATACACATATTATTCAATAAAGATCTCAATGTTCTTTCTGGCTTGCTACATGATTGATAGTGTACTCCTGAATTGCATTTTTAAGTAAGTTAGAGCAAAGCTGTTTAAGCCTTTAAATAAGTTTGAAGAATTACATATACTGAAATTGTCAAGATCCCTGCCATTTTCTAAGAAGATTAAATATCAGAAACATAGTAAATTTTAGGCTTCGTTTTATTTTGAGTCCAGGGCACAATCATGTGCCCTTGGAACTGTTTTGACATAAACACGCACACCCACACCCACACCCACACCTGAAGGCCTTTTGAATGATCCTCTCGGGTAAGAGAGTTAAAGAGAAACACTAAACTTAATAATGCAGTCAATCTCACAACTATTCTTTAATCTCAGTGTATCATGCCAGACAGCTGCTGGTGTGGCTACCCAGGGCAATGCTAACTGCACATGTCAGTTGAATTTGGTGTCATGACTAGTTCAGCATAATCAGTACAAATTGGATCCTCTGCCGAATGTCTAGACTCCAGGGACTCAGAATTCAGATTCACAGCTTTCTTGGTTCCTGTTCATCTATGCGGCAACATGTAAGGGGGGAAAGAGTGACTGTGAATAATAACCTCGAGTCCATGTAATGAGTTAAGTTCTCCCATTCAGGAAACATCTCAGGAGCAGCGCTGAGGTGTTCCCTTGTAGGGTCTGCACATGGAGGCAGAATGTGGTCCTGGGGGCAGGGATAAGAAACATCTGTTTATTATGCTTTTCTTTATGCAGCTGAGCAGAGTTAACAATGGAAAACACTGCTGCTGGGGTAAATGCATTTGCTATTAGAAAAATTTATCTTCGCTGTCCTGGTTTGGGAGGCATTTTAATAAATCATCCAATTTGTCTGCTCTGCTTCCCTGCCGGTCTACACCGAAACACTACCGGAGAACTGCCTCCTGCTCTTCAGATTCCTCTCCTAAGCGGGTCTCAGTGTATGCACGGCGCCCTTTGCGCCCCGGCTTTATGAATGATCTAACCTGGCCTTGTTCTATTAAAGGCTCTTCTTCATAGCCTATTTTCAGCAGGGACCCATCTCCATGCCCATGTGGTAAAGAGGGTGTGGGGTCCCCGTTGAAAGGTCCTCAGGGCTCCATCAGCTCTGCTTTTAAGATTTAACTCCCTCTACAACCAGAGCCCACATCCTGCTTCTTGGAGGAGGGCCATCCAGGGAGAGGGTGAGGTATGGAAAGCTCGGAGGCGGCTGTGAGTG
Source organism: Rhinopithecus bieti (assembly GCF_001698545.2). Classification (NCBI taxonomy): domain Eukaryota; kingdom Metazoa; phylum Chordata; class Mammalia; order Primates; family Cercopithecidae; genus Rhinopithecus; species Rhinopithecus bieti. Next base: position 1,944,553 of record NW_016809106.1, on the reverse strand, counting down.
CCTCAACAGAGGCATATACAGAGTGTACAATGTGTACAGAATATACAGTGATTTAAGGGTAAGCCCTGTTATCAGATGGGCTGGGCATGGCACGGTGGAGGGGGCAGAGACGGGCACTCATTGTATCAATTCTGGCCTCCATAGAGTCTTGGCTGATGAGAAAGGAAGGCAATGGGTGTGACTGAGACAGTGAGGGATGATGAGCGTGAAAGATGAATGCCTCCTCAGGGAATCTGCAGTTATCAGCTCTAAGGAAGCTTCTTGGGGGTATGTCCTGGTAAGAGGTTGTCTCATGGCCTTGTCTCATGGCAAGAAGGGAAAATATCTCAACAGTAGTTTCATGGGGTTCCCCTTAAATCCTCCTCCTGCCCTTCCTCTTTCCGTCCTGCCCTCTGCTCTCCTCTCCCCCCTCCCCTCCCCTCCCCTTTCCTTCCACCTTCTTTCAGTTCCCTCCATTCCTAACGCACAGGGCCTGTCTACACTGCCTCCACCGAGTCCCCTCCCCAATGAGTGATGTCAATGAGGAAGAAATATATGGGACTCTTCTAATTTGAAAGAATATTATGAGCTGGGCAAACCAGAGGAAAGGACTGAGAAAAAACACGGGTAGAAAACATTTTCTCTTAGTTATGTTTCTAATCTTAGTTCCAATTCTTGGGAATCATCATTATCAAGCTCTCAAGTGACCAGACAGCTGCTAAGTCCTGCTGAGCAGCCGGGCGCTGCCAGCCCCGTGAGGCCTGAAGCCTCATCCTTCAGTCCTGCGGCAGGTCAAGCCACCACGTCCCAGGAGGGGGCGCGCGAGGGCCGCTCACCTGTCATGGCGTCTTTCCTGGAAGTGTGTTCGCCTTTAGCTCCGTGGTAGGTGGCGTTGCTGCCGGTGCACTCATAGTCTGTTTTCCTTTCTTTGAGGCTGATCATTTCCCGAGGTGAAGCTGGGGCACTTGCTACATAAAGAAATCAAAAGGGTGACTTTCTGCGTCTCATTCCACAGCGTGTGTACCTTCCACACAGTCAGCGTCCTCCCTGTGCATGGTTCCGCATCTCTCAATGCCTACGTGAGGACCTCATGGGTTTTCTTTTTAATTTTTAATTTTTTGGCAGTTTTGGCTCTTGTCCCTACCCCATTCCCTCAACTGTGACAACTGGTGCTTTATAGTTAGGGGGCACAGGACTTGGAAGCTGGCAACTGAGGACCACATCCTGGGGCCATTTTCCTCAGAGAGAGAGATCATTAAGGGGACATGACCTGCCCAAGGTGTGTGGGGCAGTTTAGGAATGAGACTGCTCTTGGTTTCTTCCTTTCTTTTCTCTTTTCCTTCCCTTTCCTTCCCATGCTCCCTTCCTTAATTAGATGTGTTTCAGAAGATCTATTACTGATATTGACTAATCCTTGATTAAAATAAATGCGGTTTTACTTAAACACTGAGTCACCTAGAAACTGCCTTTAAAAAAGTCAGAGGAAACAGCTCTCTACATAGGATGATTTGTGGAGCAGAAATAACCAAGCCCACAAAGACCTTCTTTGTCTGTCGCTGGGGTGGGTTGGGGAGGGGCACGGAGGCAGCTCTAGTTCCTGCTAGGGCATTCTTGCTCCAGCTCTTTGCATAAACACCCCAATAATCTCTGAGGCCCTCCTTACACCTCGGCCACTCACTGCCTGTCCTACTGGGAGGCTGAGCCCTGCCGTTCCTCTTGCACCAATTTCTAAAGTGCTGGGTTGTAACTGGAGCATCCTCCTGGGAGTTCTTAACAAACTGTATTAGAAGAGAGGAGAAGCTGAACGCAGAGGCAAGGAAGTCAATAAAAGGAGGTTGAATTTTCATGAGTGATTGAATGGATTGGCAGCCACTCAACCTTCCTGCCAGTGCAGAGGGGCACTGGGAGAGGCGGGGAGGAGCCGTGTATCTGGGTGAGGGGGCAGCTGGTCGCGCACCCCACCCTGTGGGCATCTGCAGCTGTGTCCGGCTCCACAGGAGCTCAGGTGCCATGTTCTTCTGTCAGGAAGTTCTCTCCAGCTCCCGTAGCCAAGGGCAGTGCTTCAGAGCCTTGTTTACCTTCAACACTCACTTGAGAATTTATGGATGCCCAGAGCCCATCCTGGACCTTTTGAGTCTGAATTTTCAGTGATGGGCTTCAGAATCCATATTTACCGAGCCTACCTGATGACTATTAAGGCTAGGAATCCCTAGAGCACTCTGATTTTTAGGATAAATCCCTTTCCTTTGCTAGTCTCTAAGCGCCTCTCCAGCCAAACCTCAGTTTACCTTCCAGTTTATCATTCACACCCTCTGTAGGGTCCCTTTGCTCCCTGGGTCTGTGGTCCCCCTAAGGTATCTCTCATGTCACTGTCTGAGTCATGTGATTCAGTTTGTCACCCTTAGTATCTTCTATGTACAAATTCCTGTGCTAGCCACTGTGCGAGGCGGACACGCAGATCACGTGGCTCTTCCCGAACTTGTGCAGCTGTCAATCGAGTGAGGAAATGGATGTCCAAGTAAACTAGAATGAGATGCAGAAGTGCCCAACAGACATCACAACCAAGTTCTGGGAAGGTAAATGCAGCGGGTTGTGGCCACCGTCTCAAACCTATCAAAATAAAATCATGCCTCAATGCTCAGCTCTTAAAGTCCTCAGGGGTTTTGGATCCTGGATGCCTATTAGAATTCATTACCTGGAATCCTTTAAAAAATAGCGAGGCTTGAACCCCACCTGATGCCAGCTGGCCAGAAGCCCTGGGTACAAACTCAGTGGCAGACAGGGAAGAAAACCATGCAGCTTGGACAGCTGCAGCACCCTCTTCACTTGTAGGACAAGCCTGGAGCTACAATGACTTGATCAAGGACTGAACCTCCCTGATCCACGGTGACCCTGTGCAGGTGCAGATAATGCCCAGACTCTGCTGTGAGGGAAGAGAGGCCCTGGGGAGAGGACTGACAAAGGTTGGGACATGGGCCATCTCCATCCCGAATGTGAATCTGGGGAGATGTGAGGGGCAGCCATTGTGTCTTATGAAGATTGGGGTTCTGTTGCTTGGAGAGGGGAACCTCTGCAAGAACAACTGAGTCCTTAGCAAGCCCTGTCACTCAACTGGGCTCTGCATCCAGTTCCTGCCTGCTCGCTGGTGCCTCGCTCACCTCTTCCACTTGCTGCTCCCTTCTCTTCTGTTCACCACTTTTTTCTTCCAGGAAAGTCTCTCTTCCTGCCTTTGCCCTTTTGCCTCTGGGTCTTCCCTAATAAAGGTTAGCCTTTTATGAATTACTGCCACACAATCATGAAGGGACAATATTTTAAAGGCTGTTGACCAAAGCTTTTAAAATTAGAATCCAATATTGTCCAGATGGTGGTGTTTATTAAACTATATCAAGTGTGTAATTATCTCCTGAGACCTCACACGCAGCGGTCCTTCAAGTCTCCGGTAAATCAGGATTAAGTTCTGGGAAAAATCAAATCACGCAAACAAGTGTTTATTAGGTGTCTGGATGTGCCTTGCCTAGGAAATCCTGAGGCAGCGCACTGGCTGCATGGCTGGGTGAACACAGCCCTGCCTGCTTGCCAGAAAGGGCTACTTCTCTCTCCCAGCCCTTGCCGATCCATCATGTCATTTCATTCTCATAACACTGATTGGCTCACTGTAATTCTTAATAATTACAGCTTTCCAAAAGACATGGTCCATACGCTTCCCACACTCCGTGTACTTGATCTTTTTCAGCCTGCCGGAATTATGGAAATAAGAGGCCTAAGAAGCCACCTCCGTGCTTCTGAGATAGGTGGACGTTTCTACAGGTACAGGGGGTTCGTGATCATCACCAAGGGTTGGACTAAATGTGATAAGCAATGACAGTACATTAAAGGGACCGGCTTTCACAGGGCTGGGAGCAGGCCATTTATTTCAGTCAGATATTGGCCATTCATTTCTCATCATGTTGACAGTACAGTCTGGTATGGAGTTATGCAACCATCATTCTCGGGGGTAGGAAGACCACTTTGCTGGGCAATGCTCTCCACCAGGTCCTCCCAGGTGCCATTTCAGAGAATAGGATTTTCTTAGCAGGAACAGGGCAAAGAAGAGTAGGAAGAAAGCTTTAATAAATTAAAGCCTACATCGCTGTGTCTGTGTGGGTGCATATAACTTGTTATCCATCTTTCATTCTCAGAACAAAATCAAAATGCAGAAATCAAAATAAAAGTTTTAAAAACTTAAACTGTGAGGAAAACAGCAAATTTATGCCATTTATATGACTAAATGGTGTGTTCACATTTGCCTGTCATCTTTCCTCTGATTTTTGGCATTCCTTAACGTGAATTAAAAACGGTATGAAATAAAGTATTTTTATAAATAAAAGAAGTTCAAAATTTAAGCAATAGGAATGTGACAAAATTAGAAAAAATTAAATGGAATGACTTAGAAGTTATAGTTGGCTATGATAAGAATGTGCTGGTTTATTGTTAATAATAACAATAAACCATGGCATCTGCTGGTTTATTGTTAATAATAAAAAGCTAATTAGATATGGAACAGTTATGAAACCATCAGTGATATGTGTCAAAGGTATATCACACTGAAGGAAGAAAGCACATTTGGTCTCCTCTACTTTTTATCCCAATTATGACAAAATGCAACTCAAACTATTTTTATTTTATTTTATTTTATTTATTTTATTTTTTTTTTGGAGATGGAGTCTCACTCTGTCACCCAGGCTGGGATGCAGTGGCATGATCTCGGCTCACTGCAACTTCAGCCTCCCGGGTTCAAGTGATTCTCCTGCCTCAGCCTCCCAAGTAGCTCGGATTACAGGTGGGCGCCACCACACCTTGCTAATTTTTATATTTTTACTAGAGATGGGGTTTTGCCATGTTGCCCAGGATGGTTTCGAACTCCTGAGCTCAGGCAATCCGCCCACCTCGGCCTCCCAATGTGCTGGGATTACAGGCGTGAGCCACCGTGCCCAGCCAACTCAAACTATTTTAAGTTGGAAAAATTGTCCACGGAAACCCCTGATTTGCAGACACATGACAGTTTTCTTTATATTCGTTCCTCATGAATTCAGGTCCATTACATGCATGTCATGCATAGGAACCTGTTAGAGAAGGAGATTTGCTCTGAGTCTGTGTATACAAAACACAGAGTGGCCACCACAGTACAAAGAACAGATTCATTTCCTACTTCTAGCAAAAGTCTGAATGGAAGGCTCTCCTCTGTGTGGGGGCTGGCTCTGGGACTGGGAAGGAGGGTCTTTGCTCAAAGAGAAATAAAGCCTGGCTGGCTAGTGCGGCAGCCTCTTACCTGAGCGGTTGTTGGGAGACACGCGCACAGGGGAGATGGAGGGCGTGCGGGAGGAGGAGTAGGGCCTTTGCCGGTCCCTCTCGATGGTTGAAGACGAGGCTACAAAGTGGTATTGTGACCATCCATCCTGCAAAACACAGCACGCTCCTGTTAGATGGGCAAGACAGAGTGATTCTTCACCTCCAGACATTTTTAAGTGCCAAGTATCTGGATTTGCATAATATTTCTATACTGTGTCAAAAGAGGTTCTTGAAGCTCTGTGCCCTCATCGAGGTGAACAGAGCCAAACGTGAATGAAGACACACCTCCTTCCCTCCAGACAGCCTGGCGGGTAGGGTCTGCTTTCCTTCATGAATGTTGAATAAATGGTTTCTTTACAAACCTGCTCTGGTCAGAAGCTTTTACTTCGATGAAAATACGATGCTCAGAATGTTAGGGGACCCAGAAAGTGTCTATTTTTTGCCTACCTGGTTCCAGCTCTGCCTGGCTCCCTCTTCCACTGCCTCAATATTTTCCACAAGGGTTTACCCCTTTGCTCCCAGGACCTATCTGTTGGCAACCAGAATCCAGGGCAGCGTCCTCCCTTCCCGTTTACCTCCCTGTGTCCTTTCTAGCCCAAAATGCCCCACCCTGCCTGTCTCCAAGCTGGTTTGCTCCAGGAATGATATTTTTCAATATAGAGCATATTCAAAATGCATCCTACCAAGCCTCCATTAGGCTTCTGGTATCTAGTTAATATACAGAAAGCATCTATACTATTTTTCCTTATAAAAACCACATAAATATATCACAGATTATTTTGTGAATTTACAAAGCATAAAGAAGAAAACAAAAATAGCTGCTAATTCCACTCTCTCCACCTGAGAGAACTCCTGTTAACATGTCACGGTATTTCCTTCCAGTCTTTTTTTCTTTTTAAAATAGATTTTATTTTTCTCCAAGTAACATGTTAAATAGTACTAATATTATAGCAAAGAAAAGCAGTCACCTGCTCCACCCCCAAATCCTCCTTTACAGAGGCCATTGCTTTCAATTCTTTTAGATATTTTATTTTTTTCCCTGATAACATTTAGACTTTTAGGGGGCTCAAGGCTTTGTTCTCTTGGGATTGTTCAGAGAATCTTGCCACACAGTTAGCACCTAGTAAGTAAGCTGGGGAGTATTTTTTAAAATCATGCACCTCTCATTCTGGCTTTATCCTATCAGTCAAGTAGAACAGGAATAATGAGAATTAGATACACAAAGATTAGTCTTGGTGTATCTAATAAGAATTAGACAGGAAAATGGAAATGAGTATGCATTTTGTTTTTTATTAACTCATCTATTTATGTTTTCAATGATTTTGATAGACTTTTGAGCCCCTAAAAGTCTAAATATTAGAATAAAAGTTAAAGAATTGAAAACAAGTGCCAATGTAAAGTGGGAACTGGGGAGGGGGGACAGTGCCTGCTTTCCTTTGCTATAATGTCAGTAATATTGGACGTATTACTCTAATGGAAATGAAACCAAACTAATGGATACTATAATCTGCATTCTACAGGAGGAATTTGAGCCTTCGAAAGTAAATAGGCCACCCAAAGTCAAACAATACAGAAGTTACAAAAAACCTATTCATACCAATATGTGGCATTCTAACAAGAGCTTGGAAGGAAAAACCAAGCAGGATTAGGGGATAGAGGAGCAGGGGCGGGGATAGAGGAGCGGGGTGGAGGGGGATGGAGGAACGGGGTCGGGGATGGAGG
>NW_016809106.1:1935598-1937222 GCF_001698545.2 Rhinopithecus bieti | reverse complement strand
GGAGGAACGGGGTCGGGGATGGAGGAGCGGGGTCGGGGATGGAGGAAGGGGGGCAGGGATGGAGGAAGGGAGCGGGGATGGAGGGGCACGGGCGGGGGACAGGGATGGAGGAGCCGGCGGGGATGGAGGAGTGGGGGCAGGGAAGGAGGCAGGGGTGGGGATGGAGGAGTGGCGGTGGAGATGGAGGAGTGATGTGGGGATAGAGGAGTGGGGTGGGGATAGAAAAGTAGGGGTGAGGATGATGGCATCTCTATTTTTGGAGTGGGGTCAGGGAGGTGCTGTCGGGAGCCTTAACATTGCAGCAGGACCTGGAGATGACAACTGAACCAGACCCTGGGGACACAGATCTGGGCTTCCCAGCCAAGGGAAGAACAGATGTGAAGGCCCTGGGTGGGAACGGCTTCTCTGGTGTGAGAACAGGCTCCCGGGATTGAAGAGGAGTGAGCAGTGGGACAGGAAGACAGGAAAGCTCTGGGTGTCCAGGACAGGTTGGGGAGGAGTAGCCATAGCAAAGCCGCTTGGGAGAGCTGCTGGACAGAGGAGAGATGGTCCAGGCTTGGAGGGTGCTGGTGGTGGGAAGCGTGCAGATCTGGTATCCACACTGGAGGGTTTGCTGGTGGCATGGCTATTGGTGTGGGAAAGAGGAATCAAGCCTTACCGCAATGCCTCTGGTGTGAACCACAGTGGCCTGAGGTACCCTTCACTGAGCCAGGAACAATGGGAGGGAGGGAAGTAGCTTTAGGGAGTGGAACCAGGATTGCCTCATGGGGATGTATATGGTTACTGAAGAGGGACAGAGAACGAAGCAGGATCTGCAAACTGGGATCTCAGGGCTGGAGGCAGAATTTTGGACGTCAGCATATACATATTATTTAAAGCAAAGAGAATGGATGCAAACCTATAAGCGAATGCAAATAAAGAAAAGCAGAAGGCAGACTGAGTGAGCCTGGGGACATTCCAATATTGAGAGGGTGCAAAGAGTAGGGGAAGCTTCAAAGGAGACCAAGAAGGAACCCAGGAAATGACAGGGAGCATCAGGAGGGTGTGACTGTGGCGTCAGGCAAGACCAGGAGAGCGATGCGTGAGGAGGAGAAGGAGACCAACGGAATACCGAGGAGGACCAAGAGCTGCCCGGTGTTCTGGGAGGAAGGAAGTCCTCGTGCCGGCGACAAAAGTGCTTTCTTTGGTCAGGTTGGTAAATGTCTAACTCCAGCGGACCCAAAAGATAATGAGAATTGGTGAAGGGGAGACAGTGAGTACAGACAAGCCTTTGGCAAAATTTTATTATAAAGGGAGATGGAGAAATGGGCTTGAAGAGAGTGAGGCTGGAGAGATGTTTTTCATAGACCACCCAGAAGATATTAGAGTATTTCATGTGCTGATGGGAATAACTCAATGCAGAGAAGGAAAAACCTGGGGACATAGGAGGGAAAGGGAAAAATGGCAGGAAGAACATTTTCAAGACAGGAAAGGTAAACAAGAGCAACGGGGTCATTGGCCACAGAAACAGTCAGACTGTGGCCATGGACATGGGGAAGAGACGGGTAGCTGGGGTGACAGGAGGATAAGGATATTCACTGTTGATTTTTTTTTTTTTTTTTTTTTTTTTTTTTTTTTTTTTTTT
>NW_016809106.1:1928163-1935321 GCF_001698545.2 Rhinopithecus bieti | reverse complement strand
TTTTTTTTTTTTTTTTTTTTTTTTTTTTTTTTTTTGCATTTTCTCAGGGAAAATAAGAAGTGAGGTCATCTGCTAAGACTGAGGAAGAGTCGGAGCTTAGAGAACAGAGAGGAGAGAGGAAGGGAAGGGAGGAAGGAAGGGGATGGGGATGTGGAGTGGTTCTTGAGTTGGGTGGGGAGTGAGCTGACTGTCCAGGGCAAGTGGCTGGGGTGCTGGGTGGGGCTGGAGGCCGTGGCAATGAACTGAAAAGGAGCTGACTGGTCAGCATCCATGTGTGCCTCTCTCCAGCCACAGTCAGCTGCCCTAGGGCAGGTGTGGAGTGGGTAGAGTTGATGGGTCATCAGGCAACTTGGAGAGAGAGACAAGGGAACGTCACGGAAGCCCACAGAAGCTAAGCCCAGTAGGGAGGAAAATGTAGGTGCTAGAGATGATATGGAGAGTGCAAATTGATCAGGGCACTGGTGGGCTTATGAGGGCTACAGGCTGTTGGGAGGATACTTCACAGGTGCCGGGGGTTTGCTGGAGGGAGGAGAGCAGAGATCCTTCTTGAAAGAGCAATGAGGAGAGGCCAAGAAGGACAACTGTTCCAAGAAGGACGTCTGCTCCACCTCCAGGGACACAAGGGAGGGAGGGTGCGTGGGAAACGAAACAGCCCTTGAGGAGGGGGCTTGGGGGCAGTGTTCTCAGGGCTGGCAGGAGATGAGCAGAAGAGGGGTTGTGAAACGGACACAGGGGATTTTGCTGATTTTTTTTTTTCTTTTGAGACAGAGTCTCACTCTGTCACCAGGCTGGAGTGCAGTGGCGTGATCTCGCCTCGCTGCAAACTCCACCTCCTGGGTTCAAGCGATTCTCATACCTCAGCCTCCCGAGTAGTTGGGATTACAGGCATGGCCTCCACGCCCAGCTAATTTTTGTATTTTTAGTAGAGACGGGGTTTCACCATGTTGGCCAGGATGGTCTTGATCTCCTGACCTCATGATCTGCCTGCCTCGGCCTCCCAAAGTGCTGGGATTACAGGCGTGAGCCACTGTGCCCGGCCAATTTTGCTGATCTTTAACCACAGGTTAAAGAGGGAAAAGAAATGGGAGGTGGACAGAAGACAGGTGGAATATATGGGGGACAACTGGCTGCTCAGAGCCTTCGATCGAGGGGTCCAGGTAACGATGGTCGTCCCGGGAGGCATGGGTGGTTGTGACAGCTGAGGTGATGAGAGATGAAGGGTATAAGGTACAAATAAATGCCTCCTTAGGGAAGGGTGGGGGTGTGTCAGGGAACGGTAGGTATCACGGCAGGAGAAAATGTCTCCACCGGAGTTCTGAGGTGTTCTCTGAAATCCTCTGGAGGGTGGCAGCAAACACAGAGGAGGAGCAGTCTTACCAAAAACACGTGCAGGGTGGAAGATATTTCAGAACTGTATGTGTCCGTTACTTATGTATGGGAACGATTAAAAAAAATTTTTTTTTAATCCCTGTCTTTTTGAAGGAAATGCTTTGTAGACGCCAAAAATCCTAAATATGACCGAATGAGGACAGATCATTTTATGTTTGTCTCATTGCAATGTAGAAGGTATGCTTTGGTATTCCAACTAGTGGCTCGGGACAGTCCTTTAGCCAAAACCTTGGCTTCTTTGGTTATGAAGATGATGATAATCTGTGTGGTATTAAAGGTGAACAAGGTACCTTACAATATGAATGTTGGCTAAATATTATGTTCTAAGTCCTAAGGACACACTAGGCCTAAATGTGGCACAGCTATAGGACTGGTTTCACTTGGTGAGACATCAGTATGTTTGTTAGCATTGCTCTCTTAATGCAGGGGATTGGAGATACGTGTTGTTCAGCAATTCAGATTTCATAATGTTTAGACTATACTGCAACCATTTAAGTATTTACATTTCTGGAAATATCAGAAAAGTGAATGTAATAAAATTGCTCACGAAGGAACTCTTATATGGATGCACCCAAAAAACTCAAATCCTTTATAAAATCCAATATGGAAAATGCGAATGCCTGGCAGAAGTGTGGTCCCGCAGGTAACTTGTCTGTAGGTGATGGGGTTAGTATACACCTGAGGGTGATGAGAGTGGAGTGCGGTGGGAGAAACAGAGAGGCAACTGCTGACTCAGACCCCTCGGAGGATGGCTAGGGACTGCACGCCTGTGGGTACAGGCACTTTGAATGGAGGGAAGAAGGGAGCTTAAGGAATGGGGCAGAGTAAAAACGCAATAAAGGTCTTCGTTAGAGCTGTTTCCTGAGCCACAGCTCAGGAGCCCCAGGAGGAACAGAATACCTTTTACGTTGCAATGAGACAAACACAAAATTTGTGTGCTGTGAGAAGAGGTGACCTTCTCTATCTCCCCTCTCTCATTCATTGATGCAGAGTGAAGGCTACAGTGACCAAACTGCACAACTTCAACACTGCTATGCTCGACAATGCCCAGAAAGGACTTTTAAAATGTTAGTTCTGACGCCACATCCAGTTAGCCCTCTATCTGTGGTTCCACATCCATGCATTTCACCAACCGAGGGTGGAAAATATTGCAAAAAATATGGTCTGCACTGAACATGTACATGTTGTTTTTTCTTGTCATCCTTCCCTAAACAGTTCAATTATTTACATAGCACATTGTATTGACATTACATATTCTAAGTAATCTAGAAATGATTGAAGTTTACAGGAAAATGTGCGAAGGTTATAAGGAAATACTGCACCATTTTATTAATACAACAGGGACTTGAGCACCTATAAATTTTGGTATCCTTGGGAAGTCCGGTAACCAATTTCCCACAGACATAGAGGAGCAGCTGCCAAATGTCATGGAAACTCATGGAACACTAGATGCTAGAGACTAGGGCGCAGCTGGCCCATGGTATATATCAATCAACACCCATTACAAACATAGTTATGTGGAATAATTAGCTACTTGAGAACAAATCTCATGGCCTTCCTCATCTTTTATTGTATAAAATCTTTAGTCATTCAATTAAAATAATGTTTTGTCTTTTAAATAAGAAGGGAAATGAAGATAGAGATTATTTGGGAAAGTTATTGCTAAGCTGACATTCCTTCTATTCCACTAGCCATGTACATTTTTGTCATCTAGCCAGCTAGCAATCAATCTGTTATTCATTTACTTCCCACTGTCACTCAGAAAGGCTTGGAAGTGGTTCACATAAGCACATACAACTCGGGCACATATCTTTTCAATCAATATTTGCCTCTTTAGTCACTGTTTTTTTCTTGTTAAAATATTAACTTATTGTAGGCCAGAGACTTCTTTTGTGAATTCTGTTGTATCGGGGATTTCACCTTAGCTCTTCTTTGCGCCACCTGCACAACTCATAGGGGTTAGATAAGAAAGCTCAGGGAAGAAGCAGGGAGAGTGAAAAATCGCCACGGTAGCCGGGAAAGGGCTGTGAATCCTTCTGACTGACGATAAAGAACTCTTTTACTATCTGTCTTTCACCTTCAACAGAATGACCCAGAAGTTGTGCCCTCAGCTGAAGACCCAGCTAAGCTGTCAAAAATGTGATATGATATCTGTGCCTCAAATTGGTTTTTATTTTTAACACATTACACTTAAAACTGGAGGTTGTTAAATTGTTCTAAGTATATAGAGATAGAAATCCAAGAAAGAAGATGAGTTCAAAGTCTTCTTTCTGATCTTTAAATTGCCACCAGGAACAATCTGATTTTCTTTATCTTACACCCTTTAGCTGTCCTTCCACCACTTTCAGCCTCTGTGCTCGAGTTTCCAATGTGTTTCTTATGAAACTGTATTATTCCCCAAAGCTACAATCATCCACACAGGCATTTCCAGTGGTTCAGAGTGCACAAGAATCGGGCGATGTTCATCCCCACGGTCCCACTACCATTGGTCTTCACGGTATTTCTAGGACGTGGTCAGTCTGTTTAGTTGATACAGGTCTTCTTTTTATGTATTTCGAGGGCCCTGAATTTACAACACTCTCCATTTTATATTTTTGAACATCCTACAAACATCGCCAGGAAGAATGTATTACTAGAGAGATTAATAGTTTGAATGAGGGGACTAAATAGCTTTCATTTGGCCTGGTCTACAGGCGGTTAGGACAACACACACTCGAGCCATAGCTTCTTATTCTAGAAATTGTGTGACCAAGCACAGTGGCTCACGCCTGTAATCCCAGCACTTTGGGAAGCCAAGGCGGGCAGATCACGAAGTCAGGAGTTCAAGACCAGCCTGACCAACAGGGTGAAATCCCGTCTCTACTAAAAACACAAAAACTAGCCAGGCGTCATGGCGGGCGCCTGTAATACCAGCTACTCCAGATGCTGAGGCAGGAGAATCACTTGAAACCAGAAGGCAGAGGTTGCAGTGAGCCGAGATCGTGCCACTGCACTCCAGCCTGGGCGAAAGAGTGAAACTCCACCTCAAATAAACAAACAAACAAACAAACAAACAAACAAATAAAGTGCATGACATTCAGTTCAGATGAACACAGGAGTTTGTTAGGTTTGTATGCAGGGGATGAGCTAGAACTGTCTGGCAAGGCTCAAAACTGTTCTCATGAATATCTTTTCACTACTTGACTTGCTAACCCTGGATGTCTCCGCAGATAGAGAGGTGGAATTAGAGAGCTGTCAGGAGTATGCCCTTCTCTCCCAATTACTGGTAAGCTCTGTCTCAGCTTCTTTTCTACACATTAAGGGCAATGTGACTTATCAGCCTGGGGAGTTTTAAAAATAGTAATGACTGGGCCCCAGCCCTGAGGTTCTCTTTAGGTTATTCTGGGTAGGGCCTGTGTATCCTTATTTTCAAAAGCTCCACTCCTCCCCCAAATGGATGCTAATGAACAGCCAGGGCTGTGAACCATTGGCTTGGGGTTTCTTTGCATAGGTTATCAGTGACAAGCTGGGCCACATTTTTTAAAGTGCTAAATCCCAGGAGGCCCTTCAGTCTCCACTCCCAAAGTTGACTTACTATAGCAACAAAACAGGTCAAAATCGCAGGCCAGAGAGGTGCCACACACACTGAACCCCAATCACACCTGATCACCCAGCATGCACTGCTTATGAGACTCAATTTCAAACATCCCCACCTTTGATCAGGCAGTTCTATGACGTGGCAGGGCACTTTGTCTTTTTCTACCTGTTAAATCTTATCCTGCTTGGTTCTGTATGAGGCAAACAGGAGGCAAGCAATGCATGTTCATTCAGTTACTATTGCCAAATAAATTATGCCACCCTGGTTTGGGGGGAGCGTTCAGTAATGCAACCAGTTTTCTTTCCATTATACTAATAAAATGCTTTTACATCACACTACAGACTTTTGCAATCCAGTCTGTCTCCCTAGCTGTGAGGCAGCAAGGGTGCTTCATTTATTTCTGAAGCCCTGATATCTAGCATAGTACCTGGAACAAAGAGGTGCCTAATAAATGCTAGCTGGAGTCAATGATTTAAGATGACAGTATTAATTATTGTAAAATGAAATGATAATCAATTTCACATGTTTTATAGCTAGCATCCACAGTTCGTACACTCTATTCTATAACAAATAAATACAATCAGAACCTCAGAACCTTTTTCTTTTAATTGTAGCTCAGAGTAACTTCATCAGAATCATCTTCTGCTGTTGGTAGATCTGTCTTTTATGACATACTCGCAACTGTGCTGAAGGTAGTGTTAGCTTAGGTAAAATAGTAGCTAACGACAATCACAAAAAAAGTGGCTTTTGGCTTGCCTGCTCTACTTTAAATGGAAATTTCTCTCCACTGACCATGTTTAAATGGTAATTTATCTCCACTGATCATGAGGTATATACAATTGCCTCCTCTTTAACCAGTCTGGAAAATAATTTTGAAGCATCATTATCTCTGCTACCTCTGGCCCCTGGGTGGGTGCTGACTCAGTCGGAGCACACAGCTTGTCCCTCCACCTCCAGTGCTTCTTGCCCCATGGAGCTCAGAGGATAGATGTACTTGCTCATGGCAAATGCATTCAGTTCCCCTCAAACACAGATCCTTAGGAGAATCAGGAAACTGGATAAAAAGGGAGAGTATATTACCTTTCTCATTAGCTATGCCCCAATTTCTTTTAGGGCTGGGTACAGCAGTCCACACCTGCTTCCAGAATGTGCCTACTAAACTGAAGGCGTTGGTTTCTGGATGGGTCACCTTGTAGGCATATTATTGGGCAGGGAACAGTGATGACCAGTCGGTCCTCCAGAAAGCATGCAGAGCATGTCAACAAGAGGGTGGAGAGAATTTAGATGTGATGGAATGAGAATGACCCATGTGTTCCAAGGCTCCCACCTCCCTCTGACTATCAAGGGACATCCTGCCATTGTGAGCTGAGCAGGTGAGAGCACCCTACTTCTGCTGAATCACAGAAAGGATGGAGAAGGATACTCCTTGATGGAGGAGGAGGAAAGGGGATTAGAGAGAGAAGTTGGCTCATTCCATGTAATAGAGTTTAGAGAGAAGGTGGGAGGGGAGAGTAAATATTTCAAGGGCTGCTAAAATGCAGGTTGAGTGGATTTGGTGATTACAGGGAGAGAAAATAGGTTGAATACCAAATCCTTATTAATGTGTTTCAACAGACGAGATTTAGCAGAAAATGGAATTTTGAGTTACGTGCATGGTGGCCTCTGATCCTGGTCCTGGAAGACAACTTTTAGAAACTTGACCCTGATGGGATGGAGGGTGACCCAGTGAATAGCCACAGCTGTGATGATATGGTCAATGTTGATATTTCTATTGATAATTTTGTTTCCAAAGAGAGTTTTGGAAATTTTTGTCTTCTATCCTTAGAAGTTAGATTCATCAACTATTTTCTTATAAGAGACTTCTCTGACCCAGGAGCTTCAATAAACAATTAACTTTGAAAATGAACAATGCTTGTTTATTTCTACTGGGGATATTAATTGGAATGCAAAATAATGACTAGGACACTGTTGGCCCATTTATGGCCTTTTTCTCCTTGGTTTTTAAACAGTTCTGGAACTTTTTTAATCTAGCAAGATTTATTTGGCCTCTAAGCGAGGATTCCTCAGTGGCCATATACAGATTATTTGGTCCTGAAGTCACAAACACAAGCTTTTCACCTTAGCTGTCTTTGGAGGCTCTACAGCCCATAAAGCTTGTCAATTCTAATTTTTTTTTTTTTTTTTTTTTTTTT
>NW_016809106.1:1863286-1927906 GCF_001698545.2 Rhinopithecus bieti | reverse complement strand
GTCTCCCTGTGTCACCCAGGCTGGAGTGCAGTGGCCGGATCTCAGCTCACTACAAGCTCCGCCTCCCGGGTTCACGCCATTCTCCTGCCTCAGCCTCCCCAGTAGCTGGGACTACAGGCACCCGCCACCTCACCCAGCTAGTTTTTTGCATTTTTTTTAGTAGAGACGGGGTTTCACTGTGTTAGCCAGGATGGTCTCGATCTCCTGACCTCGTGATCCGCCCGTCTCGGCCTCCCAAAGTGCTGGGATTACAGGCTTGAGACACCGCGCCCGGCTTTTCAAACGAAAGTCAAAACAGAAGTCGTTGCCTTAGGTAACCAGCTAAGATATTAATGCTCATGTATCAAAAGCTTGATTGTTCAAAATCGTACCAGTTTTCCAGTCATTTTTGAGTGGAACAAACCTATTAATGTAATCACATTAAGCAGAGAATGTAAAGATTTCAAATTAGTGGTATTTATACATATACATCCTTATTTCAAGAAAAGGTATTAAATACAATAAACGGGAGGTAGAATATTCTGATGCACTGTCTGTGTGACTAAAGACCAAGCCAGAGTTTGCTTAACTACAAAACCTTCCGCTCATCTCTGCTGTAATAAAACAAGCTTCCATCTATTTTTAAGGCAAACTGTTTGTTAACGATTCATTAAAACGAATTCCATAAACAATTCCAAAAGCTATTAGAGTTAAATATTTAAACTAAATTTTCAGGGCCAAAAGGGAGTATTCGCAGCTTAATGTACAAATAAATACCACCTGACATACCAGTTGCTTCCATTAGTTTGTTTCAGCTCTGTTGCTTCTAATGAAATTTAATTAAATTGATTTGGATACTTAAAGGTACAGTACATACAAGCATAAGGATCTGTGCAATACCATCTTTTAAAAGCAAATACTGTGTAAATCTGTTTTAGGAATCCAATTTACTGCTACTGGGCTAATTCTAAAGAACCAGCGTAACCAAGAAGATTTGAAAAGTTGGAAACAATGTCTATGATTTAGTAGAAGAAAGTATACCATTGTTAACCGCTGGGAGTTAATAGGGACCAATGGATGCAAAAAACCAAAACAAACAAAGAAATGAAAACACCTGGGAAATTGAAATAAGACCAAATCAGTCCTCTTACCTCCCTGGCTTTGCTTTTGAGGCCTTAAAACAAAGATTTGACTTGGATGAGTTTTAACAATGTCCTCTGTGTTTCCATTAGTACTGCAAAGTTAAGTTCAGGATAAAACTAAACAGTCCAGTCTTCAGATTTAGGAATCCAAATGTCTAGCTTCTAATATGTCATTTGAACAGTCAGCTATTTTACATATATACTCATCACTGGAGAACAAATTCGATGTTCACCCTGGGTCTCAACTTCAAGTTCTCTGTATTCCAGTCTACTTCAAAATGCTTCTGACAGGCTGGGCGCAGTGGCTAATGCCTGTAATTCCAGCACTTTGAGAGGCCAAGGTGGGCAGATCACCTGAGATTGGGAGTTCGAGATCAGCCTGAGCAACATGGAGAAACCCTGTCTCCAGTAAAAATACAAAATTACCCGGGCATGGTGGTACATGCCTGTAATCCCAGCTACTCGGGAGGCTGAGGCAGGAGAATTGCTTGAACTAGGGAGGCAGAGGTTGCAGTAAGCTGAGATCAAGCCATTACACTCCAGTCTGGGCAACAAGAGTGAAACTCCTTCTCAAAAAAACAAAACAAAACAAAACAAAAAAAACTGCTTCTGACACTGTGAATGGAAGCAGAGTCATTGAACATGTCCTCTGCTACTCTGCTAGGCTTACACTCTGGGGTAGCTTTTATTCAATAAAAATTAGTAAGTAGCTAGCACCATGCTGGGCACAGGGCAAGAACAGAGAAAGACTGGCATGGCTGTTGAGGGGAAGATGAAGGAGAAACAGGTGTTCAAAGCATGATCACACCATGCTTCATGTAGCCAGGTTGTAAGAGCCATGAAGGAAAAGCACAGGTTATTGGGAAGGACTGCTATTAGCCTTAGACAGCT
The DNA here is from genome assembly GCF_001698545.2 of Rhinopithecus bieti. Classification (NCBI taxonomy): domain Eukaryota; kingdom Metazoa; phylum Chordata; class Mammalia; order Primates; family Cercopithecidae; genus Rhinopithecus; species Rhinopithecus bieti. The sequence goes on along the minus strand of NW_016809106.1, from coordinate 1,925,894 downwards.
GGGGAAAGTCAGGGAGGTTTTCTGGAAGGGTTATAGTTACACTGGGGCAGCAATAACCAGGCTTGGAGGGAGAGAAGGGGAGGCATTCCCAGGGGAGGAACTGACTTGTGTCCAAGCAATGCCAAGGCTCTGAGGTGGAAACAGCTTTGTGCCTGAAAAGGAAGAGCCAGGGGAAGCAAGAACAGTGTGGGCTGAGGCAAAGCGATCGCAAGCAGGGTGGAGGGAAGTCAGCGCAGGGAGGTGAGCACGACTTTGTGAGAAACTGGAAGGTACTGAAGGGTTTTAATCAGGAGAAAGGCTAGGTCAGATCGGGATTTTTAAAGTATATTCTGAATGCTTAATGGAAAATAGACTGAAGATGGTAACGTTGATTCCAGAAAACCAATTAGGCAGTAATATTGTACCAGGACCAGGGACAGATGATGATGGAAGTAAGGATGGGAGATATAGTTGGGTATGGGAGATATTTGGGAAATATATCATCAGGGTTTGAGAAAGATAGAGTGGAGATTAGAAAGAAGGAAGTATTAGTTGGATAACTCTTAGATTTCTGAAAAGAACAATAGGGTGGGTTAGGTGCTATTTACTCAGATGGGCAACCACGGAAGAAGAATAGATTTGGGGAATATACTGAGAGCTAAGCACTGTTTTATGGACAGTTAGAGCTGATGAGCTACCTAAGTGCAGATGTCATGTGGGTAGTTGTATGGATGGGTTTAGTGTTCAACAGTTAAGACCAGATAGAGAAATAAATGTGGATACAACTAGTCTTCAAATGCATTTAAAAACCATGGAAGCAGGGTGCAGCAAACCACCATGGCATGTGTATACCCATGTAACAAACCCGTACTTTCTGCATATGTATCCCAGAACTCAAAGTATACTTAAAAAACAATTGTCTTAAGATGGTAGCGCTTTGTGAAGGGATCTTGCCTATATGCTGTGAGGTTCTCATGAGACAGGTTCTATGAAACAAAACAAAACAAAACAAAACAAAAAGAACAAAATGTGGAAGCAGATGAGATCATCTATATTAGCAGATATAGGGTCCCAAACAAGGATGCCACAGGGAAGACCAGGACCAGGGTGCTGGCAAAAAAGACTGAGAAGGGGCGGCTTGCCAGGTAGAGGAAAATAAGAGTAATGACAAAGCAGCCCGGGAGGAGGCTGTTTAACAGAGGAAGATGTGTCAGGGCCTCCCCAGTCCATGGCCTTTTCTTCCTGGATACCCATCTAGACCACACGTCCCAGCCTCTCCTGCCATGTGGCAGCCTTTCATACCCATGCGATGGAGATCCAGCCAACGGAGGTGGGGCAGTGGGCATGTGTGTTGCCAGGGATAGCTGTAGGCCTTACGGCGTGCCAGAGCCACAGATGGAAGGAGGAGTGTGGGTCCTGAGTGCCCACATGGAGAAGAGCTGACCTGTCTACTTGAATACCTGTCCAGGATGACTACAGAAGCAAGAAAATAAACTTTCGTGTAGTTGGATCATTAGATGTTTCGGTCTGCGTGTTACAGTGGGGAGCCCTCCCTAAGTCACACAGGCAATGAGACTCGTCGGTCACTGCAGTTAGGAGCCCTTTCCATGGAGGCATGAGGACAGACTGCTAGGGGTTGATGAGTACAACAGAAAGTGAGAAAGGCACCATGAATGAACTCCAACCTTCCTAGAAACCTCATTGTGAAGGCTGGACCACGGGAGAGCAGAAAGTGAGAAGGCAGAAGACGGAAAAGGATGGGGAGAGGACATTTTTCAAACATTGTAAGACAGAAGCACGAAGAGCATATGTATCTCTAGGGGAAGAATGACCAGAGGGAGAGGATGAAGAAACAGGAAGGAGGAAAACGGACAATATCAGGAGAAAATAAGCATAAAGCGAAACTATCAAGAAATAATTGTTAAAATGCATGCCACTATGTAATTGGGGAAAGGTAACCCAATATGGATGTATTCACTTTGGAATTTCCAGAACCTAGAAGGGAGCGGAGGATCTAGCTTTGACCATTACACTCAAGCGGGAATGGGAGGCTGAATAATGCTCTCTTAACAAGAGGCCTGGACCACACATAGGGAATAAATACATATTTCTATTTTAAAATAGAACCCAATAAAAATAAGCATAAAGTAAAACAATCAAGAAATAATTGTTAAAATGCATGCCATAATGTAATTGGGGAAAGGTAACCCAATATGGATGCATCCACTTCGGAATTTCCAGAACCTAGAAGGGAGCGGAGGATCTAGCAGGCACGCAGTAAATATGCATTGAATGAATGAATGAATGTAAGTTACTAGGAGTGGCCATTTGCTTGTAGGATTGACAGGACTGCTCTAAGAGGAATCACATGGTATTAAGGAGAGTAAGAAAATGGGGGTACTATTGCATAGACTGGCATAGAGAAAAACCCAATTGCTGCATACTTTTATTTTATGCTACACATCTTACCGGTGGTCAATATGTCATCCAGTTAAATGGAGCACTGGCAGTGAGGATGCCATGAACAGCTCTCTCAGAGCAGTACCTGGGAACTGTAAGTTCACCCAGCTTTAACCTCAGGAACTGCTGGCAGCCTGTCACGAGCATGGGGTTATAACAGGACATGTGGCAACAGCAAGAAGCATCTGAGGCAGTTCCACATTCTGTGGCCTCACTTCCTCCCTTGGTTGTTGCTAATGTTCTTATATTGTTCCAGCTACAAAACAGAGTCTGAAAATGTACAGTTCTCTTTGCATCGAACTAGCTGGCCTCCCTGCATAGGGCAAAGGAGTCATGGACTTGGGGCCGTCTTCAAGGTTAAAGCAAATGGGTAATTACTGTAGAAGTATTTCCAGTGAAATGACAGCACTGTGGGATCTCCCAAGACTGTGGCTTTTATAAAAACTGGGCACAGATACTCAAAAGGAGCATTGGTGCTGGTGCACACATAGCATGGGTGTCCAGGGAATGAACATCTCCATAGCCTTTTCTTCACTTTTGCACCCTGTAATAGAAACTCTGCTTTTCAGTGAAGCCCCTGGACAGGGAGACATAGGTGGCCACTTGATTAAGAACTGGAAGTATTTACAAAGGCACGTCTCTAAAAGAAAAAAGCATGCCCTCCCCGGCTCTTTTCCATTCCAGTTGTTTGGAACGTGGGCAGACTGAGAGTCAATGTGGATAATACTGATGAGGGCAACACTCCAGAGGTGGTGAGCATGGAGTCAGGAGGAGCCAAACCCCTGGCTCTGGCGGGTGTTATATCAGACTTTGACCATTACACTCAGGTTTTTACGTGAGAGGGAGTGGGAGGCTGAAAAATGCTGTCTCCCCCATAGAAGATGTAACCATCCTAATTCCCAGAACCAGTGAATATGCAACCTTAAATGGCCAAAGAGACTTTGCAGATGTGATGAAGTTAAAGACCTTGAAAGGGAGAGATTATTGTGAATATCCCAGGAGGCCTGATGTAATCTCAAGGGTTGTTTCTTATAAGAGAGACTCGGGCGGTCACAGAGCAGGCAGTACGACGACAGAAGCAAAGAAATTTCAAAGATGCTGCACTGCTGCCTCTGATGGTGGAGGAGGAGGCCACCAGCCAAGGAATGCAGGCAGCCTTTAGAAGCTGGAAAAGGCAAGGAAACAGATTCTCTAGAGAACTTGTAGATAATTAAATACTGGTGATAAGGTACTATGCCAGGATATTAATGTCATTTCCTTATTGTCTCTGTTCTGGCTAAGGTCTCAAGCAAGGCAAAGAATAATAGATGCCCCCTTGCCCCACTTTCTCGAAATGTTAGACCTTCCACTTGGAGCTGCAAAAGTGGTAGACAAAATAGGGTTCTGCAGTATTAGCATATGACTCAACTCCAGATTATATAAGATTAGGCTTAGGGTGGAAGTGGCTGGTGGTGAAAACTTCCTTGGAAGTAATCAATTGGTTGGGGATTCCTCACCCTCCCTCTCCAGAAGCCCAGAGAGTGGACTATGTAAAGAGTTTCACCATGAGCTCCCTGAAGTTTGGGGGTGGCAGGGCCTGGTATCTTCAGTGGCATTAGCAGGATGATACAGAGATTCAGTGCCAGAGGTGAACTGACCGTGGAGCCATGAACTTTCATGCCCACCCACTGCATGGGCCCCTTCCAGGGTCTGTACCTAATTTTATATTCATAAAGTGTACTCTTCTTCTTAAATAGGACTTCCAAAATGACAAAAGCTACAGGGGCACAAAATTGGTATCTTCCCTGGTCTGTGTGTAGTCTGAGGCCGACTGAGAATTTTGAGGCAGATGGCTGAGGAGGTCAGGCATCCCCAGTTGGGAGGTCCTTGGTTGCATGGTGGTACTTCTGAGCAACCCACCCCACTGCCCCCATGAGAGATGGAGCTAGCCAGGAGACATCTCCCATGGGCAGAGTGTACCAGAGCCAGGATATAACCGAGATGGTCAGGTTCTGCTCTCCTCCTCTTGAGTCTCCTTTCCCACTTAGCTCAACCTTGTTGGGAGGCATTGAGATGGGGGAAGCTACAGCTTAGGAGAAGGGGAGGGAGAGGAGATGGAGCTGGGAAGAGAGAAGAAACTGATCATGCCGTCTCTCAAGCACAGAGTTCTCATAGATGGGATATCACCCAGTCTACTGGATCCACCAGAAAACGAGGGAGTAAGTTTGAGTTAATTGCCCCAAAGTAAGTAAGAAGAATGGATGTAGACTTACATTAAACTTACTGAGTTTACTAGCTCCTGATCCAGTCCTCTGATTCTGCCTTTTGTCTCTAGGGTATTTTTGTAGGTTTTGATTCAAAATGTTATGAGTAAAGCCTTGTAAAACGGTGGAATTACAGAGGAAGTGTTTAGTTTGGGTACTGCTATATGGGATTTCCCCTGACTTGGGGATCTATCCCAGCAACAGCTGTAAGTTAGTCACTTCTTGTTTAGCAACTGCCATGTGCATTGATTTCCACTTTTGCACAATTGATTTTTGCTTCTGTTCCCATTTGTGCCTTTGCTTTTGGACAGATATCATATGATGAGTGTCTGAGAATTGTCTCAGAGAGGTCAGGAGACTTCGTGAAGAAAGACCGTCTTTGTCAATACCAAACATCAACAAGCAAACATCCAGATTTATGGAGGAGACAGTATGGGAGCTGAGTTTAACCTTAGCCTTTTTGTTTTCTACCCTAACTTGACATCAAGTGATTTAGAAAAGAAAGAACTAGAGGAGCGACAATTGCAAACTTTGCGGACACTAGCCTTGGGTTGTTTTAAAATCTGGCTGAAAGTCCTTATGTTCTTCCAATAATCTGTTGTTGAAGAATTTTCCGGGACAGTAGGAAGATTTATAAATTCCCATTAAGCAATTTCCTTGATAAAATGACAGCTCTACATTTAGTAGTTTAATTTATTTCTATAGAGGATTTACTACTTTTTCATCCCTATCTTAGATACCCAGAGAGTAGAATCTATTAATTCTCAAAATGGCAACATATTGGAAGACATATTAAAGCCCTTCAGTATTCCTCACTCTTCATACTGCAAAGCTTAAACATCAAAATTTTGAATTTTGACTATATTGTGTTTTTCCTCGACATTATTTCAAAGTATCTTTCTAATTCTCACTGGAATATGGTATTGTTTTTCAAATGTCCAGCAGATGAGAGTAACGGAGTGATGTTAAACATGAGAACATCACTTCCGTTTGCAGGGCCATGGGCTACTGGCTCATCTATGTAGAGTGATCAGTCTCCCATAAGCAAGCTGTGAAAGATGACAAAAGGCTGTATTCACTCCTTCATCCACTCTGGTTTGGACATTTGAGGAAATCTACAGGCATTCCTTTACCCATCTATAATTACTTATTGATTTCTTGTTGTGTGAGTGCAATGGCAGCAAGAGCGAATGAAATGAATCCAAGAGAGGTAAGGAAAGAGAGCCTCGTGTGAAACAGGCCATGAAGGGCATGACTCCACTCCCATCAAAGCTCATTCTTCACTTGCTGTGCAACCCGAGAGTCTATCTTCTCTGACAATAAAAGGAAGGATATTGAAAGATTAGTTTTACGTTTTCTTTCTCTCATCATGAAGGCAAGAGCAGATACAGTATCTCTATTCAGAGAAATATGATCTTACTCTGTTTCAAGCACAGGCAGTTTGGTATTTTTCAAGACATGAGCTCACTGTGCAAGATACCAACGTTGTATGTGGGGTGGAGTAGAGGGTGGCACAACCATAAAAACACCAGGCCATCAATATTAGGAGGTTTCTAACCCCCCTGCTTGCCAACAAGAGGTTGGGTCTGACATCTGATTTACCTGTGAGATTTGATCCATACACTTAGGAATTATGGATTTTATTTATTATTTATTTTTATTTTTTGAGACAGGGCCTCACTCTGTCACCCAGGCTGGAGTGCAGTGGCATGATCTCTGCTCACTGCAGCCTCCACCTCCTGGGTTCAAGCGATTCTCCTACCTCTGCCTCCTGAGTAGCTAGGATTACAGGCGTGCACTGCCTGTAATTTTTGTATTTTTAGTAAAGATGGGGTTTTACCATGTTGGCCAGGCTGGTCTCAAACTCCTGACCTCAAGTGATCCACCTACTTCAGCCTCCCAAAGTTCTGGGATTACAGGCATGAGCCACCATGCCCTACCTGAACTATGGAGTTTAATTCACTCGGAGAGATACTGAGTGGATGCTGTTCTGTCTGAAGCACTTTGAGATTCTTAGAGCAAAATGAGCTTCAGGACCATAAGCTGAACATTGGAAAAATCATCTATCACTTTAACAACAGGGACTGCCCTGACCCTTTCCATAGTAACTTTACAGGGTCTGTTTGAATGGCCTGGCTTGTCTTCCAGGCAAGCAGTGCACGGAGAGGCAAGGGCACGGAAGCATGGAGGTAGCAACCCCTCAATTCTGATCGCCAGCTTTCAGCACCTAGCACTCTTAGTTGTAAACATGGGACTCTGTTTCCTATAGAAATATTGCCGGCAGGCAGAGCTGCGTGTGCGAAAGGAGAAAGACTGTGAGAAGCAGACACTGGATAGGCCTCTAGGGACTAGAGGAGACAGAGTAGAGAGACCAGAGAGAAAGGAGCTGTAAAAATGTAGAGGTGAATAGTGATGATGATGATGACAAAATGAAATCCTTGGATCCAAACCTAGAGCTGCCTGTGGACAGGATGGCAGAGACGGCACTTGCCAATCAAACAGCTTGGAAAAATGTTGTAGAACTAATGGCAACAACTCCCATGGATATGTCACTTTCCATTTTACAAAGCGCTATGATGACTTCTGTTCTATTTGAGACGTCAGCAATCCACTGTGGCAAGTATTATGGCTTTCCTGTCATGGATGGGAAAACCAAGGGGGGGGGGGGGGATTGAGGGAGAGATGCCCGCAGTCTTCATGAAAGGCTATGAAGGTTCTTTGATGCAAAGATCAAGGAAAGATACAGACTTGGATACACGAAGTGGAAGGAAGGCACCATGGCGACCCAGGCTTCCAAACTTCCAGAGACCCGAGGGTTTGTCCCGCTGCCTCCAGAGAACATGCTGCCAGGTACAAGAACAGCCAAAGACCATTTTAAGAGGTCGTTTACTTTTCTGACGGCTCTGCATCAGGAATGGCTGCTCATCAGGTACAGATAACCGGCTGCCAAGCAACCCTAGCGCATCTGAAACCTGGTAAATCAGAGGGTTACTCATTGTGCTCCACCTTCCTGCAGAAGTGGCCAGAGAACTGCCCGAAGTCACTTCTGACACTGATGGGCAGAGGGTCTCAAGTCACCTGCCCAAGGTCATGCTGCTGGTAAGTGGCAGGGCTGTGCCATGGACCCCTGGCCATACACTCTTTGTATTTCACCAAATTGTAGGATGAGCCTTTCAGACACCAATGTGATCTCCAGTTTTATGAGTGCAAGTTGAGTGTCCCGCATCAGGAAAGCATAGTCTGTTCTATTCTCCTCTGCTTCAAACAAGCTTGGAGGAATACATTCATTTTGGGATGCTATATTACCAAAGGGATACCAACAAACTTACATGCATTTGGCAAAAAAGGATGGCATGGTGAAGGCTGTGGAAAGGCTGACATATTAGAATTTAGCATGTGATGGGATTTAGGACATGCTAACCCCAAATATGGTACCTTGGCATTTGGGGAAACAACAACGGCTGAAAGGTCTCTCTCACCTTTCCCTCAGAAAGGTTTCTCTCACCTTTCTCTCATGCTTCTTCCCTTGAGCAGGTCATAAAACCCTCATTCGAGAGGTGCCTCCTTATACTGGAGCAAAGGAACATCCTTATCTCTGAACTCACAGGGGCACAGAGAGGAATCTGGAAGATTCCCCCGTTTATCACCATTAGATCATACCCTTTTGTCCTCCAATCAGACTTCTCCATGGGTGTCCACTCTCCATCAGACTTAAGCATAAAAATACACAAGTTTACCTGTTTCTTTGGGCCTTTATTTCCTTATAGAGGTTCTCATGTAATTAATTGGCATGTAACTATCTCATGTAATTATCTACTTATACAGATAATTTTTATGCCTTCTCTCTTGTTACTATAATTTGCTTTTCATTATAGGGGCTTCAGTCATGAACCTAGCGATGGGTGAGGGAGGATATTTCTTTTCCTCTCCTACACATTTTAGACCTAGAAAAGAAATGACCTTGTAGATAAAGATGGCTAGCTTCAAATCCAGGAAGGCTACTGCAGAGAAGAGAGATTAGACTTTTCCAGTACAGCTTTTGGAGTACAGAAGTTGCAAATAATGAGATTGTTGCTTAATACAAGTAAGAAGTTTTGGATGATCACAGTTACCCCAAAATGGGATAACATGCCTCATTAGGTTGTGATTACAGCTGACATTAAAGCCATTTGAGAAGAAAACGACTTTTGGAACGGTACTGCCTTTCTTCTCCTGCCACAAACCTTTTGCAGCGGTTATGCTGCCCCCATCCCCATCCTCCCTGGCAGGGGGCTGTGGCGATGGGACTGAGTTCTCACCCCGGGGTGTGGGCCCGAGACTGGCAACTTCTGTGCCACTTGCCTTCCCCTCTCCCCTCTCTCACCCTATGGGCTGGAATGAGAAGTGGGCAGAGCCACGGTGCTTTGCTTACACAGGCAGGAATGACGTTTCTTTTGCAAGGCAAAGCAATGAGACAGGTATTAGGGTCACCTGCTGGCCTTGGGCCACCTGCCTGAGCACATACAGCTCCATAAGAGGGAAAGGGATCCCTGTGTAGTCTCAGCTCCTATAGTTTTGGGCCTGTTAGACACTTAGCCTGTGTCCCAACCAATGCAAGTACTTCTTGGAGATATTGTACAGATTATTAAGGTATCATCTAAGAATTTATACATGATGATTTCTACAATATTTTAATTCTATGTCCTCCCCCTCACCCATCTTCTGTCCTTCAAAACCAGCCACCCTGACAGTTCTCCAACCATAGTCAAACCTAAGCACCCCATTATTTCAGTCACTTCATTTCTTTTTACGTCCCAAGGTTCAAAAAAGACATGAACTTTCCATTTCCTGCTTCTCTTGTACCCCAACATCTAGTCTCTTCCTATGGCATATCCTCTTTTCCTTCAGAAAATATCCTCTGCAATGACACAGAACATTGAAGTTCTTTGTGGTTATCTAAAGACTGGCTTTAAAAGGGTGATGCATTCTTTAGCCTGCAAGTGATCACATTCTCCTACACCTGTTGATGTTTCTTTAGGGGAAAATAACCCAAAAGGCCAGGCTTCACAAAAGTCAGAGGTTCCAATGATATAACTATGCTGTGGTTCCAAATGCAGCATGAATCAAACATAGTTTTATATCAATCAATACACCCAGCTAGAAGAATATTCTGATTTGAATCAGAATGTGTCTCTCTAGGTAACATAAAGTAGGTGAGCTAATGAAATGGCATCCTGGCCTCTGTGCCTGGGTTTGATAAGAAAATGAGCATCACAGATGGCACCGAATTCTGTTCCATGGAAATGGAACTCTCAATCCAATTTCCATCTCTCCCCTCACGCTTTCCCTTTTATCCATAATGTCCTTATCTCTTACCTCCTAATTGTGCAAACTCCATAAATGCCTCTCAAGACTTGGCCTACAAGTTTCTTTCCCTTAATTCATGCTTTAAAATCTGTAGTATGTAATTCAGAACTGAATGAAGTTGCCAATTATAGTTTCATATTTCATCTTTACCCCTAGTACCTTTTCCCCATATCTTATGTTTTCCTTTGGAACTCTTCCTTTGCTAAGCCTACAATAGATGTTTAATAAATAGATTTGAAGCATGGATAATTAAAAGATATGGATCAGACATTTTTTTCAATGATATGCAAATTGTCAGTGAAGAACAAAATAGAAATCCATTTCACCACTGATTAAAAACAATTCATAAAGATGAATGAATTTGGTTTTCTCACAAAGGAGCTTTTCAAAAGAAAACTTTTTTGAATTTTGAGCTTTGCTATTAGCAGCACTTATGACACTGGGTACAAAGATCTTCCTCTCATTTCACAACTGCATAATTTGGAAATTATTAAGAACAGCTCTTTCTCAACATTTTTAAATCATGGGTCAACTAAAACATCACCATTCATTTGTCCAGCCCATCCTTCTTGAATCTCTTCAAATGAAACATATTTTATAGCATCTTGAGCTCTTGAGTTTTAGCTCCATGAAATTCCTGTCAACACATTCTTTATTTTCATGGAAACAGACAGACAATTATGCTTTTTGAACTCTACTAACAACAACGAAAAACATTAAGATGGAAGACTCATATGACTATTCCAGACAGGGTCTGGAAAGTCTCTAAAAGCTGCTTCCCTACAATGCACAGAAGTATCAGAAGGTATATTTCAGCAAACAGGAAACGTTCAGGATCTAAAGGAAAGAGGGTTTTATTTCACGCAGCAATATTTCGTTGAGCTTCTGGAGCCACTGATTCAGAATGGCCAGTTCCTTTCTAATTTATACCATGTTCCTTATTTCTGGCTGCCTGTTTAACTGAAGGACTCTTTCCTGGGCGAGACTTCATTTGCCTCCTGGAGGAATTCAAGAAGGAGTTAACTAAGGATGCTGGGACAGGAATTTCAAACAAAATAGAATGGAAGCCAAAACACTGTAGATAAATGGCTTATGCTAACCTGTTATATAAAATGCTTCGGGAAGGACTTAACAGTTGTCCCCTGAGCCATATGGGTTTACACTGCATGGGTCCACTAATATGCTGATTTTTTTTCAACCAAATGCCCATAAAAAGTACAGCATTTGTGAGATGCAAAAGATGACTCTCATTCATCTAGAACCTCCACTTCATTTTGCACTCTGTTTCAACGTAAACACACTTCCTTTTAGGGAACAGGAAAATTTTGAAAGAGAAATATATAGGGTACACCTTATAAAACTTAAAGTGCAAAGTAATAAATACTTAAGGGAAGTTAGAAAGGCTTTGGAGGAAATCTAGAAATAGACTCTAACTTAGTAGAGACAGCTATAAAATATTTATTTTTTTCCCCATTGCTTAGAAAGACAAATTTTCCCTCTGGCAAGATGGGTCTCGTTCCCTAAGATGCGAGCCCCTTACTGTGGGCCCATGTCCTTGGCCAGCGGGTGGCTGGTGACCCGGGGGATGGGGGCTGTAGATGGGGATGGAGGCGGCAATGCTCTTGGCCTTCCTACTCCCTGCAAGTGGCCAGGGGGCTGCAGGTGGGTGCTGTGGGCAGTTGCTGATGGAAGCCCAGACACCCTTCTACAGTCCTGTCTGTGCTTCCTGAATCCCTGCATGGAGACCAATGCCTATGCCATTCTCCCTGCTTACTGGTGATATCCTCTACCCCCTATGTTTTTTTTTTTTTGAGATGGAGTCTCGCTCTGTTGCCCAGGCAACAGTCCAGTAGTGCGATCTCAGCTCACCTCAACCTCTGCCTCCTGGGTTCAAGCAATTCTCCTGCCTCAGCCTCCTAAGTAGCTGAGATTATACGCACTGCTACCACGCCCAGCCTTTTTTTTTTTGTATTATTAGTAGAGACTGGGTTTCACCATGTTGGCCAGGCTGGTCTCAAACTCCTGACCTCAGGTGACTTGCCCACCTCAGCTTCCCAAAATGCTGGGATTACAGGTGTGAGCCACTGCGCATGGCCTTCTACCCCTATTTGTTAACTCGAATTTAAACTCCCATGCTTGCGGGGCTTGTCACAATAAAACAACAACTTTTGGGAAAGGTTAAAAAAATAATTCTCCCCTCCTAACCAAAAAAGTAAAGTTTGGCATTCCTTATTGAGAAGATTTTGGAAATGAGGACTTGAATGGAACTTTCTAGACGTGACTTCTTTCTCTTAAGGCATTTTTGAGCCATGTTGGGGGTGAAGACTCTTTGGAAGTGTGTGATATGAATTCCTGCCTGCCTTGCGAGAGTGCAGTGAACAAATGCCGAGTATCGTGGTGATCCACATTTGTCACCAGAAGCACCGTCTTCTTCCCTCTGGCCAGTAACACCGCGAGGTTCTCCGGGGCGGAGTGCCATGCGTCAGACAGTTGCGTCTCCTATTCAATGTTCCTAGTCTGCAGTGGTTCTTGATTCCCTGAATGATGTGCTCTGCATCTCTCTTTATATATTTATCTATCTTTCCATATTTTTTTTTCCAAAATTACTTGTTAACATTTGTTGATGCTTCTTTTTTCCCCCCCAAATCCCTCTGTCATTACTTTGTAGTCTACTGTAGAATACTGAAGCTCAGGAAAACAGGCTTATTTTCTTTTCTGTAAGATGATTTAGGGTAACACCCTGCGAGCATGGATCTGTCCAGTCCAGAAAGTTCACGGATCTTAGGAACTACTCAAGGGACATATCACCTCTTTTCTGGCTTCTTTACTGATTCTCGTTTCAGTTGTGTTTCAATGGCTGAGGCTGTGGGAAAGTGCCCTCCACATCTGTGACACGTCTCAGGGCCCTGCGTTGAGTGTTTGGGCTCAGGGCCCAGGTGAAGCCAGCCTTACCTTTTTGTAGAGACTCCTCAGATCTCGGTACTGCCACATACTGTTGAGGACCTGAGATGCGGCCTTGACCACTTTTGGAGAGTGTCTGATGAAGGAAAGACAGGAAAGGCAAGATGTGAGTGGGACAGCTGTGCCATGTTTCTATAATTCTTGTAGTATTTCAAACTTCTTCATTATTATTATATCTATCATGGTGATCTGTGATCAGTGGTCCCTCATGTTATTACCATAATTGTTTTGGAGTACCACGAACTGCGCCCACCTAAGACAGCAACCGTAATCAACAAATGTTGTTCCTTCCGACTGTTCCACTGACTGGCCCTTCCTCCTCTCTCTCCTCAGGCCTCCCTCTTCCATGAGACAAAACAATGTAGAAATTAGGCTAATTAATAACCCTACAATGGCTCCCAAGTGTTCACATGAAAGAAAGGGCTGCACATCTCTCACTTTAGATCAAAAGCAAGAGATGATTAAGCTTAGTGAGGAAGGCATGCCAGAACCCAAGACGGGCCAAAAGCTGGGCCTCTTGTGCCAAAAAGTGAGCCAAGTTGTGAATGCAAAGGAAACATTCTTGTAGAAATTTAAAAGTGCTACCCAAGTGAACACACGAATAATAAGAAAGTAAAACAGGCTTATTGCTGATATGGAGAAAGTTTGAGTGGTTTGGATAAAAGATCAAATCAGCCACAACATTCCCTTTAGCTAAAACCTAATCCACAGCAAGGCCCTAACTCTCCTAAATTTTGTTTTTTTTTTTTTTTGGACTGAGTCTTGCTCTGTTGCCCAGGCTGGAGTGCAGAGGCGAGATCTTGGCTCACTGCAATCTCTGCCTCCTGGGTTCTAGTGATTCTCCTTTCTCAGCCTCCCGAGTAGCTGGGATTACAGTGTGTGCTACCACGCCTAGCTAATTTTTGTATTTTTAGTATAGATGGGGTTTCACCATGTTGATCAGGCTGGTCTCGAACTCCTGACCTCGTGATCCACCCACCTCAGCCTCCCAAAGAGCTGGGATTACAGGTGTGATCCACTGTGCCCAGCCAACTCTCTTAATTTTATGAAGGCTTGGTGAGGTAAAAAACCTATAGGAGAAAAGTTTAAAGCTAGCAGAAGTTGATTCATGACTTTTAAGGAAAGAAGATATTTCTATAACATAAACCAAAAAATTTGTGTGATTTGCTTTATTGAGATATTTGTTTATTGTAGCAGTGTGGAACCCAACCTACAATATCTCTAAGGTAGGCCTGTAATTCCTTTGACTTAAAGACAGAGAATTTTAGATCTTTTTATGAATCCACATGAAGCTGCATTTCATTCTCATATAGTCAATGCTGAACAAAGATTAAATGTGATGTTTTGTTGTATTTTATCATTTAGCTAAATATTTGTTCATGACAATAGCCAAGCAACTCTAGAAAAACATATATTAATATTCAGGTCATGATAGTGTAGTTGAAATATAATTAGTATGCAAAAATGCCTCTGAGTTGAAACAAAAGTGTAGTCTTTTGTTTCTATCTTTTGCATAGTTACAAAACCAAAAGAGACTGTGAATGTGTAATGAACAGCAGGTTTTAACCTCTCAATTAAAATGCCAATACATCACAGTGTTATACTTACATGTGAAGGTCAAAGAAACTTTGCTTTCTTTTTAGATTTTAATTTTGATGCATTCACTAGACGGGTGCCATAGAAATTTCTACCTGAAAAACTCTTCTAAGTATGGATTGAAGGGCTTGGACAACTGAGTGTTTCTAATGTGACAAGTGATTATAACCCAAGCCACAATACACAGTTCTTTACTGACAGTAACAGTTGAGACTGTTAATAGCTTTTCCGTCTTATGACAAAATACAGTGACACATTCAACACTACTTCCCATATAACTGTTAAAATTGGGGGAAAAAAAACCACAAATGTATTCTTGAGACAGATGAACATGATAGAATGTCCATAATGGATGTTTAAAATGATGTGAAAAGAATAAATAATCAAGATTTCAAAATGGCAAGTACAAGACTACTATAAGAGTTAATAACAATTATACAATTGGAGTTTGATCTTCACCAGAGCTGTCACGTCAGGGGTAGTGAGGACTTCAGTTGGTGCAGTTCATTGTGGCTGTTAACACAGCTGTGCCAGCGGCCGGATCACAGAACACCAGCCCCCTTGGTTGTGTCCGCCAGACACTGTGAGTTGTACAGTTCTGATAGACTGTGACTGGCAACTCGCCAGTCTGACTCATTAACATCACTGCATATTTAAGCTTGTATATATATGTAAAGAACATGTATAAATACATAAAAATAGAGCATCATAGCAAGGCACGTTTCTTCCATCTGTGTTTTCCCATACTATCACAAACAAAAATCAGGTCTGAACTGAACTTATTTCTAGAAATAAGTTTTTAAGGAATAATTTAGGGTGGGCAGATTAGCAATCATTTTACAAATAAGCTATTCCGTATTTGTATTCCTACTGTTCCTAATTATTAAATTATCCTCAGTTCCAAAAATTTGATTTTCAATAAAGAAATTCTATTTCCTTACAATTTGTCTAGAAGTCCACAGGAATCTCCATGCCTACTATCATAATAGAATTGACTCAGAAATGGTGAGTTTCATGCTCAAATTTGGAGCAATTCTGAATTCATTTTGTTTTAAGAGCAGTGAAAAGCAATAACAAAACTGAAGTGTAGGTAGGAGACGAGGATAAATGTAGTTATAAAAACCTTGTTTTGATCTCCAAATTAGTCAGTATATATACTAAAAAAGAGATAAACTACATGAAACAGTGAATGAGACTGACTAAGCGGGAGAACTGTAACCAGGAAGATGCTTGATTCAATCCAATTTAACACTTCTTATTAAACTCGTACATCTAGACTGTTGGCACTGGAAAAAGAGATAAAGGAACAACAAGATAGAATGAGCACCTATTCTATAAGGAAATTTTCAGCGAAATTAAAGGGCATTTATGGGATCATCTTTAGTGAAAAAAATCTTCCCATTAACAATAATCAAGATTGGACCCAGCTTATCGGGACCTTAGCAGCATGGATATGTATCATTTCATAGATGGTTTCTTCAAGTGATTTTTAAATTACTTTCACCAAATAATTTTCTTTGACCATAGGTCTCAATAAAACCTTTTTTTTTTTCTCTTTAGGCCCATTTAGTGATGCTTATTGCTGTAGGAATGCTTATACAGTTGGAGAGAATTAATATATGCCAAACCATTCCTCAAAGCTCTCTAACTGTATAATTCAGAGGAAATACTTTAATCTTTGAATGTCTCATGAATATAGACAAAAATATAGCAGATTGTTTTGCAGACTATGGTTTTATTATGTGTGTAGGTGTGTATGCTCAAAAAAAAAGCATTACCATATTAAGCTCCTAATGCTCAAAACAGGTAAGCGCTTCAATTAGAGATTCCAAAGGTCTATTGAAGCTAAATAAAAAAGAAAATCATATGGTTTCCTGCCTACATAGTATAGCACTTTATTGTAAGTACAATATCATAAGATATAGTTCAAGCCGACAATCTCCACTGTGCAATTATTATATGAGTCCAGTGGGGCTTTTCTACTTGATATGAGAAAACATTCAAATCCAAATGCAAAATTGTTGACTGAGCGAGCCTATTTGGAGGTCTCTGGGTGCTTAAACAGGAACTCTGAATCTTCTATAATACACTGGTACTATCCTGAATTAAGTGAAATAATGAGACAGAATTTCCAGAAAGTCTCAAAGTGCGTCCCTCAAGTGTTTAATAACAAAAGAAAAATGACTTAACATTTACAGGTAAAAGCATGGGGGGTGAGGGTGGCTTGGCAGGGAATGAAAAGTCAAGAAACAGACTCTTGATAACAAAATGTTTACCCTTTTAATCTTATTTAATTACATCGAGGGACTTCCAAGGGGCAAAATTTAATTAAGGTTAGTGAAGGTTTCTGTGAAATGGACACCTTGCTGATACACCGATGCGCTGGCTTGTGAAGCTATTTTCTGGCTGTATATAGTAAGATACTGTTGGTTCTTAAAAACTGGGAGGCATTCTTATTCAAGGAGGTGCAGTTGCTTTGACACCAAGTCTCATCTCTTTTTGTTCTATCTGCAAGAAGACCGTCCTTTCTCACCACTATCTGCACTGCCTGGGAAATTTCCACTCATTCTTTAAGATTTGATTATCACCTCTTCCAGCTAGCATATTGTGACAGCCTCTCCCTTAGGTTTAGACTGGAAAGTATAGGCATAGTGACTTGTTAAATTAAATATTTGCCCCACATCTCATAGCTTGTAAGGGAGGGTACTGGATTAGAACTGAGTTCTCTGACTCCATCACGCCCTGTCTCCTCCTCCATCCTTCCTGCACGGTGACTTGCTATGACTTGGTGGCCACTGTGATGTTGGTAAGGTGGACCTGACTTGGTTGCAGAGCTGAAGAGGCACAGAGCAGAAGGATGTAGAGACATCATCAACACACTGACTTCCCACCACAGAGGAACAACAACAAAATGCCTTCATGTATCCAGGTTGAACTCATGCTGCTGCCATGTGTTCACACAGGGGTGTGCTGGAACGTCAAGTCCTTTTTACCAACAGTAAGAACACTGGAAACCATTTTCCATTTTCCTTCTCTTGATTCTCAGAGACAAATGCTTTCCAGTGACAGTCATAGTACTACCCATAATCGGAGTTGAAAGGCACGTTCAGAACCAATTTTACCAGGACAGAGACATGGTGTCACCAGGTAACTTACTTATCTCCTTTGCTTTTGGAGATGCCGACCAACTTCTCGATGCCACCGGCATCCCGTAAGGCCTTGGCATTCTCCATGTTCTTGGTTATCACTTCGTGCAGTGTGCAGCAGACGGCTGTCACTGTGTCATCCGACATGGCCTTGCTTGCCGTGTTGTTGCTGTTGTTCCCTCCTGGAAGCCTGTGGACTAGGTCTCGCATGGCGTATTTGCCTGGCAAAGAAAATAAAGAGAAGAGTTGAAAGGAGGTCAAGGTGAAGGCAGAGATAGTGGCAGAGGTGGGTATGGGGGAGAAGAGAATACAAGAGACCACGTTTATGCAATATTGTTTGTTTCCCATCACTGAATGTTCTCTATTGGGTACTTCAGGACACATCTACAGAGAAAAACAGTCATTCTTCATGGCAGTGCATCCACTCTGCTGCTAGATTGACCTGGGATCAAATCACTGGCCAAGTTATTTCATGCTTCTGAAGCCTCAGTTTTTTCAATCTCTAAAGTAAGACAATAATGGTACCTGCCATACAAGGTTGCTATGACGCATAAATGACTGCATGTATGGAAATGAACAAGGACACAGGACTCAATAGGTATTAGTTATTATTATGTTCTCGCTTGATGTTTATAGAAGTCAAGAAAAATGTATGGGAATTCTAAAATAACTCTCAAAAATAACTTAATGAAAGCTGTGTCGGGACCTGTATTTTTTAAAAACAGTCAAAGCAAAAACGTGTGGGGAACATGATCACATATGTGAGTACTGAGTTTTGATTCATTTACAGCAAAGGGAAACACTGAAAGCAGGAGAGAGGTACTTGACAATTTATAACTGTGTGTCCTTTGAACTACAGTAACCCGATGCTGTTTGTCTCTCTCACGGAATTTTATTGTGTAGTTCTACCATGTAACACTTACTAATTTGGTGTGTTTTTGTGTGAAAAATATAATACAATCTAATTCTGCTTCCTTAATTCACTTTAGCATTATTAATCTTACTATTCCCAATGATAAAGGTACTTATAATGACATATTTATGGAGTACTTTTCGTTTACAAAGCACTTTAGGCATTACCAATAACCTGGCAAGACAATTAATTTATCCCACCTGCAGCTTCCATTGCTGCTCCTTTAATTGACTTCTGGAAGTAAGTAAATGAGTGCCTGTAGCAAAGCTGGCCGTTCTTACATTTTTCAGACGGAACTGGCAAGTGCTCAAAGTTAGATCCCTTCCTTGTCTCCCATGCCCCAATTAGGCATACTTAGCTAGCTCCTAAAGGCTATTTGAAATATTTCACCTCCCATATATATCTATAAATAATGTCTTCTTCTGCTATTTAATTCTCTGGCACATGGTGCCTGGCAGCAGGAAGGGAACCTTGTGAGAGTAGGCGATGATATCTTAATTCCAGGCAAACACAGGCCCTTGTAATTTTGGTATCTGCTCTTATCCTATGTTTAGGTGGCTTATTTTAGCTTAGAGAGAAAATGCTGATGCTTAAATTACTGAAATAGAAAAGCGTGTTCATTCACTTGATGATAGCTGAGGAAGTGTCTGACAAAAATGGTTTGCCTGCAAACCCCCAAACGTAGCATATTTATTTTCTAATGACAGCACCTAAAATAGTTTATCTGTTTATCATTAAATCAGCCTTAACTCTGGTTAAGAGTTTACTTTTGTAGGGCTCAGCATACTGGAGATTCTGTCACTTCATTAACCCCCACAAATCATTAGAAGACACATTTGAGCTCCATACACGTGAGATGATCAATGTGTTCCTTCTTCCTTTTCCTTATAAGGAAAGTGATGAAGGAAGGGCAAAATAACTGAAAAAATACTCCAGTCATTGTATATGCAGGGACATTTACACCCTTGACTGTGTATGGAGAACTGGTTTTGTGACCTTGGGCACTGTCAAGGTTAAAACCAAAAATGAAGAGAGGGTAAGAATTTGGCTGTAGTATGTTTCAGTTTTGTTGGTATTATCATTTTGAAAATTATGTCAGATAAATATGAAGATGTAGTCTCATCCTCCATGACTTTCCAACCCTTGAGTCCTGATTAACATGCAGGTGTCCCTGTCATGTTAGTTTACTTTAGAAAACAAGCAGATGGCAGGGTACCCAACCCCTGCAGAGCAGCCTCTTCTGCTCACCCCAGTGTGCCATTGAAGTGCTATTGTTTTCCACAAGCCCCATGATATGGAAAAGATTAGGAGTAACTGTTATATTTAATCTACCCAACTTTACTGTCGAGGAAACTCATTGGAATTATTTTATTTCTAGTATTTCCAATATAGGTCACTGACATTTTACTAGGCAATTGGAGATTTTTCATGAAGTCTATTTATCAGTCTATCTGGAGGGATATATTTTAGTCTATATTTTTGAACATCCAGGTAAAGAAACAAACCAGGTAATATTATTCCATGGAGAAGGAAACCTCGGGACAAAGTTTGTTAATTATTTTAAAAGGTTACAATTCTTTTTTAGCCTTTGATTATGTGTTGAAAATGCTGTCTTTTTACAGTGAAATTTAAATCCTATCTTCCCAAGAAATTTGGGTAGCAAGAAAAGATTTTTAGCTTTTTCAAGTGTTTAGAAACTTTGAAGCTGATTAGGGAAATAATAAAATATGGGGCATAGAATAATTACAGACGCAAGTGACCTTGTGTTGTATGTTTATAACAGTAGTTCAGGGAAGACACAAGTTAGATAGGACTGGAGTTGTTATGGAAGGCTTGATTCAGGAGGTGTACATTTAGGATTTTTTTTGGTATGTCAAGGGGGCAACAAGAACAACTTGATATTTTACAAAAAGAATTCTGGTGCATTAAGAAGGAAGGTTTCAGAATAGTAAAACTGAAGGTGGAAGAAACATACAGTCTTTTTCTTGACAATAATGCTTTCTTCTTCTAGACTTCTAGTGAAATTATAAACACTACAACTCAAGGGAGTGTGTTTCTATTAACTGTTCCATATCCTGTATTTTCTTTTTTTCTTTCTTTTTTTTTTTTTTTGAGACGGAGTCTCGCTCTGTCGCCCAGGCTGGAGTGCAGTGGCCGGATCTCAGCTCACTGCAAGCTCCATCTCCCGGGTTCACACCATTCTCCTGCCTCTGCCTCCAGAGTAGCTGGGACTATAGGCGCCGGCCACCTCGCCCGGCTAGTTTTTTGTATTTTTTTTAGTAGAGACGGGGTTTCACCATGTTAGCCAGGATGGTCTTGATCTCCTGACCTCGTGATCCGCCCGTCTCGGCTCCCAAAGTGCTGGGATTACAGGCTTGAGCCACCACGCCCGGCCCTGTATTTTCTTTTAATCTAAGTTTCTAAACACCTGAAAGAGCCAAAAGCTATTCTTGCTACCCAGTAGGAGGAATCTTTTTTTTTTTTTGAGACGGAGTCTTGCTCTGTCGCCCAGGCTGGAGTGCAGTGGCCGGATCTCAGCTCACTGCAAGCTCCGCCTCCCGGGTTCACGCCATTCTCCTGCCTCAGCCTCCCGAGTAGCTGGGACTACAGGCGCCCGCCACCTCGCCCGGCTAGTTTTTTCTGTTTTTCCAGTAGAGACGGGGTGGAGGAATCTTGACTCTTCTCCTTCTACTGTTCAGGCAGACTTTTGGGTCTTTGAGGTCTGAGATTTCTTCAGAGGGTAAAAGAAGTTAATTCCCTTTTTGGGGGGATCATATTGGCAACAGGAAACTGCAAAGTGGGTGGTTCAAACCTTTTTTATAGTTTGACACCATCAAGGTGATTAAATTGTTTCCTTTTCTTTTTAGAGAGAAATGGATGGAGGTAGGGTTCCTTTAGGACTGGGGAAGAAAGAGGCTGGATCACCAGGTGGAGGTTGTGGGCAGTTCTTCACAGTCCCAGGGACAGAAAGGGCACCTAGAACCCAGCTGTGGTTCTGTGGTGCACGGAGGTTCTCTGTGGATGTAGAGCATAAGCTTCCCCCTGTGTTTGAGCCTGGCATGGGGCAGAGGAGGTACCTATCTTGGAATGACCTGCTTAGGCCCTGAAAGGAGCAGGCACCAGTAACCACTGTAGATGGCTGCTCCAGCTGACTGCACCACCTTCTTCTTCTTCTTCTTCTTCTTCTTCTTCTTCTTCTTCTTTTTCTTTTTTTTTTTTTTTTAAGACAGAGTCTCACTCTGTTGTACAGGCTGGAGTACAGTGGCATGATCTCCTGCCTCAGCCTCCCGAGTAGCTAGGACTACAGGCACACGCCACCACACCTGGCTAACTTTTGAATTTTAGTACAGATGGGATTTCACCATGTCGGCCAGGCCAGTCTCCAAATCCTGACCTCAAGTGATCTGCCTGCCTTGGCCTCCCAAAGTGCTGGGATTACAGGTGTGAGGCACCATACACAGCTGACTCTACCTTCTTTTAGATTTAATTTGGTTAAGTAAAAGGTATGACACAGACTGAAAATAATAGAGTGATTCATTCATTTGTCAGGAAACTATAATATTTCAGGAAGAAAGAAGAACCTGTGACTACAAAAAGGTGGTCATGGGGGGGATCGAGGACATGAGAACAGCCATGATGGAAATTCTTAGGAAGCAACTGACAGGGCTTGGAGCCCATGGAAATGTTGAGGTAATGCAGGGAAACATGATTCAGAGATTTCACGTGGGAATAACACAGAGGGTAGTAAAAACCAAGTGAACTTTAAAGCTTAATATTAATGGATAAGTTGAATGTTATTTTTCCACACAAAGAAAAACATGCAAAATTATATTACTTATATGAGAGAATCACATACCAAAATCCCGTCAGAGAGACAAGCAGGTCATCAGGTTCAAAGAATATTTAAATTTATGAAAGCATAGTGGATACCTTGCCTTGCTTCTATTTTGAATAAATGTGCTACCAATGATCCACTATCATGGAATCACATCTGAAAAAGGGAAATCATGGTGCTCGCTTTGGTAGCACATATACTAAAATTGGAATTATACAGAGAAAGATTAGCATGGCCCCTGTGCAAAGATAATACATAAATTTGTGAGGTGTTCCATATTTTGTTTTTTAAAAAAGAAAAGCTTGTTGCTCTGTCAGATCGAAACAGTACAAAACAAGACTCTACCACCATCACTACCACAAACAAAATCACTCTTTCTTGCTAAAGTTCCCAATAGAAATGAATCCTTGGGCCATTTCTTTTAAGTTACTTAGTCTCTAATAACAATGACTATAGCTCTGATTTTTGCAATACTGGTAAGAGACGACCACTGGTGATAATATAATTGTGCGGAAAAAAGACTATATTTTCATCAGTGATGCACTAACTGCAACTTTGGAACTTTGCTACCGTTTCCATTGTATGTGAGTTTCCTTCAAATACCTGTATTTGGTATTTGGTGAACCAGTTTTCTAAATCCAGATTTTCGTGAAAAACTGCAAGTAAAGATTCTTTTCTCTTTGCAATGCTTCATTCTCGAAATCTTCCATTAAGCGTTGTTGGGCACACCAAGGTACCCTGAGGGACTCACTCAGGAGACCTAACAAACCATGTTGCCCAAGAAAGGCACTCCTTGCAGAGCGCTTGTGCAGAAAGGAGCTAGCGGGAATTTCATGATGAGGTAACAGCCTTGCTCTCGTTGACTGCTTCTGTTTCCATGTTGTGTTTATGACTTTCTATTTCCATTTCTGAAGTAAGCCTGTGTTTATTACTGATGTGCATACTACCATTTGGTTTTCACTTTGGTGGCAGGAATGTTGAGTAGTGGTCTTACGGTCTAAGACTTGCATTCTCTAAGGCAGCAGGCAACAGGGAAGTCAGTTGAGTCCCTTCCGACACTTATAGATCTCTTCTGATCACTGATGGAGTCCTATGTGTAGATGGTCTTTGTTGTGCACCATTATAAACTTAAATGTCTCCAACTGATTAGAGAAAATGTATTTTTCCAGAAGGTTGGCTGGACTAGAGAGCAACCCTGGATGAGAAACATCACAACTCCTTTGTCTTTGAGGTCTTAGTAGTTCTATGGCCCTCTTTTTTCTGGAGTTGCTAAAATTGAATTGTGGGTTTTTGCTGAGGTGCTCTGAGTTTATTTTTTTCCAAAAAAACTTCTTTATTGCAGTAAAAGACTTACGAAATTTACCATTTTATCCATTCTAACTATATAGTTTGTTGACATTATGTCAACTCATATCATTCTACAATCATACATCTCTAGAACTCTTTTCATCTTGCAAAACTGAAACTTTAAGAGCATTTAAACAACTTCCCAACCCCTCCCTTCAGCCCCTGGAAACCCCCATTCTACTTTCTGTCTCTATGAATTTGATAATCAGGTACCTCATATAAATGGCAACATAAAGGATTTGTCTTTTTGTGACTGGATTATTTCACTTAGCATAATGTTCTTAAGGTTCATCCGTGTTGTAGCGTATGTCAGAATGTACAATCCCTTTTTTTTTTTTCCAGACAGGGTCTCACTCTGTCATCCAGGGTATAGTGCAGTGGTGCAATTTCAGCTGACTGCAACCTCTGCTTCCTGGGTTCAAGCAATTCTTGTGCCTCAGCCTCCTGAGTAGCTGAGATTACAGGTATGTGCCACCACCCCCAGCTAGTTTTTTGTATGTTTAGTAGATACAGGGTTTTACTATGTTGGCCAGGCTGGTCTTGAACTCCTGGCCTCAAGTGATCTGCCCACCTTGGCCTGCCAAAGCACTGGCATTACAGGCATAAGCCACTGCACCCAGCCAGAACGTTCAAGACTGAATAATATTTCATTGTGTATATATACCATATTTTGCGTTCTTCTGTTGATGAAGAATTAGCTTATACTTCATTTTCACTATTGAGAATAATGGTGTGAACATGGATGTACAAATATCCTTTTATTTTCAATCTATTTCTGTCTTTGAATCTAAAGTAAGTTTTTTGTAGGCAACATATAATTGGATATTATTTTTTAATGCACTCTGTCAATCTCTGTCTTTGATTAGAGAATTTATCCATGTATATTTAAAGTAATTACTCATAAAGAGGGTCTTGTTTCTAGCATTTTGCTGTTTTCTATATGCCTTATAGCTGTTTTTGTCCCGAATTTCCTGCATTACTATCTCCTTTGTGTTGTTTTTTTTGTAGTTAAATGTTTTAATCTCCTTATTTTCTTTTGTGTATATAGTTTAATGATTTTCTTTGTGGTTACTACAGGGATTACATTTAACATTATACCATTATACTTTGAATTTATACCAGCTTTGTTCATTTACAGTTCCATCCTACACTTTTCAGTTATTGATGTCACACAATTACATCTTTGAACATTGTGGGTCCAAAACATAAATAATTGTTTTTTTTTTTAAATGAATTAATTTCTTAAATTACGTAGAAAAAAATGTACAGTTATGAAACAAAGTCACAATAATGTTAGCTTGTAAAGTAGTAATTGCTTTTTCTTAAATGTATTGAATTATGTAGAAAACAAAAGTAGCATTATAAACCACTGTTAAAACAATATGAGCTTTATAATTGCCCACGTATTTATCTTTACTAAGATCTTTATTTCTTCTTATACCTTTGAATTACTGTTTAGTGTTCTTGCATTTCAACATGCAGGACTCCCTTTAGGATTTCTTACAGAGCAGGTCTAAGTGGTAATGAAGTCTCTTGGTTTCTGTTTATCTAGGAATGTCTTAAGTTTTCCTTCACTTCTGCTGGACATAGGATGCTTGGCTGACAGTGTTTTTTTCTTTCAGCACCATGACTATATCAACCTCTGGCCTTCAAAATTTTGATTTAAAAACCAGCTGATAACCTTATTTTGGATTTCTTGTGTGTGATGAGTCACTTCTTCCTGCTTTCAAGATTCTTTGTCTTTCAACAATTTGATTGTAATGTGTTTCAGTCTGGGTATCTTTGAGCTTATCCCATTTGAATCTCATTGAGTTCTTGAATGTTTATGTTTATGCCTTTCATTAAATTTGGTAAGTTTTCAGCCATTATTTCCTCTAATAATCTCTCTATCCCTTTCTCACTTTTTTTCTCCTGAGTCTTTTGTAGTGTGTATTTGATCCTCTTGATGATGTCCACAGAACCCTTATGCTCTGTTCCTTTTCTTCAATCTTTCTTCTTTCTGTTCTCCAAAGTCAATAATTTCAGCTTTCCTAACTTCAAGTTTGCTGATTCTTTCTTCTGCCTGCTCAAATCTGCCTTTGCAATTCTTTAGTGAATTTTTCATTTCAATTATTGTACTTTTCAGCTCTAATTTTTTTTTGTTTCTTTTTAGGTTTTCTATGACTTTGTGTTTCCATTTTGTTCACACATCATGTTCTTAACTTTACTTTCTCCATATCTTCCTTTAATTCTTTGAACATCTCTAAAACAGTTGTTTTAAAGTCTGTCTAGTAGCTCTGCCTTTGTGCCATTTTTCAGCTATGGTTTCTGGTGGTTGTTGTTGTTTTTTTTCCCTTTGAACTGGTCATACTTCCCTGCTTCATTGTGCACCTTGTGGTTTTTTGTTGTTGTTGAAACTTAAAATTTTAATGTAATAATGGGTTATCTGGAAATCAGATTCTTCCTCTTTTTCAGGGTTTGTTTTTTTTTTTGTTTTTGTTTTGTTTTTGACTGTTTTAGGCTGTCCCTGGGTTGAGAATTAGCCTTAAGATCTTCATAGATGTTTTCTGAGCATGAGAGTTTCCCTGATCAAGCACAATGGCTCTCTTATTTCTCTTGTATATGCAGTTGCTTTTGAATATGCTAGTCTTTAATGACTGGCTCCCAAAAAGGGAAAAGCAAAAAACAAAGTGGATGAGGAGGGTGAGTGTGTCAGCTCTTTAAATCCTCTGAAAATAACTTCAGCCAAAGATGGAGGGGCTTGCAATCATGGTATATGTGTGTGCAACAATGGCTGCTTGCCTCTGTGTTTGTATCTCTGTAGTGAGAAGCAGCAATCAGCAGAAAGAACAGATCCCCAATATTTAGAGGACAGAGTATTTTGTGCCAACTCTGGCTTCTGCCAGCTGCAAGTAAGCTGCTCTAGGAACATGTGCACAGCTACCTGTCACAGGGCTGAGGGGTGGGGGATGGGTAGCTACTGCTGAGCTGAGATTGACCAAATAAACTGTACTTTACTGTCCAAGCCTTCTGAAATTTTTAAGCCTTCAATAGACTCCAGAGTTTCAAAATAGTTACATTCAGTGTGATGGTTAATACTAGGTGCCAGCTTGATTGCACTGAAGGATGCCTAGGTGGCTTGTAAAGCACTGTTTCTGGGTATGTCTGTGAGGGTATTGTCAGGGGAGATTAACATTTGAGTCAGTGGATTGGGAGAGACAGTGGGTGGGCACCATCCAATCGGCTGCTAGAACAAAAGCAGGTGGAAAAAGGTGTGATAAGATGGCTTGCTGAGCCTTCTGGCTTTCACCTTTCCCCCATGCTGGATGCTTCTAGCCCTTGAACATCACACTCCAGGTTCTTTGGCATCTAGACTCTTGGACTTACACCATTGGTTTGACAGGAGCTTTTGGGCCTTCGGCCACAGACTGAAGCCTGCACTGTTGTCTTCCCTACTTCTGAGGCTTTTGGCATCAGACTGAGCCACTGATGGCTTCTTTCTTCATCAGCTTGCAGATGGCCTATCATGGGACTTCCCCTTGTGGTCATGTGAGCCCATTCTCCTTAATAAACTCCCTTTCATATATACATATATCCTATTAGTTCTCTCCCTCTGGAGAACCCTGACTAATAGATTCTGCCAATGTGATTGTGTCTAGGTGGTGAGACAGATTCCTGGTGCTTCCTACTTCTCCATCAGCCTAGAATCCTCTCCCCTCTCTGAATTTACTTTTCAGCAATAATTGACGATATAAAAGTGACAAGCTGATTTCTGTGTGATTGGATGTCTGTAAGCTAGTGCGAAAGACTTTTTTCCTTCTGTATATAAAAGGTTGTTTGATGTTTACAATGCTGGAATGTTTTGTCTCTCATTTCTCTTTTGGGAAATATTTGGAGCTTAATTTATAGAAATCTGTCATCTGCACACTATAAATATATTCAATTTAAACACAGTCTATCATCAAAGGGGAAAATATATGCAAAATAATATATTTTAAAACTGATTAATGTGGCTTACAAACCAAATTGGTGAAGCATTCAAAATGGTATTGCTTAGTTACTGAAAATGTCTGAATGCTTGTTAACATGGGAAAGGTCTCTACTGGACTGTGTGGAGATCTCTGACCTCTGGAAACATCTGGAAGGTTCTGAGTGCTTATCTTTTTTTTTCCTCTAAAACAAAATACATGGAATACTACTTAGCAATCAAAAGGAACACTACACGCTATCGTCTGAAAATATTTGAATGATATTACGCTAAGTGAAAAACGCCAATCTCAAAAGGTTATATATTGTAAGATATCACTTATATAACATTCTTGAAATAACAAAATTATAGAGATGGAGAACAAATTAATGGTTGCTAGGAGTTTAGGATAGTCAGGAAGAGTGTGACTATGACAAGATGGTACAACAAATATCACTGGGCTGAGAGAATAATAATTCTGTATCTTGATAACCTTGATGGCTATACAAATCCACACATGTGATGACACTGTACACACATATTGTAATGTTAATTTCCTGATTTATTGTGTTACAATTACATAAGATATAGCCATTGCTGGAAACTGGCTGAGGGATACATAGGACCCTTCCTTACTATCTTTATAATTTCCTGTGAACCTATAATTTTTTTTCAAGTTAAAAATTAGAAAAGTCACACAGAAATATAGAAATATGCCAATAAACATGTGCTGACAAAAAGGTGTTAATAAATCTTAACGTGTATCCCCTGGTTCAACCCACAACGGACTTGACAAGGATTACAAAAAAATAGCACATATGAGATAAGAAATCCAGTTATAAGTTCCTGAATCCTCCAGCTTACCCAAGAGTTTGCTGGGGATTCTTCTGTTGTATGTGTATAAACATTTTCTCTGTCTAGAAATTGGTATAACTTTTCTATTCTCTGGATGAGACTGATAAATGGGACTCCTGATTTGATGGGCTTATGTAAACAAGTAAGTCCTTATATATGTAATTACAACAAGAAAACTACAAAATTGCCAATGAAAACACTCTCAGAATGCTTTAAGCTGCTGGTCCTTTAAGAAAAAAATAAAAATTTGGCCAGGTGCGGTGGCTCATGCCTGTCATCTCAGCACTTTGGGAAGCTGAAGTGGGTGAATCATGAGGTCAGGAGTAATCTCAGCACTTTGGGAAGCTGAAGTGGGTGAACCATGAGGTGAGGAGTTCGAGACCAGCTTGGCCAATGTGGTGAAACCCTGTCTCTACTAAAAATACAAAAAATTAGCTGGGTGCAGTGGCGGGAGCCTGTAATCTAAGTTACTTGGGAGTTTGAGGCAGGAGAATCTCTTGAACCTGGGAGGCGGAGGTTGCAGTGAGCCGAGAGTCATGCACTGCACTCCAAGCCTGGGTGGACGAGGTAAGGACTTTGTCAAAAAAAAAAAAAAAAAAAAAAAAAAAAAAAAAAAAAAATAAAAAATATATATATATTATAGTATATATATATATATTATAAACACACCCCACACACAACATATAATAGTCTTTCCACAAAAGGGGCTTATTTCAGGAAAGACACAAAGAAATTTCACAATGATACATTAACCAGCCTTGGTAGAACAGCCTTGGTAGCTAGGTTAAAAAATTTAAAGCTTCGAAATAATAGTTGATACTAGGTTAGCAAAGACAAGGGAAAAAATATTACTAAGACACTTCAGGACCTTTGAGGATATTTGAAGAGGTTTCAATATTTGGTATCTAAGGTAAAAGGAGTTGATGCAGTATTTTTAGCTAAAGCAAATCTTTGCAAAATTAGACTGCTTTGATAATATTAGGGGAAAAACAGAGGTATCTTTCTCCTGGTCTTATCATTTCATAAATCTTTGGTTAGCATGATCTGTTTTATAAAAGATTAGGTTATTTCCTCAATTTTAATAATATGAATTTTAAGATTTCCAATTCTAGGTTTATTAGACAGATAGGCTAACACTATTATTTGAAAATTTAAAACGGTTAATAAGTGCTCAGCTAGATTGAATTTCAATAACTCCTGTTTCATGAAGGAGTTGCTCTTCTTCACCTTAGAGAATTCTACAACAATCTGTTACTGAGTTACTCCATTAAACTCCTCTGAGTAAAATTTTTAATGTCCTCTTTTTGAAAAAACACTGTCCACTAAACACATAGGCACACACATATATGCGCTTCAAATATCTGCAAATGTACAAATGTCCTGGACTTGTTTGAGTTGCTAATTCATGAAATACAAAACAATATATCAAACTGTTGGAGGAAGTACATTGTGAGGAACCACAGGCAGCTTTCTGGAATCTCAGCTGATCTTAAGTCCACACAGGCAACTGTCTCCTAGCCTTCTTTATGTCTGTGAGGAAACAACTCAGTTACATGGTTTCAAAGTTATAACTAATATGAAAAGTTGATGCTGTATGTGTTAGTTTTCTAATGCTGCTATAATAAATCACCACAGGTCCAGTGCTTTAAAACTAGATACATTTATTATTTCACAGTTCTGCAGGTTAGAAGTACAACACTGGTCTTACTAGGCTACAATTAGGGTGTGGGCAGGACTGCATTCTGGGAGCTCTAGGAGAGAATCATTTTCTTGCCTTTTCCAGTTCCTAGAGGCCACCTGACTTCCTTGGCATGTAACCCTCTGTTTCTAACTTTAAAACTAGCAACAACGGTCCTTTCTTGTGTCACATAGCTCTGACCCTCTCATTTGCCTCCAACTGCTCCCTTTTCCACTTTAAGGACCTTTGTGATTACATCAGGTCCACTGGGATAATCCAGGGTCTTCTTCCTATCTCAAGGTTAGCTGATTGTCAACCTTAATTTCCCATGGCCATGTAAGGTGGCACAGTCACAGGTTTGAGGGAATAGGCTCTGGACATCTTTGGGAGGACATTATTCTGCCCACTACACTATACTAGGTACAATAGTTGTAAAATAATATGAATGTGTCTCTAAAATAATGGAATGCAGTTTTGTTTATCAAGGAAGAAAGTGCATCTCAGGTTAAAAAGTCTGGCTGTGTGTTAATATGTAAAATTAAGCCATATTTGAGGATGTGCAGTAAGTTATGGAAAGTTTGAGAAGTGAATCTTATTTGCATTGGTTTATAGTGCCTGGAAATAATGAACTTGAAAAAAAAAAAAATGAAAGGTGTTACTGTCTTTATAAAGTTTGTGTAATTTTGATGAGTTTACTTACAAGATAGAGTAAAGGCTTGTGAACTCTCTACTGCAAATGTTACATGAGTAGGTTACGAAAATAATAAACTTAGAGTTGGGTTTTCTCTCTGAGTGTATCTGAGTATATACTCTGTTTTCAGTAAGAAATTGTGAAGCATAGTCCGTGCCCAAAGAACAAAAGCTTCCTTTATCACTAAAATCCTCCTACTTGATATCCTGTTAATTCTTTTGTGCTTTTGTTAATCTCTTGAGTCACTTTTAGCAAAATTTCCTCACTTGTGGAAATGCTAGAGTTCAATCTTTCAAATTAATATTTAGTCAAAGATCCTTGCTCATGAAAATGCTAGCATTCCTAATAACTTCTTTAACCACTTTATTATAAATATTATCATGCTGAGCCAAGCTGAAGTTACGTCTTGTCTTTAGCCACTCCAGATTTACACTCATATCTTGCATCCCCAGATAACTCTTTTTGAAATTGCCCTCCACAAATCTGCACCCCCACAGTCAAACTAATACAACTTTTTTTTTTTTTGGACAGAGTTTCACTCCTGTTACCCAGGCTGGAGTGCAATGGCATGATCTCGGCTCGCTACAACCTCTGCCTCCTGGATTCAAGCAATTGTCCTTCCTCATCCTCTCAAGTTGCTGGGATTATAGGTGCCCACCACCACACCTGGCTAATTTTTTGTATTTTTTGGTAGAAATGGGATTTCACCATGTTGGCCAGGCTGGTCTCGAACTCCTCATCTCAGGTGATCCATGCACCTTGGCCTCCCAAAGTGCTGGTAAAGATCACAGGCGTGAGCCACCGCACCTGGCCTCAAACTAATACAACTTTTAGAAGTATCTTCTACATCTAAAGCACCTCTGGGGTTTCTCACAAAGCTTCTGGTGACACTAAAGATTTTTCTTCTTCACCTTATGAGAAAAGGAATCCAAGAAATAATTAGCTATGTTCAGCATTTTGTAGATTTTTATTTGGTTTAATATTATGGTGAGAGCTCCTGTTCATCAAGAATCCAATACAAAAAGACCTGCCAAATGAAAACATGAAAAGCTCAACCACCATTTAATTATGATGAGTAAAATATGAGTATCGTGATTATGATTCAGCAGTGATGACCTTTTCATTGTGGAGAGAGGTACAGTCTCTTTCATGTTAAAGAATGGCACAATAATGGTCAACAATTTTTTAAAAGACGATCCCATTTCCACATTTAAAATAGACTTTTCAGTTGGTGGTAATCCAAACACACATTGGATGGAATACATTAAAAGGCCGTGGAGATTGTTCTGCACCCTCACCACTCTCATGGCAGTCACTGACTAGTTCTTTATGAAACAAACTGGCCTCAATTTGGATATTAGTGGTTATAATGAGTTAACAACCAGACCTATTCAGCCTTAGCACCAACAGGTGGTTTCTGATTTTTTGTCACACTATCCTAAATACGCCTGCCAAAGCCATGGGTCAGTAATGATGTCTGCTGGAAGAAACATCACAAAAGCTCGATTAAAGGACTCTAAAATTGGACCTTAGTTACACGCATCCCTGTATCAGCTGAGATCACTACCATAAATGAAGACTACCAAGGGACTGAGTCAGGAGTTCCAGAACTTGTTTGCATTGGAGGCAGAAAACTTTGAGAAACTGCAGTGTCTACTAATCCAAGATCAATAAAACAAGGATTAATTACCTCAAAAAAATGACACAAATTTCACTGTGATTACTGTCCTGATTTGAATCAGGCATGTTATAGAAGCCTTCTTTCTATTTCCTCTGTCTCCAGTGCTTGATCCAACAGGTTAAGCTTATAAAGACTAGAATAAAAGATTCCTTAAATGGTATCTTCTAATTAATCCTTCAAAATTCATTTTAAAATCCTTTAAAATTTTAAAACAGAAGACGATAATAAATTATCAGGAAAAGCTAATAATTACAATAGTCCTGCAAATATGACATACGTTGATTGGTCTGAAACTATACAACAACTGAAAGCAATAGTTACATTATTATTTAACTATTATTATTACTAATCTGGGTGTTTCTCTTTAGCCATAGGCTTTCATATTTACCTAGAATCTGTCCTCCTTCCTACCAGAATGTAATTGAGTAAATCAAATTCGTGATAATGACCATGCCGGAGATGTTACATTTAAAGGGAAATATGATCTAATTGGATACGACAAGCTCATTTAAAATGACTGCATTTCATATGTGGAGTTAACGCCTACACCATCCTCCCAGGACACTGGCTTGGTTCATGTTGTGTAGCTTACGGCAGGGGTCCCCAAGCCGTGCGCCATGAAACAATACTGGTCCATGGTCTGTTAGGAACCAGGCCACACAGCAGGAGGTGAGAGGCAGGTGAGCTTCGCCTCCTGTCAGATCAGTGGTGTCATTAGATTCTCACAGGAGTGTGAGCCCTATTGTGAATGGTGCATGTGAGGGATCTAGGTTGCACACTCCTTATGAGAATCTAATTAATGCCCAATGATCTGAGGTGGACACTTTCATCCTGAAACCATCTTCCCCACCAACCTCAGTCCATCGAAAAATGGTCTTCCATGAAACTGGTCCCTGCTGCCAAAAATGTTGGCTTAGGGAATCCCAACCCTACAGGTAGTATGGGCAGGAGCACTGAAAACTTGGAGCTCAGAGAGATGGAATAATCTTTGAGACATAGGTAATGGGCGTGAAACCTGGAAGAGGCGAACATTGAATCTGGAAGTTCTGGATTACTGATTTCAGTAATCCAGAATCAAATATTTCTGCCACAGATATAAAAGTGACCACAAAACAAAAGTTAACCCTCAAGATTTAACATCATATAGCTCTCATTTTTATAACCATGCCAAGGGGTCTTTGTGAATGAATCAAACTGCTCGCTATACCTATGCCTATACAACCGGTTTGATAAGACAACATATCAAATTAATGATCACAAATAAGAAAACTGCTAACCAAAAACCTGTGGCTAAATCTATTTTAGGGGCAGAACGTCAGCATTAGGAAGAACTGTAAAGGCAAACCAGTACCCAGCTCTGCCCCAGTCATGGCAGTGTGCACATCACGTGCTTGTCACAGTCCTCATTCAGGGAAATAGAATGAAGCCAAGCTCAGGGAAACGAACCCACAACAAACAAGCAAACAAACCAAACACACAACCCCCTTTCTACTGTAGTCCCAAATAATGAATCTTTGACCCATTTCCTAACAGTTGCAGACTCCCTAATTAACATCATCTCTGACATTGGCAACACCAATATGTGACAATGTGATCAACTTGTGAGAAAACTGCTGTTTGCCCCGCATGACCTGACTGAATGAAACCTTACAAACCAGGGTCATTTTGTACTTAGTTTTAAATGTAGAGGGTTGGTCTTAATTCTGGCTCCCCTGCCACAATCCTTAAGAAAACCCCTTTCTCATCTTGATGCTTTTTCTTTCTGTCTTCCTTTCACACAGTGGAAAATGGTTGTGGCAACACCAACCCTCTGGATTGATCATACCAGTCCCCTTTTCCCAGAAAGGGACCTGTTCATCTCCACATCTGCCCCTTTGCTCTTGCTAGATTCAAACAAATATTTCATGAGATGCCTTGATTTTTTTAAAAAATGAATCTTCTTTTGTAATCTGCCTGTTGTTTTAATTGATTAGAGATTTATTCAAATGGAAAAAGAGAGAGAGAAGGAATAGTAAGAAGTGACCAGCTGGAGCCAGGGAATCAAATAGTTGCTATGGGCAGATGATAAGACAAATTCTAGAAGGTACACTAAAGTTCCTTACGTTTTTTTCTAATAACCATTATTTTAATAAACAAGTACAGGCCAGGCATGCTGGCTCACACCTGTAATCTCAGCACTTTGGGAAGCCGAGGCTGGTGAATTACATGAGGTCAGGAATTCGAGACCAGCTTGGCCAACATGATGAAACCTCATCTCTACTAAAAATGCAAAAAGTAGCCAGTCATGGTGGCACGTGCCTATAGTCCCAGCTACTTGGGAGGCTGAGGCAGAAGAATCAGTTGAACCTGGGAGGCAGAGGTTGCAATGAGCCGAGATCACACCACTCCACTCCAGCCTGGGCAACAAAGTGAACTCTATCTCAAAAAAGCAAACAAACCAAAAAAACCCAAAAAATTAGCTGGGCGTGGTGGCGGGTGCCTGTAATTCCGGCTACTAGGGAGGCAGAGGCAGGAGAATTGTTTGAACCCAGGAGGTGGAGGTTGCCGTGAGCTGAGATCACGCCATTGCACTCTAGCCCAGGCGACAGGGTGAGACTCAGTCTCAAAAAAGCAAAACAAAAACAAAAACAAATACAGATACAGACCTGTAACACATATAAGATCCTATTTCACATGCCTGAATTGGGAAGCAGTTGGTCTGAGAAGATGATTCAAAGAGTAACTCAATCCTCTGAAAAGAAATAACATTGAATGAGGCAGAATCTTATAGGTTTATGGCATACGGTATGCAGTTCTTTCAAGAGTTATTACACTCAAATAAATAACTTATTTCATCTGTTTGGAAGACAAAAGGAATTGTATGTTTCAGCACCTTGTCTCATCCAGGGGAATTCACTGAATTAGATTCTGAGAAATTCTTACACTGTTGAAGTGTGAAGAACTAAGAAAATGAGTAGAACTATGGGCAAGAAGGTGGCTGAGATATGCATATTTAACTAGTATAAGAATGATTCTAAAATAAAATGGCAGTTAATTAACAAGAGATTTGCTGAAGTTCCTTTTTGAACTAGAAATAAATTGACTTTTGAGAAATATTGAAAATGAGGCAAGCAACTAATATGATACATTTTAACAGGATTTAAATAATTTGATTAACTATTAAGCATGATAGCCATAAAAATAATTATCTCAATTCATTGACTAATTTTAGCACAAAGGAATG
Organism: Rhinopithecus bieti; assembly: GCF_001698545.2. NCBI lineage: Eukaryota > Metazoa > Chordata > Mammalia > Primates > Cercopithecidae > Rhinopithecus > Rhinopithecus bieti. The sequence goes on along the minus strand of NW_016809106.1, from coordinate 1,889,994 downwards.
ATGAAAATTTAAACTTACTGATTCTAGCTTCAGGGGAGAAACCTATGAAGGGTGTTTTATTTTTAAGTCAAGATTGCTATCTAGCAAAGACCCAAGAACTCTCCAAAGATGAAAATTTCAGAAGACAGTTGTCTGTATGAGACAGATGAAATCACTGTTTCTCTAAAGAAAAGTTTGTTTTCAGGAATAGAATCTGAAATTAGTCCTCCAACCTGAGCGACACTGGAATAGCAGTCATTCATTGATTACTGTAGTGGTTTAATGATGAATTATAAAATCACATTCCCTCATTCTTGCTTTTCCAAATTGATTTATACCTCTTCCAAAATAAAAATCAGACCCAATTAAGGATATGGAGAGAGGGAATCATCTGTTGGTTTTCTTCATATGCTATTAATCATAGATGACATTATGTAGTGTTCTAACTTTTTCAAGAACATTCATATTCATTATTTCCATTTGTGTCTTACATTACCCTAGGGATATAAAAATGGCAGGTGTAATTTCCAATTTATCCAGAAGACAAATAGAAGTTAAATGGTATGGGAAAGGTCACAGAGCTGTCTCCTGAGCTTTAATGACCATAAGTGTCTTAGGCAGAAGCTCTTCTCTCTAGCCTAACCCTCCTTTACTCCTTCCTCTGAGCTCTCTTCACATGGATAGACTGCCTTTACCAGTTGTGTGACATCTTCCCTATCATGCATTTATTCAGCCAGTCATTCCAAAAACATTAATTGAAGTTGCATCTAGTTTGCTGATGTATATAATTTATCCTTCTATCATATAAACTGAGGATAGGATGACAGCTGACAAGCCTATGTCTACTGATAAATTAATAAACAAATTGCATGAGGCATTTGATCACACAAGGTAAGAAGGTGCAACAGTACTTTGATAATTGAAAATTGCATTCACATTTACAGTTTTTACATAGATGTAAATACAGTTGTTATTTACATCTATGCAGGTCTGGGGAATACCAGTTTTATAAGATGCTATGTTATAAATAGGGTTTCACTGCAACATAAATGCAGGAAATACTGTACTTCATACTCATCTCAGAGATTTATAGCATATTAGTAAATTTACTTTGAATTAGCAAAGTAAAGGCTCTGAGCAGACCAACAGACACAATGAAGCCAAGTGTTCAACTTTGTTTAAGCACAGGTTTTGCCAAACTTATCAGAATAGAGAATTTATCAGAATAGAGAAAGCTGTCTTGGGCATGGCATCTATTCCCTTTCCAGAGAAGTGGGGGTCTGAGGGCTCAGTCTGGGGCCCCGCTGTTACTGTTCTTGTGCCTTCTATTAAGTTTTCATGTCATCAAGTGCACACAGATCTTTACACCACAGAAGTTGTAATTTCACAACTTAAATTAATGTTGACGAAAACCAGAACTGAAAGAAAAACTCTTACTATGAAAAAGGGATGGTCAGAGAAGACGTGTGCTAGTCTGTTTTTAGTGTTGGCTGATGGGAGCAGTTCACCTCAATATACTTTATTGCTAAATGCATCTGTCTTGTTCTTACGTTATACATGCACACCTTGTTCACAGAGGACTTCATAAACTAGAGAGATACATGGCATTAAAGAAGGATATATAATTATTTGCTTAAAATTTCATCTTATTAACCAATGAGAAGTTTATGGATGAATTCCAAGATGGCTCTCAAACAGAGGAAGTTCACTGTATGAAACTCATTTAATTGTGTTGCCCACGTCGAGTTTTGTCCTGGGACCTACCACCCAAGCCAAGTGCTGGTTTCCACATGGCAATTCTACTTCTAATGTAAATTGTGGAATTGAACTTTGGATACCAGGAAGTCTTACGTGGCTTTAGGGCACTGGTTCACCAGGGTCTGGTTTGGCTTATAAAAAGCCTGTACATCTAGGATTTCCTCCAGAGCTGAAATAGACCTAAGAAGGGCAGCAAGCCTACTGTGGCTTCGGGTGGTTGGACCATCACTTTATCTCTTTTTCCAACACGTATAATGGGGCCCTAATTACATGCCAGGTGCCTGAACTTTTCCAGATCTTATAAAAGACTCGTCCTTCTTATGTTTAGGAGGTCATCTTCTTTCCTAGACACAAGATAGTTTAGATGGTTCTAACCAACAAAAGAGACAGTAGCGTTTCTTAAAAAATGCTTCCCATCACTTGTCCTCACTTCGAGATGGATCTTTAATAGTGTTAGCTTACAAAACTTTTGATATCTAGATCAGAGCTTATTTTTCATTTTTTGTTTTTTTTTTTTTTTTTGGATAAAGGAATTGGGCCTCTTTTGTATTTTATAGTACACAGAATTTCTATTTCAAGAAAATAACACGAGAACCCAAAGATACTTAAAATGTATTTTAGTAAAATTGGTTTGTGCTTTAGATATTTCTCCAAATTTCCTAGCTGGTGACAACACTATTCCTATGAACTGTAAGAATGTCTCAGGCTATATAATATTGACTGTATCTTTGTTAATTAGCCACAGTAGACATTTTAAATGAAACTGTTAGCATTACTATTAATCTACCCAGGATTCCAGCATTTATATTGTAGGCTTATGTTGAATGCATACAAGATTTATATTTGATGAGTGTAAAACTTTGGTGGTTGTATTTGTGCTAAACTAAAAAAAAATCAGTAACTATATGTTGTAATTGTATGAACTATTCACAAGTAGATAGGTACAAAGAACATAAGGTATGATGAAATGAATAAAAGAGACCAAGTAGATATAAAACAGAAGCAAAAAATGAGCTTAGAAGACCAAAAATGGACCAAAGTTTATTTTCACTAATTTCACTCAATTAAAATGACTTATTGTTATATCTGAGCCAAGCTGCTGACCCACTTTTTACAAGCAATATTAATGCTGTAAAATTTCAGGAAAAGAAAAGAAGCCGCAGTGCTGTGGCCACTTCTTTATTGGGATGGGATTTCACTTGTAGCAAAGGGAGAAAGATTTGATGAGTACAAGAGATTGCATGGAAGATTAAAAAAGCAGGAAAACACGAGACACAGGGCTTCTGTACATCAACTGGCTCAAACCTCAGGAAAGTGTTCAGTGTTTGAGTTTTCTCTTCTGAAATTGCAATTTTTGGAAAACTTTAAGTATCTATTTGTCTCCCTCACTAGGGAGCCCAGGCAGGGGATAGAGGCTGTCATTCACACTTGGCTGAGAGTAACTGGCCCACAGGCACAGGCCCTGCATCTTCCAGCAGGTTGTACAGCGGGGTAGCAGCCTTTGCCTGGCAGGACTCTGATGTTCCTGGCTGTCTGCTCTCATTCTGCAATGAGGTACCGTGACAGGAGGTCCTTTCCCTTGGTAAGAATGACTTCTTAGCAGTGTCACCTTCCGAAATGCAGGCGCCAAGCATGCCCTGCACACTGCCCTGCCACTCTGTCAAGCCCATTTGGCATGATCTGACAGACGACAGTGAGGTGAGTGATCATCTGCTAGGATTGTAGGAGCCTACACGTTGGTCGACAAGTAGCTTGATTATTATTACACAGTGACTATGGTCAGCCTCATCAAACCAACCCAAACCACACAAATCCACACAACCATCCAGCAAAGATAGCAGTCTTCATATTACAGAACGATATTTCCTATGTACATTTCATAATCCATTATAAGCAGTCCCTCCTACCCTATTTTCAAATGGAGGCAGTGTGTGCATAGATCATATGGGGAGAGAAGGATGCAAGAGGGAGTGGGGGAAGGTGCCAGGCTCTGTTTATAATAACAATCAGATCTTGCAATATCGAATAGAGTGATACTCACTCATTACTCACTCACTCAACTCACTTGCAAAAGAAAGTGTGGGTTGTTGACTTCTTTGTAAGTCTGAAGATTCAGTGATGTTTGTTTGGTTTAACATAATTCCATTGGTTAAACAAAGCTTATGCAGCAACTGTTTTCCTTCCAGTGTCACATTGCTAAGGTCAAGTTCAGGTCAGCATGGGTCTGAATACAGATCCAGGAGGAGAGTGGTGGACAGGGAAGGGACAGATGCTGGTGCTCAAAGGAAACTGTCACTTGAGACAGCACAGGATCAGCTGGTGGTTCTGCTATTCCTCAAGTGAGTCAGGGCACAGCAGAGCTGGAGAAAAATGTAGGACTTTAGGGGTTTCCGGGTAGTGCTCCCTTGGGCCACCACTGGGGACCCTACGGGCCCCTCAAAATGGCACTTCTTTCTTTTCCTTTGCATTAGTTTCCTGTGACTGCTTCAATGGATTACTACAAACAGGGTGGCTTAAAAAATCAGAAATGTATCTCTCACAGTTCTGGAAGTCACAAGTCTGAAATCAAGGTATCAGCAGACAGGGCCATGCTTCCTCCTAAGGCTCTAGGGGAGGTCTGGCATTTATTCTGGTGGCTCCTGGCATTTACTGGATTGGGGCTGTGACTTAGTCTATTTGCATTGCTATAAAAGAATACCTGAGACTGGGTAATTCATAAAGAAAATAAGTTTATTTGGATCATGGTTCTGCAGGCTGTACAAAAAGCATGGTGCCAGCATCTGCTTTTGGTGAGGGCTTCAGAAAGCTTTCACTCATGGCAGAAGGCGAAGGGAGCCAGTGGTGAGTGAACAGATCGTATGGGGAGAGAAGGATGCAAGAGGGAGGGGGGTAAGGTGCCAGGCTCTGTTTATAATAACAATCAGGTCTTGCAGTATCAAATAGAGTGATATTCATTACTCACTCATTAAGGCACCAAGCCATTCCTGAGGGATCTGCCCTGTGACCCACATACCTCCCACCGGGCCCCATCTCCCACAGTGAGGATTGCATTCCAACATGAGATTTGGAGGGGACAAACGTCCCAACCAAATCAGGCTGCATCGCTCCCACCTCTGCCTCCACCCTCACATGGCCTTCTCCTCTGCGTCTGTGTCATCTCCTCTAGTGTCTCTTACAAGGACACTTAGCTTTGGATTTACAGCCCACCTGGGTAATCGAGGATGATCTCATCTCAAGACCCTTAACTTAACTGTATCTGCAAATACTCTTTTTCCAAATAAGGTCACACTCACAGATTCTGGGGACTTGGACGGATTTCTGGGGGCCCACCATCTCACCCACTACACTTTCCTCATCTCCTCTCCATTCCCCCTTTTTCTTAAAGAATGTTCCCTTCCCTTCTCTGTCCTCTCTTCCTTTCTTCCACTGATTAGTTGGAGACTCAGGACCTTCCTCCTTGCTGGTTTTAACCAAAAAGATTAAGTGGCTGACCCCCTATCTGTGCTGTAGGGCAGAGTGGCTGCTGGCTCAGCAGCTGATGGGGCTACTTGGTGTGGGATGGGGTGGAAACAGGAATGCCGCTGGTTCTGGGTTGAATTGCTATCCCCTCACCAAAAGTCATATGTTGACATCCTAACCCCAAGTCCCTCAGAATGTGGCCTTATGTAGCAACAGGGTCATTGCAGATATAGTTGAGATGAGGTCCTACTGGAGTGGGGTGGGCTCCTAATCCAATATGACAGAGGTCCTTACATAAAGGGGAAATTTGGATCCAGAGATAGAGGCACACAAGCAAACCACCATGTGAAGATGAAGCAGAGATTGAGGTGATGCTTCCACAAGCCAAGGAACGCCATCTACTGACAGCAAATCACCAGAAGCGAGGGCAGGGGCCTGGGACAGATTGTCCCTTACAGCCTTCCAAGGCAATAGACCCTGTGACACCCTGATCTCAAACTTCCTGCCTCCAGCACATTTGACCCATGCAGTTAGGGGCACTTTCTTACAGGAACTCTAGCAAACCAACACACTGCTTGACATGTGGGTTTAGGTACATTTCAGAGCTGCTACTTTGAAGAAGACACCACAAAGAACAGTTCTATTTTGTTTTATTTGACAAATAATCATGTCTCATCAGTTATATGGAATCCCACGGAATTTGTCATTTCACTTTTAATGCTGTCTGAAATCTCACGAATGTTATCTCAACTTGGTATTTAAGACCAAATAAGCAAAAGCAAATAAATAAATAAAAACGATGCTTCAGTTCATCACATTGGCTGCCATCATCACTGTCTGTCACTATCATTGGATTCTGTTTTGCCCAAATCTGTTAAAAACAAAAACAAACAAACAAACAAACAAACAAAAAAACCAGGCTTCGAGCTCCCTGGAGTTAAGGAAGCACAGAGCCAGCACGGACAAAATGGCAAGCTCAAGGCCAATTTCTCTAGAAAGTCCTTGACAGCCACAGAAAGCCCATGCGTTTTCATGGGGATAATCACCAACATTATTGGGGACAGAAGATAAAGTTTAAAATTCTGTCATCAGTGACTCTTCTCAGCAGAGCCTCCTCATGAATTTCAGGAGGGTTAATGAGCTGGGTTTCAGGACCGTGAGTACCTCTGTGAAAACCATGCTTCTCTCAGGGAGATGAGTGTGTACACAGGCTCTTTGTCTTGGAAATGAACGATTACTTGCACGTGGCACTCCGGTTGCTTCAGAAAGCAGGAGAAGCTGCCAGTACACACCTCTGCCTGTCCAGGAGGATGATGTCACAGGAAGCAGGACTGGGCAACTGGTTCTACTGGAGCACACAGACTCAATCACATCACACACAGCTCACCACCAACAGCAATGGCAAAAATGCCTTTTGCATTTTTTTTCCCACATAAAAGGCATTGTTTTGGGGTCTGAGTTTAAAACAAAGAGACACAATTATCCACCAAGGGGTGGGCTGGCTAGGTGAGGGAGGGAGAGAGGGACATGATATGTGTCTATTTAGGGGTATAAAGAGTATGGCTCCCTGTCTGCATACACACAGATGCACAGACACAGGCATACATATGTGCTGTGATGTTTGTTCATCAGCAGGTCAATAAAAACATAGAAAGAGCAATGGATTCCATTGCTTGCTGCTCTGGTATAGGTCCAGCATCACCCTAATAAATACAAATCACATATTTTAAACCTAGCAGAAGTAGCCTGGGGGCACGAGACTGTGTGTGCCATTTTTTTCTGTTGTCCGTGTCATATCGCTAGCTCCCTCTTGCTTACCGGGTAAAACACCAACTCTTGGGACTGGCCAACAGGACCCCCACAGGTGTGGGGAGCTGCTGTGTTCCTAGCAGGTGGCCCTGCTTGTAATTTTGTAAATATGCTCCAGGAGATGGGACTCTCAGGTTTAAGTCCTGTTGTTCTTGCTTCCTGCATTGTTTGTTCCTTTGTTTGGTTAACTTCAACTTCTCCGGGCTCAGCTCAGGGGTTCCACCATTTAGGGAGACTTCCCCAAATCGCTCCTTCCAAAGCTGCCTCTGCTGCCCGCTTCACCATCCTGGCATTCCTCTAGCATAGCACAAGGGTCCATTCACCTCAGTACTCTCCTTCCCAGAACTTGGAGCTGGCCTGGATCAAGGTCCATATTCCACGAACACTGCCCTGAATGATGTGGCATCTAATCTCTGCATCTACTTAGCCATGAACAAACAAAACAGGGCCCCATCCCAACCAGACCACGGCAAACCCAGTCAGGTATCCCAAGGTAGTTTCTAAGACTGGAATGTAAGCTATTCCCTGAGTGAGGGTAGCTGCCTTCAGAGATTTACGTGATTTCAAATATTAGTCCTAAATTTAATGTAATATTGTTTTATTTCCCCATAAAAATCTTGCATGCATGTATTTTTAGGTACTGCATTTAGTTGCCTGGGAAACAGCAGGGTCTGTGCAGAGAGAGGGAAACATTTCAGAAAGAGCCACAGAAGTGTTTCCAGAATATTCTCTAATGGTGCAACCATCCACCCATGGATGTATAACTTACACAGTTGAGCCATGGAACATCCCTGACCCACATTGCCTCTGTGGTGAGCTGACAGGTAGAGTCATGTATGGCAACTCAAGCACAGATTTGTAGAGGGTCACAGCAGTGCTATATCCAGCTAGTGTCATTTGGCTGGATTGCATACTAGACTTCATTAGATTTCCCAGTTGTGATTTTCACATATATGTAGACATAATCTATACCTACTGAAAAAGATAGGAATAGTTCTTTTGGAGAAAGACAGAATTTGCCAGGGTTCCAGGGTTCCTTGAGAGACGTCTGTACAAGATCTGGAGCTGGGTTCCTCCAGCTTGGCACTGTTGATATTTTGGGCTGGACCATGCTGTGCTGTGAGGCTGTCCCATAGCCTGCAGGATGGACTGCAGCAGCTCTGGCCTCCACCCACCAGGTGCGAGTAGCACCCTCCCATCCATACCAGTTGTGACAACTAAAAATGTTTTCTGATATTGCTAGATATCTCCTGGGGGACAAAACTGTGTCCTGTTGAAAGCTATTGCTCTAGAGATTCTGAGGTAAGACGAGGTCACTGCTGGAAATGGGGGAAGGTAAGTCACCTTCTGAAAGTCACAGGATGGACCTTTCTAGGAGCTAAAGGGAGGATCCTTTTTGCTAAAGCCTCCTGATATCGATTCCATACTTCTCATGTTGCCTCAATAACTTCCTAAGCTCCTGGAACTTCATGCCTCATGGGCTTTTGGAGGCTTTTGTGTGATTAGAGGGGAAGACAAGGGTGTGATTTGGTATAACTGACATAATACAAATTGCTTGTCAAATTTCTTCTCACTTGTCTGTGGAGTGCAATAGTAGGAACATTTGCACAGAGAAAAATAAATGTCTAAACATGCATTGGCACAGACAGTGCACTAACTTTCAACCTAATGAAAGAAACCTAACGAATGAAAATGTAAGGCTTGTCAAATGTGTTATGATAACTCTCCAGTGCCAAGGAAATATCACCCTCCCCATGGATACCCTGGCACGCCTGTGAGTTTACCCCTGTCCAGATGTGTACTGACCATCTCCCCCGCGTTGTAGCTGACTGTGTCTACCCCTCATTACAAAGCTTCTTGAAATTCCTTCTGAACTTTCCTTCTGGAAATGCTATCCATTCTCCAGGCACCTAAACCCACCCTTTTGTGCATGGAATGTGTCCAATAAATAACTGGGTTTCACACCACTTGTGCAAAAGCAACATAAAAAGTGTTTTTCCTTAAGGAGAAATATCTCACCATTTATACCTCCTGGGAGTTAGTAGTTTCATTTAAACACTAACGTTGTAAGCCATAAGCAATTCACTGTCTTAGTGGAGAGATATACTGTTCTGTCCATGTTGCTACATACAGACACCTGTTAACAAATAAGAATGGAGACATTTCCAGGGCCAGGCTCATAGTACTGCCCAACAAATTTCCATGAAGGAGTCTAGCAAGTTGAACAAAGTGCTCCTTCAATCATCTATTCCTGAAAACTTGTTTTTAACATGGTTTAGAGGACACAATTGTATATGTATATTTTAGCCTATGGAATTTTAACTGGATGCTCTTTCTTCTTCCCTTTCTACCAATTTCTGGTATATTTCTTTCCACTTTCAAGCCATGTTCTTTTTCCACCCAGGTCTATTGGTCCCTAGGCCTTGAGACCCAGAGTCGACAACACCTTCCCTGCAACCACAACCAGAGGCGTCCACCACCTTAGGTCCTAATGAAAACAGGTCCAAGGAGATACCAAGTTACCTTCAATGTTTCCCTTTGGTTAACTCCTTGGTTCTTACATTTCCACAATGATTTCCTTTACAATTTGTATCTACTGCTACAAATGGCTTATAGATGTAGTACCAGAAGGAGAAAAACCAATAATAGATAATTTACTCAAAACTACCTGGCAACATTTAGTTTCATGACGATTAACTAAAAACTAATTTAAAATAAAGTATATTTTGGAAGCAGAGCTCTGTTACATTATAACTCTCACATATGTCCCACGGAGAGACTGAATATGCAAACGGACAATGGCTAGAAAATGCATAAAAACAGAACTTTGACCCATAACCTGAGCATCCTGCCCAGGAAACCAACCCCTTGTCTATAATAAGCAACTCAGGAAGCAAGCCTGCTGTAGGTTAGACTCACAGAAAGACAGATTGCTATCTCCATTCAGAACTTCTGTAACATTTGGCCCCAAATGGCCAGGACATGATTGATAAATGAAAGCTTCCCTAGTTTTTGTCTCTGCTTCCAAATGAGGACAACCAGCGAAGGCCAGGCATACACCCCAACCAGTCACTTGGGGTGCTCCACTTCTGGTTGGCTCATGACATCTCTGTGCTATCGGCTTCCAATGAGGGCACACCTGAAGCTTCCCTCTTCTCCACGATAATATTTAGCACTCTTCTGCCTTTGAGTCTCTGCCAAAACACAAGTGATGATGGCCAACTCCCTTGCTATAGCAAGCTCAGAATAGATAGCCTTCGCTTTTCTCCTTTGGTTGTTTGTTTCCACAAAGCCTGCCCTACCAGAACAAAAGCACATTCATTCTTAAGTAAATTTCTCAGACTGGCTAGTGGATTTCCTTCTCAAGGGTCTTCAAGAGGCTCTTTATTAAAAAATACTGCCATCTCTAGGATGCAGTACATTTGCCCAATGGCCAGAGCTCTAGTGGGTGGGTACCTGTGAAGCTTAGATCATGCAGAGAAATATAACAGTTAACTAAAATAGAAGAGAATTTTGAGTGGGGGACAAGCAATTAGCTATACCAGAATTTGGCCAGGGCAATAAGCATATAAAAATGGAGACACAGCTCCCTGGTTAATTTTAGTAGCCTTGTAGAAATTTGAGATAAACTGACAAGAACTTTGGCCTTCATTGACAAGAGCTTTAGCTGTATTGTAAGCCACTGGTTCAATCTCAAGCATTTGGAACTTCTCTTGATTGTATCTACATCTCTTAGGAAAGAAGTGAGGAACAGAAAAATATAGACATTTGAGACTAATAAAGAAGTCTGTAAGATACGAAAATTTGTCTAATAACTGAGAAATCAGAATTGCAAAAGGTTTTTCATGAGAGTTGACTCATTTCCTCTAATTTTAGAATTAGATTTCTTTTCTAAAGCTATAGATCTTGTAATACCTGTTCTCTATAAACTTAAAGCATGAATATCAACCAGTTGTTCATTACACAAATATATATTGATAGTCTGACATTTTGTTGGTCTCGGACTTAATCAAAAGGCAAATAAGAGTGGCATGATCAGATCTTGTGTCCCAAAGCAACTGAGAATAAACTTCAAAATAAAATTTGATTTTAAAATACTAAATTTTGTTTATTGCTTCTTCACTATGTAAAGTTGTGCATTTAATAAGCACTGTCTGCCTGCCATGTTTATCTTCTATGAGTTCCCACAGCACTTAAAGCATGCACGGTAATCCCAGCATTTGTGACTATGTAAATGTGGTTTCAAGTAGGCCGGGACTTGGTCCTTGAGAGCAGAGAGTCCATCATACTTTCTGTACCAAGCTGGGGTAGAGGAATTGAAGAGGGTGTATAGGTATGGACTCAGGAGCCAAAGGGCTGTTAAATGGAAATACACTTTAGATCACTGATGGTTTACTACCTGTGCTTCTATTTCTTCTCAATATCATCTGGCTTTTTTTTCCATAATGAAACAGAGCAATTTCTGAGATGCGCATATACCTTCAGTTCATGGGGAACTAAAACCATGTACCCACATTCCTAACTCAACTTCCGCCCAGTACTCCCCTGACACACACACAGCTGGACAACAAATTTACATGCAGATAGAAATGGTTTTATTACCACCACTTAACTACCCCCATCCTCATTAATGTCACTATTCCAAGAGATTCTTGCCAATGCAAATAACTTGATTGTTAAATCCAGAAACTTGTAGAAAAACCTACTGACTCTTTCATGGAAAGTATCAAAAGACAGTTTGTGCCCTAAGACGTATTGAATTCCTGTTTCTACCAATCCTGAACGGTGGCAAGTCTTAGCATTGGAAGATTCACCTTAAACTAGGCTTCAAATTCTCCACAAAATCTCGTCTCCCTCCTCCAAGGCACTGCCAAAGCTCCCTTGAGTGCTGTCCCCCTTACCAGGGTAAGAAATCAATTCAGCTTTGTTTCAGCAACAGGTTGTGTTGATGATCTTTAGGGCGGCGGCCCTGGGCATCACGGAGGACCCCTTTTTTCACAAGAAACTCAAGCAGGTAAGGGCATCTGAGGCAGCTGCTAGTTGGTAACACTTAGTAACACTAGAAAAATTACCGAATAACACTTTGGGTTTGTATATTTTCATTAGTAAGGCTTATTTTTGGTCTTTGTTCATAATGTTTCTTTTTCCCCCATGAGTTGATTTATTTCTTTGTATTAGAACAAATAAGACTTATATAGAGCAGTAGCTAGTTCAGCTTTAGATTTAATCAGAGTCTCTTAAAGATACAACAATGTAGGCAATTTACTTAAAGTTTCAAAGAGAAATTACAATAAGAAAAGGATGACAGAGGTGATTTGCTGTAAGCTCACTGCTAGGCTGAGTTAATCTCAGATGACTAATCAATTTGGTCTCATTTGAAGCTTAAACTAAAGGTGCTTTTCTCTTTTCTTCTCTAATAATTTTCCCCGCAGGCTTTGATATTTTTGTATGCAAAGGCAAGCTTATCAGAGAAGTTTAAGACAAAAATAAAAAGTTCACATGGTGCTATGAATGAAACAGACGAATTTCAATGTCTATAGGAAGAGGTTGAGCTCTTTGGAATAAAGCAAAGCATATTCAATACTGAAGAGGGAATTCAACTACATTGCATAATGTACTAAAATCCTTCCTGAGAATCCTCATCTCAAAGGATTTGCTGAAAAATATATTAATACATTTTCCCTGAGATTTTTCATGGTTCATTGAGACACCTAGAGACCATTTAGACGGTGCAGCACTAATGGATATTAAAGACACAACACTGTTACCTTGAAGATACAAGCCCATGGAGGATATACGTGCATGGGGCCACAAAATGCATTTGATCTTCTACTTTGTGTTCATGTGTTTGAATTTGTTTAAAGCAAGCTTATTTTGGTAATTAAAGCTTAAGAGTTCTTGGCAGTTTTTTTCCTCTTAAAGGAATAACAAAACTGGCTCTCTCTTTTTATCAAACTCTGCACATGTGTAGGAGACTATAATGACAGGTACTTGGGATTCCAGCTCCTGTGTGGTTGCAGATTGCTCTTTAGTGGGCACACTTTGCTTCATTGTTCCATTATTTACCAGTGGGCTTCTTGGAAGAATGCAGATGTGATGCCCAAATAGAAAACCTTGTTGAAAGGAGTAAGTTGCTTTTGGGAAAATTAAGCATCTGTATAAAAAAGATTTGTGCCTACAATAAAATGAAAAGAAAAGGGGGGGGGGGCGGCTTGGAGAAAAGGCATCATCACAATAGGCTGGAGATAACTTTAAATATACTGAAAATGCTTAATCTCTTTTTCACAGAACAGAGGCACTGAATAACCTTTGCTTGGGAGCCTCCATGGAACCAAAAGAAGCCCACGAAAGAACTGAGGCTAAGACCAGCACCACAGCTACTGCTATGAACCACGAGGGCAATGACAGCAGTGAATCCACTCAGGCCTGCCAAATTCCAAATATTATTCTAAGTACTCTGTGTCTTCAGTGATTTCTAACAACAGCCCTAGGAGGTCAACACTGCAGTTCTTCCCATTTTAAACATGAAGACACAAAGGCACAGAGACGGAAAGTAACTTGCCCAAGGGAGTCATGACAGAAAATGTATGACAATGCCCAACACTTAGCCAGAAATAAACGGGTATGCAAGAGGAAAAGAACTAAGAGGAGTATTAGAGAGGGCAAGGGAGGAGTAAGAAGTACATTTCCTACTACCTTCATCAGAGGCTCCCTGCAAGTCCCAACTTGTCGTTTGGGTCCACTGGGATCCCCTCCACTGCTCCCGCCTTCCCACCAGTCCCCACACTTGCCTCCTATCGCTCATCATTTCCCAGTTCTGCCTTGAAGACAGCACTTGCTCTTTGCTGGGTGCTGCTGTAATTGAAGTTTTTGAGCATTTTCTCTGCAAAAGTTGAAGGCTTGCTATAGAGTCAGCATGATTTAACATTTTCCGAATGACTCCGGGACTTTTGGGAGCATCATTTGTTTTTCTATATTGTATTAATATTCTCACAAAGAGCTTCTGCCCCACACTAAGTGGTCCTAGATAGTTCCACGCTTGTGTTTATATAAAGAATCTTTACACCTCCATCCTCTCCTATTGCCTATGGATTTCTGGCTGATTACTTTATTTTAATATTCTCTACTGTTCAGTGTTTGACTGAGAGCCTTAACGTGTTTTCTGAGAGCAGTGTATGGGCTCCCGGACAGCTCTGCCCTGGCTGAAGCTGAGCAATACCAACGGTCCCATTTTCCACCTAGCATGGGAATGCTGGCTTGAAGTGTGGCAGGACTGAGTTCTTTTCTTGACACCACAGGCTTGATTGAGGAATGGATAAAGTAAAACGGTTGGAGAAGGTAGGGTTAAGGGCGTAGGTACTGAATGGCTACCTAAACAGGTTGTGTGGAAGTCTTAAAGAACCCATCAGAATGGCATAAAGGTTACTTTAAACTTAAAAGAAGCCTTTTCTGAGCTTCCTTCATTGACTAAAGGCTGAGCTTTCTGAGAATGCAGCTGCCACAAATCCCCTCTGAGGAGGCTCCAGTCAAGAAGGAGAGACTGACCCTCAGCCCTGGGGTGAGAAATGGCATAAACCAAACTTTATCAGAAGTGCCATACCCCCATTTATTTCCCCTTGAAGCCCATTTGGTTCAACAGAAGCCCTATCTATCCACCCTTCCCCTATTAAGCTGGAATATAAACCATTACCCATACCTGTTCAGTGAGTTTCTCATTACTGAGTACTCCCACACACAGGTAAATAAACCTTGTCTTTTCTCCTGTTAATGTGTCTACTGTCAATTTATTTGCAGTCTCTCACCTCTACCTCCCCCATTAGGACCTAAGTTAGTACAGGGATGGCCTGGAATCTGGAGCTGGGTGTGCTGGGGCATGTGCTGTCTTAGCTATCCAGTGCTGTGGAGGTCAGCTGTGATTGGAGGTACGGGGCTAGGTGGTCTTTGGCTCAGGTAGGGAGGAGCAAGAGACAGAGAGAATGAGCTGCTACTGGCCTACACCCTAGGTCCTTGTGGATGGCGGGTACTGCCACAAGCCACAGGCAGGGTTGGCTCATGGTGGGATGTCTGTGTGTGCTGAGGACACAGGAGGTCAACCTGCAATAAAGTTGGGCTTGAGCTGATTTCCTGGCTGCAGAACAAAATCTCACGGTCACGGCACACATGGTAGTGCAGGTTCTCAGATACACTCACTCATGAGTACTGAATTCCAGCATGAGTAATTGCAACATGCAGTGACCTGGATCACGGTGATGGGGCGGCATGTCCCCCACCATCAGGCTTTTGCTAAGTACACGCTTGAATAAAAATTAGATGTTTAAACAACGACTTTTATTTCTGAGAACAAATCTTTCACATTTCAATACTATTAGTGAATCTTTCTCAAATGGAGAATCTAAATAAATGCCTGGCCTTGAGTCACAATACGCAGTGATGCCTTGAACATAGAATCACTTAGTTAATGTTCATTGACTGATTATCTTGGATTTCTGCTAAGGAAATGTTGAAAAATGAGATGTAGAAAACAAATGGAAATGAATCTGGGAAAACGTTTTAGTGTTTTAGTATACATTAAAACCTGATGTGATGGATATAGCTCTTTTCAAAATAATGACATATTTGCCCCTCCAATTTGCTAGTGTATTTTAAAAATTATTATCTTATTGTTAAAATTTTCAGAAACAGGGGTCTCATTGTCTTTCCCAGGCTGGCCTACAACTCCTGGGCTCAAGCGATCCTCCTGCCTTAGCCTCCCGAGCAGCAGGGACTATAGGCATGTGTTATTGTGCCCAGCTTGCTTAAGTATTTTAAATTCATGGGTTCCTTGCACAATTTTAATAGCACTTGACTTGAGTTTTAAAGCTCCTAAGAACTTTTGTAAGTAATAATTTAGAGCTCAGTGAGAAGCAGCTTCATATGAGTGGAAAGGGCAGTGCCATTCATAAGAGGAAATGGCTGAACTAGCTAGGGCTAACAGTGCAATGCAGATACGTGATGCTCCGCCTAGCCTGTGTATCAGAATCCTCTGGAGGGCTTCTGGAGATAGAGAGAAGCTCAGGCCACATGCCAGAGACTCAGATTCAGGAGGCTTCAGGTCCAGTCAGGGCCAGTGTCACTCTTCATATCTGATGATTTCACACTGAGTACCTTTCATTCAGTCATTTGTGTGTGGAATCCAGTCTTGTGCCACACTGGTGTGAGATCCATCTATCATCACTATCATTGTCCCTTGATCTGCACTATAGAAAATCACATGCTTATGCCAAAATCTCTCCTCCAGCTCAGGTCTCCAAGTATAGGACAACTATCTCAAGGTCAACATTCTGGGTTGTCAAAACCAGAAAATGGTTTCATTGATAAAGTAAGTTGGAAACAAGAGAAAACAGGAAGGTTAATGAGGAGTATATTCATCTAACGGGGTGGGTTGTTGATATGGTTTGGCTGTGTCCCCTCTCAAATCTCATCTTGAATTCTAACTCCCACGATTCCTGCATGTTGTTGGAGGGACCCAATGGGAAGTAATTGAATCATGGGGGCAGGTTTTTCTCGTCCTGTTCTCACGACAGTGAATAGGTCTCATGAGCTCTGATCATTTTAAAAAGAGGAATTCCTGCACAAACTCTCTCTTTTTGCCTGCTTCCATCCACGTAAGATGTGACTTGCTCCTCCTTATCTTCCACCATGATTGTCAGGCCTCCCCAGCCATGTGGAGCTGTAAATTCAATAAACCTCTTTCTTTTGTAAATTGCCCAGTCTTGGATATGTCTTTACCAGCAGTGAGAAAATGGACTAATACAGTACATTGGTACCAGCAGAGTAGGGTGCTACTGAAAAGATACCTGAAAATGTGGAAGTGACTTTCGAACTGGGTAACAAGTAGAGGTTGGAACAATTTGGAGGGCTCTGAATAAGACAGAAAAATGTGGTAAAGTTTGGAACTTCCTAGAGACTTGTTGAATGTTTTTGCCCACATTAATGACAGTGATATGGACAATAAAGTCCAGGCTGAGGTGGTCTCAGATGGAAATGAGGAACTTGTTGGGAACTAGAGCAAAGGTAATTCTTGTTATATTTTACAAAAGAGACTGGTGGGATTTTGCCCCTGCCCTAGAGATTTGTGGAACTTTGAACTTAAGAGAGATGATGTAAGGTATCTGGTGGAAGAAATTTCTAAGCAGCAAGGCATTCAAAAGGTGACTTGGGTACTGTTCAAGGCTTTTGGTTTTATAAGGGAAGCAGAGCATAAAGTTTGGAAACTTGGAGCCTGACAATGTGATAGAAAATAAAATTCTATTTTCTGGGGAGAAATCAAGCCAGCTGCAGAAATTTGCATATGTAATGAGGAGCCAAATGTTAATCCCCAAGACAATGGGGAAAATGTCTTCAGGGCATGTCAGAAGTCTTCATAGCAGTCCCTCCCACCACAGGCCTGGAGGCCTAGGAGGAAAAAGTGATTTCCTGGACTGGGTCCAGGGTCCTCATGCTTTGTACAGCCTAGGGACTTGGTGTCCTGCATCCCAGCTGCTCCAGCCATGGCTGAAAGGGGCCAATGGAAAGCTCAGGCCATGGCTTCAGAGGGTGCAAGCCCCAAGCCTTGGCAGCTCTCATGTGGTGTTGAGACTGTGGGTACACAGAAGTCAAGAACTGAGGTTTGGGAATCTCTGCCTAGATTTCAGAAGATGCATGGAAATGCCTGGATATCCAGGCAGAAGTTTGCTGTAGGGACACGGTCCTCATGGAGAACCTCTGCTCGGGCAGTGTGAAGTGAAATGTGGGATGGGAGCCCTCACACAGAACCCCTACTGGGGCACCACCTAGTGGAACTATGAGAAGAGGGCTACCACCCTCCAGACCCCAGAATGGTAGACCCACTGACAGCTTGCATCATGAAGCTAGAAAAG
This sequence comes from Rhinopithecus bieti, assembly GCF_001698545.2. Lineage (NCBI taxonomy): Eukaryota > Metazoa > Chordata > Mammalia > Primates > Cercopithecidae > Rhinopithecus > Rhinopithecus bieti. Next base: position 1,872,091 of record NW_016809106.1, on the reverse strand, counting down.
CCACAGACACTCAATACTAGCCCATGAAGGCAGCTGGGAGGGAGACTATCCCCTGCAAAGCCACAGGGGTGAAGCTGCCCAAGACTATGGAAACCTACCTCTCATATCAGCATGACCTGGATGTGAGACATGGAATCAAAGGAGGTCATTTTGGAGCTTTAAGATTTGACTTCCCCACTGGATTTCAGATTTGCATGGGCCCTGTAGCCCCTTTGTTTTGGCCATTTTTTCCCATTTGGAATGGCTGTATTTAACCAATACCTCTACCCCATTTTATCTAGGAAGTAACTAGGTTGCTTTTGATTTTAACAGGCTCATAGGCAGAAGGGACTTGCTTTGTCTCAGATGAGATTTTGGACTGTGGACTTTTGAGTTAATGCTGAAATGGCTTAAGACTTTGGGGGACTGTTGGGAAGGCATGACTAGTTTTGAAATGTGAGGATATGACTGTTTTTGAAATGTGAGGATATGAGATTTAGGAGGGGCCAGTCACGGAATGATATGGTTTGGCTGTGTCCACACCCAAATCTCGTGTTGAATTGTAACTCCCACAATTCCCACGTGTTGTGGGAGGAACCTGGTGGGAGGTAATTGAATCATGAGGGCAGGTCTTTCCTGTGCTATTCTCACAACAGTGAATAAGTCTCATGAGATCTGATGGTTTTAAAAGGAGGAGTTCCCCTGCACAAACTCTCTCTCTTTGCCTGCTGCCATCCACATAAGATATGACTTGCTCCTCCTTGCTTTCCACCATGAATGTGAGTCCTCCCCAGCCATGTGGTACTGTAAGTCCAATAAACCTCTTTCTTTTCTAAATTACCCAGTCTCAGGTATGTCTTTATCAGCAGTGTGAAAATGAACTAATACAGTCTTATAGAGCATCCATACTACAGAGCTGGGTTTTAGCTATGAGCACACAAGCATCATGAATCTGTTGGAAATTTGAAGGCAGAATCACCATGATTTCCCATTTCATGTCAGTCACAGAAATTTCTGAAAATAGTTTGGGATAAAAAACACATCGTTTATAAAACATACAGAGCTACATTTGTGGCATACAGAGCTACAAATAAGATTAAAAAAATCATTCACCTACCACCAACTAAGATTCTCATGAATGAAAAAAAGTATTCAATTTGTAAGAAAAAGTATCACAGAAACTCTTTTTGAAACACGTGTGTATATATATAGATAAACCCATATGCATGAATATATACATTCACACCATATTTATATATAAAATGGTAACTTTGTTGAGCCTTATCTAGGATTTTGAAGAAAAAGGAAGAACTAAAATTTTTTTTTCCTGCAAAATAAGGAGAGCTTGACTACAAGGTGTCTAATGGTCCTCTATCAATTAGATTTATATCTTCTGGGAGCATTTGCCTCCCTGCAGGCTATTTTCACTTCAAAATGTTTGACAGAGTCTCCTGCCAAGCCATGCACACAGCTGAAAAATGGAAGATAAGTTCACAACAACAACATTTGCAGGGATGGCTCAAGGGGTGGGAGCTACCCCACTGCATTTATAAAGGTACTAGCAAAGAAGCATTTCCATTCATTTTCATTATAATATATTCCATGGATAAATAACTTGGCACTGCACATATGGGCCCCTAAAACAATTTCCTCCACATGGAAAACTGATCAAGACAGAATGTCTAGGTATGTGGTCTAGGTATGTGGCACAGGGATTCATCAAGTCCCAGAAGCCATATAGTAAAGGATGACTACAAACACACACACACAAATTACTTGACAAATAAAAATTTCAGCAGTAAAATGTGACCATCCAGAATAATGAGCCTAAAGAGATAAAAGTAAGACAAATAATACCCAACACGAGCGTCTAGACTAGTGGATGGAAATTCAGACTTCTCATCAGTCTCAACTGATTGGCCCTCTCCTCACGTCCCATATTTTTTCTTGGGTTGGATAAATAGCCAAGATGCCTCAACAGTAGTGGCATGAATAAATCTGTTTAAGTTTTGTTCTTAAACAAGAGGAACTTAAAATGGCTTCATATGATGGTCTACAGTCAACCTAAAATAATCTGAACATGTGTGGTCTTATAATTTTCAGTATCATCCACACAAACAACATTACCTCTTGTCTTCTTTATTCCAAAGTAAAAATGAAGAAACCTGTCTTTGGTTAATAAGCTAAGAAATGCTTGTCTACCTGTGGATAGGCATTTTATTTTAAGATGAGACTTCCTGTAGATGTTTCCGTACTTAGAGAATTAACATAACTGGACCATGACTTTACCTTTTTTTTTTTTTTCATAGATTAGTATCTCAGTCCTGAGCTCGAAATGAATATTGTTGGCTTTCTACTTGGCATCTCCCCTTTCATGTCTCACAGATATTTCAAACTTTCAGTCCAAATTCAAAGTTGTGATCTACCATCCCCTCCCCTCCTGTCTTTTTTTCCCACTTACGGCATTTTGTATTTCATCCATCAGCAAATCTTGCTGGTTCCACCTTCAAAATACTTTTTCCATCCCTGTGCTACAGCTCTGGTCCTGGACAGCATGATCTCTTTCCCAGACTCCTGAATCCAGGCCCTCACTGCTCTTCCATCTTGCCTACTGTCTAGTGTTCAACCAGCAGTCAGAGAGGACTTTTAGTAATATTCATCTGATCATGCTTTCACGAGCCAAAACTCTCAGAGAAAAATCCAAATTCCTTATCTAGGCTGAAAGGGATCCCACACTCACCATCAGTATCTCTGACCTTTCCCTGCCTCCTTTACCAGCTACGACAACATTGACCTTGTCCCTATTTTTGCTACCTGCCAACCTCTCTCCTGCACCAGGGGTTTTGCTCTTGCTGCTCCCTTGCCCAGATGGTGTAAGTCTGGCTCCTGTCCGTCTCTTAGGATTTACCTCTTCATAGACTTCTTTCCTGATCACTCCATTCAACATTCCCTTCTCCTTGTCACTCTCTAAACCCTTACCCTATTTTATTCATGTCTGAAGTGGAAAGTAGATATTGTTTTCTTTTTTTTTTTTTTTGACAAAGTTTCACTCTTGTCACCTAGACTGGAGTACAGTGGTACAATCTTGGCTCACTGCAACCTCCTCCTCCTGGGTTCAAGCGATTGTCCTGCCTCAGCCTCTGGAGTAGCTGGGACTATGGGCACCTGCTACTACACCCGTCTAATTTTTGTATTTTTAGTAGAGATGGGGTTTCACCATGTTGGGCAGGCTGCTCTTGAACTCCTGACCTCAGGTGATCTGCCTGCCTCCGCCTCCCAAAGAGCTGGGATTACAGGAGTGAGCCACTGCACAGGGCCTGTTTGCTTATTTTTGAGACTGTTTTCACCACTAGGCTGTAAGCTCTGCAAAGCAGAAACTTTGATGTACGGTGACTGGTACATAGTAGGCACTCAATAAATATTGGTCAAATGAATGAATGAGGAGATAAATTAATTCCACATCTTGGAAGTTGGTATACAAGGATAAAATTACACTAAACCCTTGAAATATCCAACTATGTATTACCATATCTTGGCAACTGTATTAAACAATCACATTAGACTTTTATGGTATGGAAAATGAATTGTGGCACTTCTAGTTTGAAAGCTGGACTTCTTTATATTTAATTAGTCCCTGGGAATTTTTAAATTCTGTACTCATTGTCCCAATAATGATACTCTATATGAAAATAAGAAATTATGATCTAGCATAAAATTCTTACTGTAGTCTTAATTAGCTTAAAACACAACCCCTAAATCTTGCCTGGTGTTTCATACCACACAGTTGGCAGCTTTTCTCTTTGTGTAAGCTCCCTCTGGGGAACTGCAGCTCAAAAACGGCATTTGTCGAAATGACTTGGGAAAGCCAGAGCTAATTCATCAGAGAAGCACATTCTTCTAATGTTAACCCTTGACTATGTGGGAACAACGCCAAGGTCATAGCTATAGTTCCACTGGGGGCAGGCTCCCCTGGGGCAGACTCCAAAAGGAGCCCTGTGTGCCCTGATGGTCGCAAAAAGGCTTGCCAAGGGGATGCAGGGTTTGGGGTTTTAAGGGAATTCATTTTCAGATTCTCGACTTCCTTATGCACTCTGAACAAAACTGATCTGCCTGAAAAACGTGCTTGCATGTTCTTTCACAGGTTCCTTTCTCTTGTTTTACAACACCAGGTCAATTCTCTCCCTGCTGCAGATCAGCAAACATTCTCTGAGATGAAGCCAAGAGTATTGCTTAATGCCAGTGTCTGGGTTGAGGAGGAACAACCATGATGACGGACAGTTCATCATTTTCTTCAATGAGGCAGTTTCTAGTTCTTTACCTTCCACAAGATTGAAGGAAGACTGAATGAAGTTGACAGTTAATAGACCATTAAAATAGCTTGATGATGGATCCCAATGAGATTTTAAATCATGCATAAGAAGTTCAAAGAATCAAGTAGCATTACTATAAGGAAAGACTGTCTATTCTCTTTACCTTATATATATGAGCAATGTTTCTCAGTATTTAAATCTATAAAAAACAAACAAAAAAAGAGAATAAAATGAGACTGAATCTTGTTCAATAAAGCAATAAGTAATATTATTTTAAAATATATGAATGGATTGGGAAAAAAGGCTCATCCATCTGGTGACTACATTTCCAATACAATTTTACATTTTATATTGAATAATTTTAATCAAGATAAATGATATATTATTTTGATCAATTTTATTCTGCTAATAACTACAGTAATAATTTATAAGAAAGTTTTAATTTAAAGCCCAATACCGTAAGAAATATTTAAAATATATCTTAATTTGTATAAATTTTGTTAGCAAAGAGAATAAGCAATAAGAGACTTTAAAGAATAAAATACATTAATCAGGGTAAAACTTTTGGGGGATGTACAAAGCTTGTATGTTTAAGGAGGAAAAGGAATGATGTAGCGTTTCTAATGTTGATAAATAATCTGCTCACATATTGCTGAAGAAGATGACGTTGGGTACTAAACCACTGTGGTATCCAGATTTTTAAAGACATATTTAAAAGATGGATGTGTCAGTTTTATTTTTAAAATGCCACCTGGGAAACTAAACTATATTCTTGGCAACAATTTAAATCTAAAAATGTGAGGGGATTGGGGTTAACAAGGAAAAATGAATTGCACACCCCTACTCTTAAACATTCTGTTAATGATTTGCAATCATTGGTTCTATCGATAAACTGACATAGGCATCCTCCAGCCTGTGTGTGGTCAGGCCACACTGGGGAAGCACAGGGATCCTCCACAAGAACAGGGCATCTTCTCTCAAGGAGATTACCAGGGTGGGTCATCCAGACCCAGGATATGCCAGCAACAGGATAAGATGACTTCAGAACTTCAGGGAACTTGGGGGTGGGGAGGGCTGGAAGAAATGGAGTCCTCTTAGGCATTTATAGGAAGGTCAAGATGAAGGCAAGGTGCATTCCCTTGCATTTCTTTCCATTTCTTTTCTCCAAGTAAAGATACCAGCTTGTTTCAGCCAATTGTGGGGCTATTTTAATGCCCATATTTAAGTTCCTTCTTTTCGGTGTTTAAAATAAGGAATCCCACATGCCTTCGAATTTAGAAAGAAAACTAGGCAGAGACTAGCATCTAGTCACCGGATAACTGAGCAGAGACTAGATAACAATCGTACAGACTGTGAAAAGTCCTGAATCTGGAGACTTCATAACCAATGAGAGGCTGATTCCCACTATCCGGGAGGAAGAACAGGGCTGAGTGGAAGAATGAGAAGAGAGGAGTCTGCAGAAGACGTGCCTTCGAGATAGACAATATTCCACGTGCTCCCTCCCCTCCTTCTCCGGTAACTGTCCCCACTCTTCACATGCAGTAAGGGTCACTTAGGATTGCTCATCTACTCTGCAGAAAACAAAACCAGGGTTGGCCTATAGCTGTTTAAACCCCTACGCAATGCCTGGGTCTACCAGCCCCATCAGCTCTACCATTTAATCTCATCCCTTTCTCTCTTGCCAAAGCAAAATGGAGATACAGTTATTTTTCCTAAAAGTTCATCAGAATGCTTAAAGGAAAGTCATAAAGTAAACAAATGTATAGGAAAGTCTGCGTACCTGTCAATCACGCTGTTGCTATCTAGACTGATTCCTCGTCTAATTAGACTAACTGGGATTTTAGGCAGTGGTGACTTGTTTTTTCTGCACCCAGTTCAAGCTGATTGCTCAGCTTCCTTCAAGCCACCTAGCAACCGGTGGGTTACAGATTAACTAGTTGGAGGACTGGTTGTGGTTGTTCTTGTTACTGCTAGTTATTGTCTAGGCTGCAGTTTTCCTGCATTTCATTTTTATTTCAAACATTGCTACATCTTCCATGCCATCTCTGCCTTGAGTTCATGAGGGATGGAGGTGGCCTTTGGAGACAACTGAGAAGCTAAAATTCAGGTTTACTAGAAGTCCCACCTTAAGCCAAGCTGGGAGGATGATATAACCTGATTCAGTCACCTGGGCCTTTCCCACGGGCCTAATAACTGTGGATGCAGTCATGATTACAAGTATGAGGTCACTCACCTATCTAAGATAGTCCTTTTGCAAATTGTACTTAGTTATGGAATGCTCAGTATTGTTTGTTGCTCATGGAACTTTACCTCTTGATCCAGTAGCACAGTCACACACATGTGTATAATTTAAATATTTATCCTGAGGAGCCCTGATACTTTGTCATTCAAATTCTTTTAGCGAGTGCTAGTCCTTTGCCTAACAGAAAGAAGCTCACTGCACAATTCCTCTACTTTCCCCCATGAAGATGCTTTAGAAAAAAACACTCCCCTTTCTTCAACAAACATCCTTGTCAATATTCATCACCCACTCTATCTCTTTTTATCTGTTACCTCTTCCCGCTGAGGACTAAGCTCTGATTTCTTTTATCTTGCCCAAATTCCTATCTAAGGGGTTTGGGGAGTCATGCCCTACAAACCATAAATTCTCATCAGATGGGTTTATTTAGCCCTATATATGGCGATTTACTTTCCAGTTTGACTCTGGCATAACATTATGTGACAAAGAAGAAAGTCAAAATATTTTACCCCAAAACATGTTTTTTTTTGGCCATATTTTGAAATGGTCCTGCAGAGCTGTCCTTTGTGAGGGAAATTTTGCATCTGTAAAGAATCTCTGCTAACATAACTAGACTTTTTATTGCAGGCCCTCCCAATCCTGAAGAGATTAACTGAGAGTCTAGCACCTTTTAAAGGTCTGAATAGGAAACATTTGTCATCTATTGTCTCTAAGGGCAGCCATTATAATAAGACTTCAAAGGAACCTTGGTCTCCACAATCTTTTACCTTCTTTTATTTATTTATTTTTAGATGGGGTCTCACTCTGTCACCAGGCTGCAGTGCAGTGGTGCGATCTTGGCTCACTGCAACCTCCACCTCCTGGGTTCAAGAGATTGTCCTGCCTCAGCCTCCCAAGTAGCTGGGACTACAGGTGCACGCCACCATGCCCAGATAATTTTTGTATTTTCAGTACAGACAGGGTTCCACCATGTTGGCCAGGCTGATCTCAATCTCTTGACCTCATTATCCACCCACTTTGGCCTCCCAAAGTGCTGGGATTACAGGCATCTGCCACTGTGCCTGGCCTTTCATAATCTTTCATCCTAACCTGAACATTTCCTTTCTATTGATCCCAGGTCTTTAGACAAACTCAACTGTCAACCAGAAAATGTTTAAATTTACCTACAGCCCCCCTCACTCCCTCCTCTCCACCCTTACCCCCCACTCCCGCCCCGCCTCACCACCTCTGCACTTTGAGCTGTTCCACTTTTCTGGACCAAATCAATGTATGTGATTGATGTCTCATGCCTCTCTGAACTGTATAAAACCAAGTGCACCCTGACAACTTTGGGCACATATTCTGAAGACCTCCTGAGGGCTGTGTCACGGGCCATGGTCATTCATATTTGGCTCAGAATAAATCTCTTCAAATATTCTACAGAGTTTGACTCTTTTCGTAGACACCTCCAAGACCAACCAACAGTGAGACTCAGTGAGAGCGAAATACAATTGCAATAGTGTTCTGATGGGTTAAGCAAGCTGTCACAGAAGAAGGCGATGCTAACGCCAGGATGTGGTCTCAGCTCAATTAAGGAATATGCAGAGCAGATCACACAATTTCTCCTTGAGTCTCCCACTGTCTATGTTTCCTTAGTTCAGCAGATTAGCAATCTGACCAAAAAGCGAGACCAAAGGTTTGATCTTCAAGAGGGACTGATTAGCTCCTCCCAGTACCCGATGCAGCCATATACCAACCCCAGAGTCACTCTGCACATAACACATGCTGTCAGTCAGGGCCTGGGGAAGGGACAAGAAGGAAGAGCTTATGAAAAATCCTGTTGCCACGATTCAAAAGCAATTCAAAGCAAGCGCCGCCTCACATCCCCTCTATATATCAAAGAGAACACATTTTAAAAATCATTCAGGTATTGGTATACGGTAGAGGAGAGTATAAGCAGAGAAGAGCGTTTAAGAAGTGATACGTAGCTTTAATTCAAGAAAAGTAGTTCACCAAAATGCAGTGGTAATACTCTAGCATTTTTGGAGAATGGTCAAGGCAGGGTTATAGCTCTAAGTATTAATTTACATATTTCCTGTTTATTTTCCTTCTCCTTTGCTTGCTCACTGAAATGCTGAAGAAATTCTTTTCTTACTCAACCCACAACTAAACAGAGACACAGCTTCAAAGAAACTATGGGCCAAAGTGCAAGAGGGAATATTTGGATGCTGCCTGAAGGATCAGGTTTTCAGGTCCCAGAGGTTAGCCAAGACTGGAGCTGGGAAAAGGTGGTGGGGG
>NW_016809106.1:1843726-1863017 GCF_001698545.2 Rhinopithecus bieti | reverse complement strand
TGGGGGGGCGTCGGGGGGCGGGAGGGGAAGCAGCACCTCCAACCCTGTGGTCTAACCAGCTTGGTCACATGTAGACATCCTGAATGGTGAGGGATTTACACACCTTGAGTAGGGTAGGAAACCCTGTCCCTATTGAAGAATTGAGAGAGTCCCTGGAGGCTTCCCAGACGCCTATACAATTGTCAATGTTATATTTGCGTTTTACTGTTTTCAAGCAGCTCTTTAAACCCATCCTCTTGATTAAATTGGTCTTCAAATGTAAGGGGCTTTATTAAGTGGAAAGGTAGAGTCTTTTGCTGAACTGAAGAGGCTCATGATATCTTCATCGAAGTGTGTGTTGTGAAAGATTATATTAAAATAATACCACTTGATATTCCTACTCTCTCTCTATACAGTATTTGCAACAATTTAAGCTGCATTTTCACTCTAGGGATCAATGACATTAGTGGCAATGTTGGCTGAAGTTGGCTGTTCCATTAGCAGCAACTATCTATTACACAAATAATATCAAGAGGAAGTTTGGGTCAGCAATTTCTGGAACAAATTTTTTGTCTTCTCTAATCAGAGAATGGAATATCTCAGAGGAAAAATACTCTTAGGTTTAAACTTTAATAATTATAAACTATTTCAAAACTGGAAGAAGACAATTTTCAAAAGATTAGCAGGCAATTTTATTTATGGTGGGTTTCACAGAATCAAATCAGTGGTTCTCAACCTCAGCTATACTTCAGCATCCCTCAGGGAGCCTCAAAACAAGTACTCATATCTAGGCGGCTCTGGGTCAGGCTCAGGTGATTCCAGTGTGCATCCAACTTTAAGAATGGTGGTCTTTAAAAAGGACTTTTGTCTGCTTCGGTTTGCATAGTAAAATAAAGCATGTAGTTCTGATTTTGTAAGTTTGTGATAGTGGTGTGTTCAAGTTAGGGAAAGAGAGTGAGGGTAAGTAGGTCTCAGTTATAAAAGATGCTCTGGTATAGGTTTTAATGGCAAACTGATTTAAATTACTTAGGAAATCTATGTATGACAACAAAAAATTTGGTTTATAAAACCACAATATTATGACTTCGACCTATTATGCATTCCAACATAACTTAATAAGAATCTGCTAGACGACAGAACAGATCCGTTCTGGGGGTTATAGTAACAAAGAAGGAAGATGCTGTCTGTGTTCCCACAGAGCTCATATTCTAGCAGAACAGTAACTCTGCAACAAGGATCTTCATCACAACATTAACACAATGCTAGGCATAGTGGGGCTTTCAAAAGAAGCACAAAAAGTAAAAGTAAGAATCGAGAAAGGTATTGTTCTTATTCCTAAAGAGTGACCAGGTTAGATGAGGAGATGACACTACTCACATGAGTCATCGTGAACTTACATGAGTGTTGTACACAGCATTCCTTAAATCCCTTACGTGCCAAACTTGGGGGGTATACAGATTAACACAAAAAAGTGTAAATAGGGCAAAAGTAAATAAATCCAGAGTACTCACAGAAGCTTGTAAAAAGGGTAGGGCCTGAATTTGTCTTGGAAGACAGGTTAGGAGTAGATAGGAAAGGAGGTGAAAGAGCCATCAGGGTGGGGAAATGGCTGCTGTGAGCCATCTTAGTGAGTTACAATGAAAATGTTATCTGTAGGGACAGAGGAGAGAGTGTCCAATTGGAAAGGAGGCTGTGAACTCAGAAATGGTACATATTGAGGATAGATAGAGACAGTGGATGTAAAATTGTAAAATTATACAAGGCCTGAAAAATATAGGTAGTGCAATGATCCAAAAAGCTGGCAGCTGAGCTTCACAGCAGAGAGGGAAAAAAAGGAGAGAGAGAGAGAGAGGGAGAAAGAGAGAGCGAGAGAAAGAGATCTTATATGGCTCAGAAAACTGATAACTGGGCAATAGTATACGGAGTATAGAGAAATCTTTGGAATCTATAGGTGCTCACCTTCTGAGCCTAATTGCAGATTAAATACTGATCATGCTCTTGAAACATTTGAATTCAGTGGTAAACTGAATTTAACTGAAGCTACAACGGGGCTGAGTTTAATTAAAGCCCAGACATAGTTAAAGCATGCATTAGATTGACTCAGCCCTCTACCTTAGGAAACCCATGGATGAAATTAGGTGCTTTTTAGGAGGAAGGAATTACTGACCTCAGTCTATTCAAATCTTTCAACATAAAACATCTGGCATACAATAACAAATCACAAGACTTGCAAAGAAGTAAGACAATATGACCAAAAATTAAGAGAAACTAAATTTATCATAGGCAAATCCACAATAATATAGATGTTAGAATATGTAGATAAGGACTTTATCTGTGATATATTTGTTAAATTATCTAGTGAGATAATGGACAACATGCATGAAAAAAATTAAATTCAGCAGAGAAATGGAAACTATAAGAAATAACCAAATTGAAATTCTAGAATTGGAAAATACAGTATCAGACAGGAAGGATTTATATAATGGCCTTTATAAAGGATTGAAAATAGCACATGGAAGGACCAGTGAGTTTAAAGATAGATTACTAGAAATTATCAAAACTAAAGCAAAAAGTGAAAATGAAGAATAAAAAAGTCTTAAACAGAGGCTATAAGACCTACCTGCAGGATAGTATCATGTAGTGTAATATACATCTAATTGAATTCCCAGAAAGACAGGGAAGTGAGATAGGGGTAGAGGAAATACGAGAATCAATAATGATCAAGTATCTTAAAAGCAGGTAGTATAAAAACACATACTCAGGAAACAACAGTAACAACTGACTTCTCATCAAAAGCTATGGAAACCGTAAGACAATAGAGCAATATCTTTGAAGTGCTGAAAAAAAAATATTCTCAGAATTCTACTAAGTAGAGATATCCTTTGTGGATGGAGGCAACTAAAGACATTTTCAAAATGGTACAAAGCTGAGAGAATTTATCTTCAGCAGACCTGCACTATAAAAAGTGCTGAACGGGTTTCTTCAGGCAGAAGGGAAATTATATCAGGTTTATACAAGTTTATCCTGGATTGCAGGAAGAAATGAAGAGCACCTGAAATAAAATGGAGGAGAGGTCTTAGATATAGTGTGTATACGGAGAGGGAAAAGGAGGAGTGCGCAGGGGAGGGGAAGAAGGAGAAGGAAGGGAAGGGAGGGGAGAGGAGAGGGGGAGAGGACAAAAAGATCCAGGACACAGAAGTGACGTAAAGTGGAGAAGACAAGGGCAAAGAGGGGAGAAAAATGGAGAAGGAAAAGAGTAGGACGAACACTAGGAAAGTTTTATCCTAGGAACCAAAATACGTGAATGTGCCAAATGCTGCTGGAAGGTTCCAGCAAGTTTGGAAGAGAGACATACCTAACGCACTAAGAAGCACAAAGGCTCTTGGGGGCCTCAATAAAAATTTTTATTAAGAAAAAAATCTGGGCTGGGCACAGTGGCTCACACCTGTAATCCCAGCACTTTGGGAGGTTGAGGCGGGCAGATGGCTTAAGGTTGGGAGTTCAAGACCAGTCTGGCCAGCATGGCAACACCTTGTCTCTACTATGAATATAAAAATTAGCCAGGCATGGTGGCCCAGATACCCAGGTGGCTGAGGCATGAGAATCGTTTGAATCCCAGAGGCTGAGGTTGCAGTGAGCTGAGATTGCATTACTGTACCCCTGAGTGACAGAGCTTGAGTGACAGAGTGAAACCCTGTCTCAAAAAATGTTTTCTAAAAAAAGAAAAAAAATTGAGGCAGCAGAGTTCATTTTGTGTCATTCACATCAGGAAACACTGACTAGTCTGTAATTGGAGTACTTTGCAAAGGTAAGCGTGGCAGTACTGATGTGGGAGAGGGGAGTGCAGACTGGGTAAAAAGGGATGGAAGGCAGGAACCCCCATAGGGTGCTATGTGTGTGTCCTGGGCTTGCCATGCTATGGGCTAAAACTGAAAAGTAAAACGCAGAGGGGTAGTAAAGAGAACTGAAGAAACTCCTTGGCAAAGTATCAATAAGAGACTATACTTGGTTTACTCACTTGGGATAAAGAAAAGGAAGAAAAGAAGACAATAAAAGTTTCTGTTCATTTCTATCACTGAGACAAGAAGGCCAAGTACAAAGCGGGGTTTGTGTTCGGATCTGAGGAAGAAAGGAGATGGTGACTTGAAAATTAAACTTACTGAGTTTCTGACATTTGAAGAGGAATAAGGTCACTCACATAGACACTGGGGGTATTAGTCTGTGGAGTTAATAGTCAATTAAAATGTAATACCACTAGCTTCTATTCCATCACTATAACTTTCCTTTCTGACCAATAAATTAGACCAATAAATTGAGACTGTTCAAGTCTCAAGGTGAGGACCACAGAGATTTTTATCTTTTGATCTGTCTTGAGCTTTGAATAACCTCTAATGTTAATGTTGCAATATTAGTGAGTTTTAATTAAAAGTAACACACTGCACATTAACACATACGTGCAGCAGCCCAGGCTATAATGCCTCCAGTTCAGTTGCCTCTATCAAATGATAAGAAAGATACACTTCGGGTTTAAAGGCTATTACATGCTTAGGAAATAAGCCACCCTATGCTTCAAATCCATTCATTTTACCTGACATTGCTTAAATACATTATAATACAAGAAATTGAATAGGAAAATTTTGTTTTAACTTAAAAAAACCAAGCTTCCCAAATGGACAGTACATTGTTATGAACTTTCTGGTTATGAGAGAAACAATGTCTGAATTTCAGCTAATTTTCTTGAATGAACTTTCAGGACATTTTCATGAGGAGCTGTTGGGAATTGCTTGATTCTCTCACTCAATGTCCCTTTGACTGGAGTCTGGCAGGATGAACAACATGAGCTTTTTTCTTCTTCAGGCAATCGGTTTGGGAGCAGAATCTGTGCCTACTGCTTGTGCCAGGTCACAGACCAGCATCCCTCATCCGGCCTCAGGCTGCCCAGACACTGGCGGGGCTGCATCTCTAGGCTTCTGTCTCCTTCCTGGTTTCCTGGTGTATGCCCGGAGGACTTGCGGTGCCCTTCCTGCTAGACTGGTGTCCCCTCCCTGCTGTCTGCCTCCTTCTCTTCTGCCTTATGTGCCCCCCAGGGCAGCACCACTGGCCCATCTGATTGATGGCACCAGCCTGGAGCCTTCCTTTTAGCTGAAACCCAATTACAGCCATCCTTGTCTGCTCCGTAATTTTTTGAGATCCAGTATAACAAATATAATCAAACATCAGCCAGGACAAGTTAAAGAGAATTCATCTTTAAACTTTTAAACTCTTTTCTAATCCATTACTTTTTAGTATTCAAGAGTAAAAATAATAATTTCTTTCCACCTGATTGAGACTTTTGTTTTCAACAAGGAGAGAAGATAGCAGTCCACACATAGAAGGGAATTCAATGTAAAACATTATCCTGTGAAAGTCTCTTTTCTATTTTTATATTCTCAAGATTTGGTTGTGGTATTTGAGGAGAGCCATTTCATTTCTCATGCATCCTGTTCTCTAAAGCTTTTCTTCGGAAACTGTTTGGCCAGGCATAAAATGAATACCTAAACAGTCCAGATAAAGTTAGGTCAGCTCTCCCTCTCTTGCTCTCTTTCTTTGAGGTCTCTAAGCCTTTGGGCAGAAGTCCTAAATTTGAATCAACTGGAAATGTTTCAATTTTGCCTTTTTTCCCACATGGAATATATCCAAGGGACAAATCATTAATTATTATTTAATAAAATAATTATTGGCTTTTCAATTTATTTACAAGTTCCCTTTTAAGGAATTCTTATCTTCCAGACCCAGCTGCCAAAATTCCCTAACAGGTGTCCCAAGTTAATTAACAAAGAACCCATGGCTTCACCGAAAAGGGAGGCAGCCTTCATGAAATTAGGTTCTGGGGTTTAGGAGATGGGAGCTGCAATAGGCACCTAATCTGAAGATACAATGTTCGAGCCAAAGTACAGAGCTTGCCTTCTGCCTAAAATGTGGCTTGTGAAATCAAGTTATTAAAACAATCCAGCAGAGAAGCAGAGAGAGCTCCAACAAATCACCTTGCCTAAGAAATCAGGTTTCTTTTTAAAATACTAATTGAAATTGCAAGTGTTCTAATTAAAACGACATCTGTCTGGGTCTGAAGAAACATGTTTCAAAAAGCAGAGAAGATGTGTCTCTAAAATTTCCTCATATCTACTTAATAAAGTGAACTTACATATTTCCAGTACTAAAAACAGCATGTTGCCTTCCTGGGTTGCACTGGCATTTCCACAGCCTTGTAGCTTTCCCTGGACGGAGGTGGGATTTGTCCAGGCTCAAGAACACAAGTAAAGATGGTGCCTGTGGTGATCAGTGACCCTCAAGAGTCTGTTCCCCTGAATGGAGTGCCCATATCCCAGAGTGTTTTGTCACGTGCCAGTCATTAGCATGCGATGCAAAATAATAAAACACAGAGGCAACCATTTTAAGTGATAGCAATCTAAATGTTTTTTAGAGCCCTCTGTTTTTCAGTTTTGCCAGCAGACAATGGGGATGCAATGTGATACTGTGAGCACGGAGAGGATACTGACTCGGGTGCGTTTCAATCCTAGATTGCGGAATTTAGACCGACTTTGAGGAATGATGTCCTGAGTATCATTTGTAACCGTTTGTCATGGAAGTGGAGACATGGCTATCAGGATCTGTTCATTCCCCAGCTCATGCTCTGGTCATCGAGGGTTTGGTTAACAGGTATCTCAAAGCTTCGATGAAGAGCAGTGTTTCCAGGTTTAGAATTCCCAGGTTCCGTTGCGAGATGAGTAAATAAAAGAAAATCTTTATAAAGCTTTATATCTAACATTCAGGACAGTATTGATATAAGGAAGATTTTCCCTGTTCTCCCCACCCCTCACTCCAGTTCTCCAAAGGAAAACACATTTCTCACTAAGTAAAGACCTGGCATGGAGGAAGGAGTATTGTAATTCTATGGGTATCAGCATTTTCTTTATTCCGTCTTTATTTTCACTCAAAGACAGAACATTTTTATGTTGTTCTTTAAATATCACCAGGAATCTTTGTCCAGAAACAGTCTTTACAATGTGCAGATCAAATCTTTTATTTGAATATTTAAAACATTTTGGTAAGTAAAGGAAGCTTGAAAGGATGGCCCTAATTCCCCCTGCCCACTCCTGACCTCCTTAACCCCCCAAATGAAAGAAAAGGATGATCTAAAGACCCATGTGGGGAAAGGAATAGCAATGATTTTTACTACTTAAAAAAGAAAAAACTCCCAGGCAAGAAACTACCCTTATTTTGTTCCTCATTTCATTCACGTGGAAAATCATGAGTTGTGTGCTGCTTGCTATACAGGGGGGCGCTGTGTAGTGCCCTTCCCTTCCATCTCTCCTGGTGGATGCCTGTGTTTGGGAAGCAGCAGATTCCCCCTAGGAAATGGTCCTATCCTGACTCCAGAGAAGGTCAGATCCTGTCTTGTGCTCCTTTTGAGGTTGGAATGGGGAGAGAGGGCATTGCCTGGACAGAAGCTCAGCTAGTTGGTAAAGTGAAAAGAAAGCCCAATGTGAAAAGTGGATTATAGAATAGGAACATATGAGGGTGTCAGTCAAAGGAAGATTCATACACATCCTCCCCAATGTGGTGAAGCAGCCATCCCAATGGGAGCAGAATGTAGGGAAACAGTCCTGCAAAGCACAGGAGGATGAGGCCAAAGGATGATGGCAAACTGGGAAAGGGCCAGGCTCACGACACAGAGGATAGGCCCTTCTCTTCAGCCTCAGGAGGGTGCTGAGAGGATGCTCGCAGCATCCCAGCCCTGGCTCGCCTGCTGGAAACTGTGGCAAGCCGCCACCACCAGGGCAGTCAGGGGAAGGGCTCTGCGAGCTCTGCCAGTACCCGCAGGGATGCAGTGGCCCCGCCAACACGAAGCTTTGGCAGTGATTGAATCGCACACAGAAAGCATTACTATTTCCTTCCCAATCTCAAGCCTCTTCCACAGTGGCAGCAGAATGAGTTTGATTAGAGTCTGGATTTGAGAGAGCATCTAAGCTGTATTTCTTTCCTCTGTTCCCTGGACACCGTAGAAAGAGACAGACACGGACATCCCCCTACCCCTTCCTCTATTTGGATTCCCCAGACCTCCTCCAGATCTGCTCTTTGAATAAATACACTGTGTTATTTATCCACCAGTTAATTCATTCATCAACTACATACCGAGTGCTTGTTATGAGCATAGCAAAGTGCTAGACACTCTCAGACATAAAAATAAATACATCACCTGATGCCTGCTTATTGTTTCCTTTGGGGAAGACATGCATACACAAAAAAACATAAGAGACAATGTGAGGATAAAATTCACACAATGGAAATCCAAAATAAGCGAGAAGGTTTCTTATCAAATAGGTGCTGCCCACTTCATCTCTGGGTGCAGGGAGTAGCCTTTATCAGGAAAGGCCACTGCAAGGTGGGCATTGAATGGTGATGGCAGGTAGTAAATGCAGGCTCATGTATGCTTTAAGTGTTGGCTTCTTTGAGTTTGTTTGTTGGCAGAGAGGATGGGATTTGCCTAAAATAAAGGTCTGCCATCTACACCAGGAACTGTCCACGTGCTGAAATGGGTGGCATTTTGCTAAACTTTTTGTTGAAGCAATACAATATTGTTTGCTCTTTTCACTGAAGCTAATTATTATCATTCCTTTTTTAAACCTTCCATACTCAGAAGGATAATTAACATTTTTTGAAGGTTGCAAAGAAATGTATGGATGTGCATTAACCTTGGCTACTATTCCATGCCAGTAGGAAGAAAACAAAGATCTATCTATAGCGTACTTATCGCTGGTTCCCAGAGACAGACACATAACTGTGGAAATAGCCCAAATAGAAAGCCAAGGGAGAGGCAAAGCGTGTTACATTCTGCTAATGGTACTGTATGATTCTCATTAGACCTCATGGGATAGCGTGATTATTGTTCAATAGCCTATTTAGAGTTTCCCTGATAATGGAGTCTAAGAAAGATGAACGATTCCTTAGTTGCAACTGTGGTAGCCTGTCTCCCCCAACCTCTAACTAAAAGAATGATCTAAGAAGAATTCTGTTTTAAACTGAAAATCCAGAACCAATGATGGAAAAGAACTGGATTCTTTCTGAAATCCTGAATGTCTGCATGCATCTAGTAAATTTATGGAGAAAACAAACTGCCTGTTTAATTCTTGGCTTTTTAAATAGAAAACCCCTTTTTAAAGTTAATGTTTTATTTAATTTCCTTAATGTTTTGCTGACTTGGGGGTCATTTTAAGATGATGACCAGGCAGGAAATATTTGTTTCAGTCACTTTTTTTCCAGCAAATATTTATTAAGTCCCTACTATGGATTGGACATTGTTCTAGGCACATGAGATATGCCAGCAAAGAAACAAGAGAACTCTCTGCTCTTAACAGGCTTACCTTACAGTGGAGAAAGATGGGAAAAAAAACCAAGATGAATAAGTAATACGTTTATTAGAAGGTAATTGGGGCTGTGGAGAAAATTAAGCAGGGAAAGGAGCTGAGGGTAAGATTTTAAGTATGGTGGCCAGAAAAGCTTCTCTGGGAAAGACGTGAGTGAAGTGAGGACTGAGCTGCATAAACGCCAAGAGGAAGAGACTCCAGGCAAAGGAAGCAGCAAGTTTAAATTCCCTGAGGCAGGATCTCAGAGCATGTAATACAGGAATCACAGTCAACCAGTGACCGAAGAAAATTTATTGATTTTAAGAGGACTAGGTGGGGTTGGAGAGGTCATAGGGAGCTTCCACATCTGCCCTGCAAAGACTTGATTTTACACTGAGATGAGGAGGGTTTGGTGTGGAGGAGTAACATGCTCTGACTAAGGTTTCAACAGGATGATCTGGTTGCCACTGCAATAGGAGACCATCTAAGGTGAAGGAAGCATAGGGAGACTAGGTAAGGGGGGGCACAGGAATAAGCCAGGAGAGAGATGATGGGAGTTTTGGACCAGAGAGAAAGCAATGAAGATGAAGAGAAGTGTCGGAGATTGGGAAAACTCAGAAGGACAATCAGATTTGTTGACAGATTAGGTATGAGGTGGATTGCATGAGTCAAAGAGGGTGCCAAGGTGTCTGTCCTGGGCCCCTGCAAGAATAACTGGTCATTTTCTGGGGGAAGACTGTGGAAGGGTCAGGTCTGGGAGAGACCTTGGTTGTGGACATGCTATATTTAAGACACTCATAAGACATCCAGTGGAGAGGATGAGCAGACAGACATTGGACACAGGATCTGAGGTTCATGCCGGAGATACCTGTTTGGAGTAACCAGAATACAGATGATCTTCAATGTCATGAAACCATATGATGTCACCCTAGCCTTCTGTGAGAGGTGACAGACAGGAGAGGAGAGGAGGTCCAAGATTAACCTTTCACTGTTCTTCATTCAAAGTCACTGCAGCTTTCTTCTGTGTATGAAGTTCTGTATACCATCTTCCTACAAAAACCACTTGGGTACAGCATTTAAGGTAAAATAGTTAGTAAAAGTCACATTTCCTCTCTCTTAAATACAATCCAATGTTGTTCTTGCTAAGTTCTGCTCTTCTCAGTCAAGAAAAAAATGTATTGATTTCATAAACCTGTGACTTAGATATTTTCCCTTCTACTTTTAAATGACTGGCTTCATTTCCTGTCTGGTGACATTTGATAGTAAAGGTTTAGTTGAACACAGGCAGTATAGTGGTCTAAATGTTCCTGTCTCTGAGAGAAGACTAGATAACTGGCTTTTGAGAAAGAAGAGATGCCTAGGAGCTGGCAAACCAATCAATAGTTCACTATTTTGTTATATTGTAATCCACCAAAAAAACACACACACACACACACACACACACACACACACACACACAAACACACAATACCTAGTAGTTAGTATCCAGGCAGTAGACTGATTAGCTATTGAATTTTTTCAGTTTTTTTGAGAAGGGATAGGATTTTATTGGGAATCCCAGTGCTGTCCTGTCTGAAACAACTGTGCAATGAAAAAAAAAAGTATATGGGAAGAGTATCTTGACCTTTGGAGCTAATGACCTACTTACTTTAGATATACCAAATCTACAAAATTCACAGATAACACTTACATTCAACGCAAACTAAGTGTAAATAGCAAGTTGCAAGCTTATTTCCTGCTGTATAATGTATTACAAGTATGGTGAATCTATTAGACACCGATTTGCAGTCTGGTCTTGCAGTGAATAAAGAAATGACTGAAGACCTGCAAATACTATGGTTATTCTTGGAGGATATGATGGCTATTGTGAAATGGCGGGAGAAAAAGTGGCTGCTTCTCAGGTCATAAAAGGCTTAATATATCACTCTCTGTAATTTGGATAGGGGAAGAACAACCATGTAACTATAGAAACATTTTGCCTGCAACTTGGAGCCACACTTGGTCTTCCAGTTGCCCCAGGAATGGAATCCTGAGCTCTCTGTCTATTGTCACCTAATTTCTCCCAGTTCCCAAGATCACCTGTACCCTTGCCACAGAGGTTGGTACAGCTCCCTTCTGCTGAGCCTCTGGATGCTGCCTACTGATACCTGTTCCCTGTATTCAGGCTGCCGGATTTCATGCTGTCATTGGACTAGTGACCCTACATAAATCATATCCTTAATACCAGATGCCTACCAGCCAGAACAATGGCCTGCGGGGACTGTGTCATCCTCTGAGAGGTTTCAGTAGATTCATCTTTCTCCAGGAGATCAATCAGCCTTAGCCTTAGCACCTTCCTACCTACAGAGGAAGGCATCAGAAGGCCTCTCTGACCTTGGTTCCTACCACTCACCCTGCCAGGTACACAAGGCCCCTTGAAGGCCTGGAGCCCACTGGCCTGCTCCCAGTTCCCTTTCCAGGGGCTGTGTGCAAAGGCTGCCCCTTTAACTTGGATTCTTTTCCCCCCAAATACCTGCATGGCTTCCTGTCTCACCTCCTTTGAGTCTCTATTGTTACTTTCCCAACCACCCCTATCTTCACCTCCCATTGAAAATCACAACCCTAAACTGGATATCCACATATGGAAGAATGAAACTAGACTTTTACATACAAAATCAACTAAAATGGATTCAAGACTTAAACATAAGACCTAAACTATAAAAATTCTAGGAGAAAACATAGGGGAAAACTATATGACACTGGTCTGGGCAATAATGTTTTTGGATTTGACTCCAAAAGCTCATGCAACAAAATAAAAGATAGACAAACGGGATTACATCAAACTAAAAAGCTTCTGCACAGAAAAAAAAATAATGGAATGAAGAGACAACCTACAGATTGGGAGAAAATATTATTAGTAACCAAAAATATAATTATGGGTTGATATCGATCATATATAAAGAATTCAAACAATTCAACAGCAAGAAAACAAATAACCTGATTAAAACATGGGCAAAGGATATGAATAGACATTACTCAAAAGAAGAAATACAAATGGCTAGCAGATATATGAAGAAAGGTTCAATATCACTAAGCAATGCAAATTCAAACCACAATAAGCGATCACCTCACATCTATCAGAACGGTTATTATAAAAAAGATAAAAGATAGCGAGTGTTGGTGAGGATGAAGAGAAAGAGAAACCCTTGTACGCTATTACTGGGAATGTAAATTAGTATAGCCATTACTGTACTGATTAGGAAAACTGTATATAGGTTCTACAAAAAGCTAAATATAGAATTACTGTGTGATCCAGTTATCCCACTTCTGGGTATATATCCAGAGGATCTGGTATCAGTATGTCACAGAACCATTTATAGCTCTCATGTTCTTTGCAGCATTATTCACAATAGTTTATGTACAGAAGCAACCTAAGTGTCCATCAATGGATAAATGAATAAAGAAAATATGGTATATACACAAGGGAATACTCCTCAGCCATAGAAAGGAAGGGAATCCTGTCCCTTACAATAACATGGATGAACCTGGAGGACATTATGCTAAGTGAAATGAGCCACTTACATATGTACACATCCAACATGATCTCACTTAAATGTAGAATCTAAAACAAAGGAATTAATAGAAGCATAGGCTGAGTGCCGATGGCTCATGCCTGTAATTCCAGCACTTTGGGAGGCCGAGGTGGGTGGATTACCTGAGGTCAGGAGTTCGAGACCATCCTGGCCAACATGGTGAGACCCCGCCTCTACTAAAAAATACACAGATTAGTTGGGCATGGTGGCACGTGCCTGTAATCCCAGCTACTCGAGAGGCTGAGGCAGGAGAATTGTTTGAACTTGGGAGGTGGAGGTTACAGTAAGTCAAGATTATGCCACTGCACTCCAGCCTGGGCAACACAGTGAGACCCTGTCACGCACACACACACACACACACACACACACGCTTTGCAGAAGCAGAGGGTAGAATGGTGCTTTTGAGAGACTGAAGGTTAGAGGAATGGGGAGATGTTGGTGGAAGGGTGCAAAGTTTCACTTAAGAAGAATACATTTAAATACAAGACTTATTATGCAACAAGGTGACTAGAGTTAATGTATTTTATATTTCAAAATTGTTAAGGGTAAATTTTCAAATGTTCTCACCAAAGAAAAGATAATTATTTCAGGAGATGAATATGTTAACCAGCTTCATTTAATTAGTTCGCATTGTATGCATTCAGGTTGGGGATCCCTTATCCAAAATGCTTAGAACCAGAAGTGTTTTCGGATGTCTGATGTTTTCGGATTTGGGAATATTTGCAGAATACACACCAGTTAAGAATACTGGTTGAACATCCCTGATCTAAAAATTCAAAATTGGAAATGCTCATTGGAGCAAATTGTTGGCATTCAAAAAATTATGGATTCTGCAGCATTTCAGGTTTCAGACTTCTGGATTAGGGACCCTCAGCCAGTATATCATAGTATCACTTTGTGTTCCATGAATGTCTATGTTTATAACTTAACTAGTTTACCATTAAAGAAACACAATCCTTATGCTAAGTGAAAAAAGTCAGACATAAAGGTCATATGTTCTATGATTCCATTTATACCAAATACCCAGAATAAGAAAATCCATAGACAGAGAGAATATTGATGGTTGCCAGGGGCTGGAGAAGGGGGATGGAGAGTGATTGCTAATGGGTACAGGGTTTGCCTTTGGGGTGATGAAAATGTTTTGAAACTTGATACAGGTGGTGATTGTACAACATTATGAATATCCTAAATGCCACTAAAATGGTAGACTTTAAAGTGGTCAATATGTTATGTGAATATCATGTCAATTACAAATAAAATTGCAGTCTCACTCATTACCCTTTACTCAGCTCCATTGTGTGATTCATTTGTTTCGTTTGCTTTTTGAACATCTCCTTCTCTTGAATGTAAACTCCACAAGGGCAGGCAGGGCTTCCTGTCTGTTTTGCTTACTGATTTAATGTCTGGGCCTAGAACAGGCCTGGAACAAAGCAGGCCATGAGTTTTGTTGAATAGACAGGTGAATGTATTACCTCTTTTGTGCCTTGTTAATAAAAGATCCACTGTATTTCTTGAATACCAAATTAAAGAGAGATAATTTCTTAAATGAATAGGATTAAAGGGCTAGTATGGTCTCATCTAAAATAAATTTAAAATAGAGAGGGGAAGAAAAGTAATCCTATCAGAATTCCTCAGTTCGCTGCATGGGAAACAAACAGCCAGCCTGGCAGAGGTTCAGAGGATTGAGAAAACGGTATCAAGGGCTGAGCACTGAGGTCCTTTTTAATTTGCAAGGATTAGAAATGTCAACAAACATCGCATTTTCCTCTAAATTCTAGAAGATGAATCAGTGCAGTGGATTTAAACTAGAAGGACAGCAGAAACAATGAGGCTGCTAATAAATGCACGGCTTCTGTATAAGCATAGGCTGTGCATATGGGTTCAACCACACCTACCCCGAGAGAAAATATTTTCACTGAACACCTGCGACACTGTGAATCAGGGAGAACATACCGATGAGTTCCTTATTTCTGACGTCCAAGGCCATGTTCCGCAGCGCCGTGGCCACCGCGCACACCACGCGGTCGTTGTCTATTCGGAGCAGCTCCACGAGGATGGGCAGGCCTTTCTCTTTTCGGACAGCGGCTCGGATATATACTGACCACTGCAAAAACAGGGAAGGCGAAGGGCGTTAGAGACAGGGAGAAAACCTGACATGCAAATAGTACATTTGCGTTTTCAGACGAATGCTTACAGGAGCCAAAAAGGTTGAATTACCAAGACCTATTGTAGAATGGGTTGAATCTGTTAGACATGCATTTAAACTTTTTAACTGTATTTTTTGCCTTCAACTTGGGGACAAAGATTTCAGGGTTAATCAGTGAACCACACTAGGTTTCTTTTGTGACACTGTTTTCAGTACTTGAAGTTGAAAGCCATTTGCGTGATGTGTATACTTGATTCTTCAAGATACAGAAGTTTGGGACAAGCAGATGTGGCCAGCGACATTCAGAGAAATAAAACAAGAACCCTGAAAAAGTAGAAAATGAGAATGGGTTGTGTGGGAGTGATTTCTAAAGACAGCTTTGAATTTGGAGATGGGGCACACAGGCGAGTTGCTGAATGTGCTGTCAATAAGTCGTTTGCTGAACAATAAAGAGTCCACTAGTCAGAAATAGGCCGGGGTGGATAAATGTAAATATGACATTGAAAAGCAAGAGTGCACATGGTAAAATGTTTTTTAAAAAACATTAAGGTCAAACTGTATAATGTTCAGGGCCATAATTCAATGTCTTCTTTATAAAGTAGGACATGAAATTTGTTTTGGGTTGGTGGTCGTCAGCCTTAATGGAACACAGGTAATGTGTCATATTAAAATGTCCTTGCAGTATCTAGATGATAAAGCATTCTGATTCACTTAACAGAATGCAGGCCCAGATTTTCAGACATTTGTATGAATGACGTATACTCTTCTACAGTATCCTGGAGAAGAGAGTACAATATAAAAATTAACAAATGTAAGGGTTTCACCTGTTGCAATTTCATTTTGATTTGAGAAAATTACATTCACGCAATGAGGTTGTGGATTCTGTGGTAGGGTCCTCCTGGGGACCAGTCCTTTCCCACCCAGTCCCCCCACCAGGCCCCCTCCGCCCCCCTTCCCCATGGGGCAGGCACCCCAGAGCTGGCTCTCACCTGTGGCAGGCAGGGAGCCCCCTCTGGCAGTGAACGTAGGGCATATGCCATGCCTGCCACATCCTCAGCCCAGCCCTGCATGAAATATGAGATCAAAAAAACAACTTCATCCTGTCCTACATTAGAAGTCACATTCACATAGTTTCTTATCACCATCAACTCACACTGTATGCTTTTCTCTCACCCCTACTTTGTGTCTCAAGCTCTAGGAAGCCTTGAGGGGTGAGGGGAGCAGGTAAAACTCACTAAAGCATCTCTTGGCTGTGGCGATCTATTTGACAGCTCCACTCTTAGGGAGCAAAGAAGTGGAAGGTCAGGAAGTGTCAGACATGACAAAACATTGAGGTTTGCAAACTGCTTCTTGGGATGTGGGAATCTGGAACTGACATCCCTTCCCAGGGAGGAAGCCCTTTCTCCTGGTACAATGCCAATTTCCATCGATGCATTCAACCGGCATGCTGAAACATGACTTCCTCTGGACACATCTGCCTCTCCTACTTCTTGTGCCCTGCTGAGTCTCCAGTCCCCCAGCTTGGAAAAGCCTGGAAATCTGAGTTTATGCAGCCCACTTAATCCTGGGATCTTCCCTAAAACTAAGGAGAGAAGCTAGAAAAAGGAAGAGAATGCAAATCAGGGTGTGGGGTCAACATTGACATATTGCAAAAGGAACATCAACAACAACATCGGGGAGATATTCTTGACCTTCTGGGAGATGGCAGGGGTATTCCTGGCAACTTAGGCAGGCTGATGCATGTGCCCTCAGCCTGGGAGGGAAGAGATGAACTGAGGAAGGTGAGTTCATCTCTTCCCCAGCACCACTTCTTTGCAGGCCCCATGCGACTGGCTTGTATATTTGAGATCTCTTCTAATTCTTAAAACTCCAGGGCGGTCAGCATTTTTATTTTATACACGGGGAAATTTAGGCACAAAGATATTCAATAACCTGCACAGTCACCTGCACTCGACTCTGGGTCCTGTTACTCCATATCTGTCTTTTTTTATGCTGCTGACATTATACCCCCTCTACCATCATCTCATCCCCTCTCCTGTAATCCTTCATGCTTAGTCTCCCAGACACGACCTAGCGTTTCCCTCCATCCTTCCAGACACAGAGGAGAACCTGGCCATATCTGAAATGAGCCAAGAATAAATGGACATAACTTTGTCCTTCTTAGAAGTCCAGCTACTAGCCATACCCCCCAGTGCTGGATGAAAAGGTGATTTGGTATTTGGAGAACAATGGGAATCCTTCAGCTTTGCTGGGAATTGATTTGAGAGCAATAACAACAAAAAGAGGCTACTTAGGACCAAAAATGTGTATGAGATATAGAAACACATTTTTGATATGAGAAATTGGTGAGCAGTGGTGTATTTTCCCTAAGAGAGAAAGGATAACCAGACAATAGATTTGATATTTTTATTGTTGAGGCATAGAAAATAGCTTTCATTTTGAAAGGTTAGTTATGTGTATGTTTGTGTGTATACAGAAGATTTCCAATATTGTCACAGCAAATGAGACCAATTTGCCCAGATTTAGTAGGTCCAATACAAGAAGTCATGTCTAATTGGAATTTCTCGCTTGCGTCAGGAAAGGATCCCTTCTCCTTGCAGGTGATGGGACAAAGCTTTTGCACTCCTCTTCCTGGGGAGAGGCTCGGGCCATTATTTGACCCAAAGAAGTGTTGTCAGCATGGGACAGAGAAGAAGCAGCAAGCATGTATTGTCTAAGGCTAGGGGGCACAGATCAAGGTAAAAGATGGAATATATTTGAAAGAGAATTAGAACAGGGAGAAAATAATTTGCCCTCTCCCTAGTCAATACAGAGCCTCCATGCTGGGGAAATAAAGGATGCAGTTTGGAGAGGAAGCAAGAGATGTGGCAGCACTGTGGGGGCTGCAACCTGATCCCTGGAGTCCTCCTGGACAAGCCCCCCTCCATGGATGAGGGAACTGAGTATGACACCCCCCTTGAAGATGGGAGAATGGAAAGTCCACAGCTCGGCTGCCCTTCTTGGAGGACAGCAGTGGCTGAGCAAGACTCAGTGAAGTGTCCTGTACCATCCCAGAATGGGGGCCACAGGGTAGGAACAGTGACATGGCTTGCTGGGCTGGGGAGGGCTGGGAGGATTCGTGTAGCCCGAGTGTGGCAAGGGGTAGCCGCTGAGGGTGGTCTTGAATGGGTGGGGTGTGTAGGTTAGCTGAGGAGGAGAAATGAAGAACCCAGGGCTGCAGAGGGGTTACTTGGCCAGGAGGGAGGAGACACATCAGTGGAGCACATGGTGGGAGCAGACAGTGCATCTCTGGATTAAGGAGGGGAGGTGGTTGCACCTCAGGGGAGCTCAAAAAGGATGGAGGCAGGTGTGGGCCAAGAGAGGACCCTGGACCGGAGATGGTCCAATCACCAATCACCACATCCTGGAGAAGAGGCCGCATAGAACAGAGTCGATTCCACACTGAGAAAATGGACATCGCACCCTCATCCTCTGTGCAGGACTATACTGGTAAGACCCCCAAGTTTAGCATCAACTGCAGGGGCAGGAGAGGATGAAGGTGCAGAATATAAATGTGGCCACGCTTGAATTTGCCTAGAAATGTTGAGATTCACATTTCTTTCCTTTCTATTTTTTGGCATCAGGCAAATGAGGGCTCAGAGATGAACCTGAAGTGAATTAACAAAGATACTTGCACACAAGTTTGTGTCCCATGAAATTCGTAGTTGTATGTATTGAGAATTTGGTAACAAAGAGAAGTCAATAACTTTTAACCCTTTAAGGCCAGGTTGCCTCATTCTAATGTGGATTTCCAGGGATCTGACTTTTACAAATCCCAGCCCAGTTATGAATACAATTGATGGCCATAATTTTTCCAAAGAGTTCCTCCTTGCTGAAACTGAGGTGATTCTGTGAAGGCTGATTTGTTCCTGAAGGGAGATTAATACTATAATTTAACTTTTCCTCATTGAAATCCTAATAATTTGCTAAATTACAATGACAGTGTTTTCCTTTAAGTACTAAATATTCTCGTCTGAGGCTGAACCCATTACAGTGCTAAAACTCTGAATTTGTTGATTAATTCTCTATATTCTAAAAGTACTCTTGTGTTGGAAGTATAGTCTGCAATTAAATGACTGTCAGTTACATGATCATTTGTCCATTAACTTTCTTTATCAAATTAGCCATTTCCTCACTTTTTCTTTTAGCAAGGTAAAGTCAAATTTTTTTTT
>NW_016809106.1:1808808-1839386 GCF_001698545.2 Rhinopithecus bieti | reverse complement strand
CTCCGCCCCGGTAAAGTCAAATTTTAAAACCAAACTCTTCCAATGAAAAATACATACGATGAATTTGGTACAAATGGCATGCAATTCCTAAATTTGTTTCTGAATTTATTTACGATACCAGGGTATCTCATTCCCATGACAAGAGGGTAGGAAACACCTCCTGCACTGAAAAGCTTATTTAATTAGTCTTATTTCTACCAGTAGTTTGCTATAAAAACAATGCACAAAATACTAGGAAATGACATGGCTTTTGCTGTATGCCCCAGATTATTGTCTCTAGAATGGATTATTATTTGAATTATCAGATTCTCCCAGCTGGAAAAGAACTGTGCTTGGTTCCTGCTCTAGGATTTATGAAATAATAGGGTGGTATTAGCACAAGGTCCTTCAAACGATGGGGTTACTCTGCAATGGACACAGAAGTCAGGTGTTGGCTCTTCACATCCAGAGTTACATTATAGATTTACATATCTTTGTTTTCAAAATTTCAAAATCTATTTTGAAAACTGGTATCTCTAGTCAAGATGACTAGTGAAGAATTCCAATCTGTTAGTAAAGAAATAAGTCAATTTAATAAATACAAATTTTGGTTAAGGCAATGGCAACTATTGCATGTTTACTGTTTTTTGTTGTTGTTTCTTTGAATTTTAAAAATGTAAGTCAAGTTAGGGCAAAGACTGAATTTTAGCCAATGTGTTTATGCAATGCTCAAAATATTAATGTATAGGCAAGATAATTTCCTGGTGGGGGGGGGGAGCATTTAGATGTGCTTTTGTAGTAAGAACAAAGAAAGAAGGTCAAGCTCAAGTAAAAGTGACCCAGAGGAAGCATTCACTGAAGAGACTGGAAGAAGCACACTCATTCCGCAATTCTCAAGCTATCTCAAGGACCAGTAATTTTCAATTAAAAAATTTCTTTAAAAAAGGCAACTTTCTGAACATGAAAAGGTTTTTTTGTTTGTTTTCACTGTGAATGTAATCAAATATTAGAGATGTCATCCTTGTGTGCAACTGGCATCTAGAAATGCCTTCTGGGAACTAAATACAACCCTGTGAAATGACAGACAGTGCATGGTATGAGACTCAGGCTGCCTCAGATCTTATTCAGAGGCCCCTGTGTGTTTCTTAGTAACAGTGATGCATGAATACACCATTGAGAAGGGGGAACTGACCACAGTGGAGGTCCAAAATGAAACTGCTCACACTGTTACCCTCTAAGCAAGAGTGGTGGTTGAGAGGTGCAGGCTCTGAGCCACTGCGTTCACAGACATGGAAGATTTGGGGATTTTTTATCCAATTTAGGAAAATAAAATTAATTCAGTTGTTTCTTGTTCTAAGTCAATAGGCACTAAGACAGAACACTTTTTCTCTACATAGCTTTTTTTTTTTTTTTTCTCTTTAAACATATTGTCTCACGGGTGAAGTGATCTGGACTTGATGATTTTCTTTTGGAACCAGAAAACATGCCATTTTTGGAATATTAAGCAATTTCTTTCTTTTGGTTATGGGGAGGGAGAAATCTGAAATTTATCTTTAGGGCACAGTTTGGAGGGGCCCTGTTGAGAAGCCCTTTCAGTCTTGCAACTATAAGGCAAAGTTTTTGCTGAAGTCTTAGGTAGTAAGTTAATTACAGTGTAATTATTTCTTTACTAAGACAGTGTGTTTTCTTTTCTAATAGTATAGTATAAATCAAATATATTAGCAAATTATTTAGGAGACAGAATTTTATTTTTCTTGGATCTTGATTTAGATGACCTTACTGCAAATTATTATTGATTGTTGGTAGGGGATGAGTTTATGAAGACATTTGTGTACTAGAGGCTAGGAGCTGAGCCCAGCCTAGGAGAAGGGACATAGAGCTGCGATCTTGACTTTCATAAGAGAACATATGTTGTTATGAACTCGTGTTTTTGTTGCTGTTTTTTTTTTTTGCTTCCTGCTGGTAGATAGTGATGACAACAGCAGTCTTCTAAGTCACAAATTGAAGATGGCAGAACAGCTATCAGCACGGGTGAATTAATTTGTGGAGGGGAACTTCTGCCTTAACCTGCTCTTAACTGTGACATCAGGAGAAAATAACTTACCTCACTTGGGCATTTGCATATTTGGGTGTCTCTTTGTTACAGCAGTTAGCACTCTCCTAAATAATACTATGCTAGTGTACTAAAATAAACTTCCAATCATGGAATCCTAGCCCTAAGGCTTTAACAAGCAATGCTGGAAGTGTGCTTCCTCACCTCTGCCACATCATTGAAAAAGTAACCTCATGGATGGCCCTGTGGCAGCACGTACTCCTATAGCTGCATCTGTAATGGATTTTGTAGATGCTTTGTTTACATGTTTACCATATTGTAAGGGAAGAGACCAAGTCATCTTCATCCATTTATCTCAATTGTCTTGTCTCTTTTGGTCCACAGTTGGAGATTTTAAAATGTTTAACTGATGAAAAAAGATGTCGGGTTGATTTACAGCATCAAGTCTGATGATTTCACAACAGCATTCTGCACGGAGGGGAACTATGCAAAAAGGATCAGAGCCACTGAAATTACTAATGGGGCCAAAAAATTCGAACCACTTCCACAAAACTACTGCTAGGGTTTAAAAAGGTCACACAGCTGGGCACAGTGGCTCACGCCTGTAATCCTAACACTTTCAGAGGCCAAGGTGGGTGGATCATTTGAGGCCAGGAGTTGGAGACCAGCCTGGTCAATACGGTAAAACCCCATCTTTACCAAAAATACAAAAATCAGCTGGGCGTTGTTGTAGGCTCCTGTAATACCAGCTCCTCGGGAGGCTGAGGCAGGAGAATCCCTTGAACGAGGGAGGTGGAGGTTGCAGTGAGCCAAGATCTCACCACTGCACACAAGCCTGGGTGACAGAACAAACCTCTGTCTCTAAATAAAAATAAATAAATAAATAAATAAATAAATATAAATAAAATGGTTATATGCCCCTTTGGGAGTGTGTTCTAAAGTCAGAAAAATCCCTTCATTCTGGGGTCCCTGGTGTGGTGCTAGAACCTTTGACTCAGGACTTATAGAATACTTGTTTGTCTCCAGGACTGAAGAACAAAATATCGAGGTGGCATGTCTTGAGCTACCATAGCACTGATCATGCTATGTCAATTCATCTGTTTTTATGATAGAATTCCTCTGTGAAGTGACTGCTCAGGTGACAGGTTAGCCCACGTCTTAAACTGGGCTGAAAAAGGGTTTCATGTACAGGTAGTTTTACTAATGCTCTCAGTGCAATTGGCGGACTAGGACTTCCCATTAGGGCAGGAGTCCCCAACCCCTGGAGTTCCTAACTCCTGTGAGGAACTGGGCCGCACAGTAGGAGGTGAGCGGTGGGTGAGCGAGGATTACCGCCTGAGCTCCGCTTCCTGTCAGATCTGCAGCAGCATTCGATTCTCATGGGAGCACAAACCCTATTGTGAACTGTGTATATGAAAGATCTAGGTTGCACGCTCCTTATGAGACTCTAATGCCTGATGATCTGAGGTGGAACAGTTTCATTCCAAAACTATTCCTCACCCCATCGGACCCACGGAAAAGTTGTTTTCCATGAAACTGGTTACTGGTGCCAAAATGTTAGGGACCACTGCTTTAGGGATTGTCTGTGTCTGCTAGACACCAAACTAATAATCAGCTTAATATAATTTAATATATGATTGAGCCCAATAGGTTCAGCTGTTTTTTTTTTTTTTTTTTTAAATAGATAATGCCTCCCTGTCTTCTTGCTGGCATTGTTGCTGATGAGAAATCTGCCATCTTCCTTATCTTGTATGGAGCATGTCTTTTCTTCCTCTGGATGCTTTGAAGATCTTTTTATTGCTGACTTTGAGCAGTTTGATTCTGATGCACCTTGGTTTTGTTTCTTCACATTCCTTGTGCTTGAGGTTGTTTAAGCTGCTTTGATCTGTGAATGTATGAGTTTCATTAGATTTGGGAAATTTTCAATCATTATTTTTTCAAATTTTTTTTTCTGTTTCTTTCTGTACTCAAACTACATCTGTATCAGGCCAGTCGACACCCACAGATGATCTGTACCTTTCTTTCTTTTCCTGTGTTTCATTCTGGATAGCTTCTATTGTCTTCACTGATTTTTTTCTTCTGCAATGTTTAATGTGCTGTTAATCACATCCTATGCATTTTTCCTTTCAGACACTGCATTTCAGACTCCAGAGGTTTTATTTGAGTCTTTTATACATTTCCCATGTGTAACTTTTTAAATGTTTTGAACACATGGAATACAGTTATAATAACTGCCTATTTGATAATTTTAACATCTGTCAGTTCTGAGTTAGTTTTGATTGATTGATTTTTCTCCTTTTTATGGATTGCATTTTCTATTTACTTGCAGGATAGTTTTCAGATGTATGCCAGACATTCTCAATTTTAATTTGTTAGGTGCTGAATGTTTTTGTATTCCTACGGATATCTTAAAGCTTTGTTCTAGGATGCAGTTAATTTACTTGGAAACGGTTGATCCTTTTGGGTCTAAGTTAAGATTTGATAGGAAAGACTACAGCACGGTTAGTCCAGGGCTAACGATTCCTCTGTATTGAGGCAAGACCCTACTGAGTATTCTCCCCAGTGGCCCATGGATTATGAGATTTTCCTCTCTGGCTCTTGGGAACATGCACAATATACACCCCCATGTGAATGTCCAATTTCATTCTCCCTAACAACTTCAGGTGTTTCTTTCCCAGCCTTGGGTATTTGCCTCACACACATGTGCTGAGAGTTCTCTGTTGATGTTTAAGGGGAGTCCTCTGCACATCTCTAGGGTTCTATGTGTGAGTCTCTCCTCTTTGATACTCTGTCCTATGAACTCCGATCACTTTGATATCTCCAGATTCCCAGATCCATCTCCTCAACACAGTGAGTCTATTGAGATCCCCCAGGTCCCTCAATCTTCTTGCCATGGCTTGGAAACTCTCTCTCAAGGTGGTGAGCGGAGACAATCAGAGGACTCACCTTCTTTTGTTTCCTGTCTTTCAGAGATCATTGTCCTTTGTTGACTAATGTCTAGTGTCTTACTAAAAAACCCCAATGTTTCACATATGTCTTTTCTTTGTTGTTGTTTTTCCTTGAAGAAAGGTAAAGTTGAACCTTGTCATTCCATCTTGGCATCTTGCCTGGAAGCGGAAATCCCTCTGGTTCAGCTGCTTCTACAACTTTAAAGTTCTGTAATTTAGAACTTTAGAAATCAGATCATCCAATGATAGTACTAAAATTAATGCAAAACTATTAAACATGGGTTTTCTCCATTTATCAATTTGGATGCATATGACATTTGCAACATAGATGTGATCTTTGCTATCAGTACTGCTTCCCGGGTCTTGTAGGGAAGAAATCACTGATTCCTGTGATTAGGACCAGTGACTTGGTTGTGACCATGCTCCTCCCGTCTCCTGCTCCATAGAGTGGGTCTGTCCTTGTCCTGCAACAGACTGGTCATTGCCTGTATCCGAGTGTTCCGTCTCCAGGACACTGCTGATTGGACAGAGTGCTCTGATCACCTCTGTGTTTATACTGGCCTAGTTTCTAATTGATTAGGCACGATGCTTCGCATTCCATTTTCATCAGTCTTTCAAAACTCTGTTTCTTTACATTTAAATCTAAAGCTTGGCATCACACCATTAACTAGAACAAAGACAAGTCACTTTGTCTTAGACGATAAACCATGATTCTTAAGTTGCATTTGATGGATTCCACTAATCTGCCCCGGT
Source organism: Rhinopithecus bieti (assembly GCF_001698545.2). NCBI lineage: Eukaryota > Metazoa > Chordata > Mammalia > Primates > Cercopithecidae > Rhinopithecus > Rhinopithecus bieti. The sequence goes on along the minus strand of NW_016809106.1, from coordinate 1,833,653 downwards.
TCACTTTTACGTGATACACTACCTACTAAGTTACATTCAGGGTCTTTCTCAAGGCTGTTATCTCTCTCTCTAAGGACAAGTCTCCAGTTTCCCAGTTCTCCTACATTTTTATTCATTTGGGGCACATGGCCAGAGATTCTGTTCCCTTCTTCACTAAGTCCATGTTGCTATTACGTTAGCTCATTAAATATTAATAGATTAACATCCAAGTATCTCTTGTTCTGTCTTATTTTTAAAATAAATGGCAAATAACAGATGCTTTGAAAAGAGTCACACTTTAGGAGGAAAACTGAGTGTATACAGATTTTAAAATGTTTGACTTCATAGCAAGTACAGACATATATTTCTACAGTTCAAATCCTGGGTTTTCATAAAGCTCAAGTACCATAGAAATAATTCATAAATGGGAGTCAAAAGAACATTCGTTCACATTTTGGAAATCTTCAAAGCTCTATATCCAATTGTTTTAATATTCTGCAACAAACAAAATCATTGTACTATAAATGAGAAAAAGGTAACTGAAGCCCATGTCGGCAATGAAAAACATGTATCACTTTGCTTCTGCCATAATAACATTATGTTTTCTGATGCTCATAAACCAAGTAATGAGTGTTTTAAAGTTTAAAAAGTGTTTAGGGCCATTATGAATATCTAGTTTGCTAGTCAATTTGTCACAGAAAAAGAGTGTGCATGATCTTCCTATAAAGAGAAATTATTGTTTTAGATGATGAGGTCTATAAAAAGCCGTCTCCGTGCAAAATTAAAGTATTTTACCTCTACATTTCTGTTTTGTTGGGTCATAAAAGTTAAGAACACTAAAGAAATACCACTAAATTTTAACAGTTGCTATAAAAATGCATTCTTTGAATTCTAGAGTTCAGATGGTAACACTATATGCTGTTGTGTATCCTAACTCAATCTTTTAATAATTCAAGATTTTTTTCTGAAATCATCTTTTTAAAAGTAAAGATTTATCTGTTTGGTTTCTGGACAAGTCATCCTTTGTCTTCTTGAAATTACGATAATTTATCATTGCTTGGCTTAATGACAATCTTCTCCAATCTTCCTGAGAATTGTCCACTGCTTGTCTCATGAAATACAGAAAATTAGTTAATTATTGCAAAAGATGATGATGTGATGATCCCCATGTGCGTATTTGTATTTTGATATGAAATTTCTTATGCATGTGGTGTGTGTATACAGTATATATTATATTATATATATATATATATATTTATAACTACTCCCAAATATTCCTTAGCAGCCCCTTGTCATGCCTGAGAACTATCCCAGTATCTAGAATTATTAGGGAAGCAGTGCTTCTCATAAGCAAGACTGACATCCTAAGAGGCAAAATTCTACTTTAACCATTGGGATGGAAATCTTTCGCAAATGCTTTCTGTCTTCTAAAATTACTAGTAATAACAGTTTCTTGCTGAGAGAGGGCCAACTTCATGACTCTCAGAATAGATGGAACAGCCATGACGTTAAATGGTCTCTGACAGTTTTTCTTTCTTGCATTCTTTAACTCAGTTTTTCCAACTCCTCTGTCTTTTCTCTTTGCCACCACAGTATCTACTCTCCCCCCTTATGATGGTCTATGTGTCCCCTTACAAGAGTTCTTCCTTTTTTTTTTTTTTTTTTTTTGAGATAGAGTCTCACTCTGTCACCAAGCTGGAGTGCAGTGGCGTGATCTCAGCTCACTGCAATCTCCACCTCCCAGGTTCAAGCGATTCTCCTGCCTCAGCCTCCTGAGTAGCTGGGACTACAGGCACGTGCCACCATGCCCAGCTAATTTTTGTGTTTTTAATAGAGACAGGACCAGGTGTCTTGACCTCGTGATCCATCTACTTCGGCCTCCCAAACTGCTGAGATTACAGGTGTGAACCACCGCAACTGGCCAGTTCTTGCATTTTTCAACATGCTGACTGAAGTCCAATATGGACTGGGAAATCTTGGTCGTCATTGTTAACCTTTGTCTAAGACAGAACAGCTTCTTTTATGCTGACTTGGACTATTCTAGACTCTTCTGCCTTTTTCCTAGTAGTCTCTACTCTCTTAGCAGTAGAGAAATTTAACAAAGAAATGCCCTCTGGATATGTGGGATAACTGTGCTGAACTAATGCAAATTAATTGTGCTAGAAACAGTAAGATGCTATTGCCAGAAAATTTTAAGAATTATCATGCTTCTTCCATAATTCCCATTATGTAAAGTAGAATAGAATCTTAAAATATAAAAGTAGTAAACTCTTTTTAAACTTGTCATTTTCTTACTCTACACACCTATCTAAGCAGTTCTTGCAGCTGATCTGGGTGCTCCTGAGACACAGAACTTGGAAACTTAGACAGCAATCTCAGCACAGTAGGAACTGCAGAACTAGCCCTTTGCTACTGAACTCTGCAACCTGCAAAACATTGTTCAGTCTGAACACTGAAAAGAAAATGGTTCTCTCATAACTTCTTTCTATCAGTTTTATATTGTATTGACAGTATATTGCCAGCTGAACCAAAGAATCAAAATATCATAAAATGTGACCATCTGAGGATGGCCTGGAACATAATATGTGCTACTAAATTCTTATTGACTAGTGTAGACATTAATAAATAGAAAACACTGCGATCCTCAAGGAAGACATGTAGACATAGATAGCAGTTGAGATAAATGCTCACATTTGAATTATTTCTCTCAGCCAAGCACAGGGGTAGGCCGTGGGCTAGAAAGAGATAAATGGGGCTTGGTCTGCCCATAAGGGGCGTACAGACCAAATTCTCTTCCAGAGGACAGTCTTAGCAGCTCAGAAGGAATCATTGTATGAAAGAAAGATTAGTGTCACTGATCCTTAAATTTGGTGTTGAGATGTGGTGCAGTTCTTTGTACTTTAACATGTCTTTTTATCTGTCTGCTTTTAGGATTTTTTTTTCTTTGTTACTAATTTTGAACAATATGATTAAAAGACACCTTGGTATTGTTTCTTCATGTTTTCTGTGCCGGGGGCTCCTTGAGCTGCTTAGATCTGTGAGTTCATAGTTTTCATTAGATTTGGAAAATTTTCAACCATTATTTTTAAAAATATTTTTTCTGTTCTCTTTCTCTTCTCATTTGAGGACTCCATTTACACACATATGAGGTCACCTGAAGCTCACTGATGCACTATACTTCTTTTCTTCTTTTTTCTTTGTGTTTCATTTTGGATCATTCCTACTGCTGTTTTCAAGTTCACTAATCTTTTATTCTGTACTCTTATAATCTGCTGTTAATCTCATTCCACATAGTTTTTGTTAAAGTATATTATATTATGTTATATTATATTATACTATATTATATTACATTTATTATACTTCAAGTTCTGGGATACATGTGCAGAACGTGCAGGTTTGTTACATAGGTATACACGTACCATGGTGGTTTGCTGCACCCATCAACCTTTATCTACATTAGGTACTTCTCCTAATGTTATGCCTCTCCTAGCCCCAACCCCTGCCAGGCCCCANTCAAGTTCACTAATCTTTTATTCTGTACTCTTATAATCTGCTGTTAATCTCATTCCACATAGTTTTTGTTAAAGTATATTATATTATGTTATATTATATTATACTATATTATATTATATTTATTATACTTCAAGTTCTGGGATACATGTGCAGAACGTGCAGGTTTGTTACATAGGTATACACGTACCATGGTGGTTTGCTGCACCCATCAACCTTTATCTACATTAGGTACTTCTCCTAATGTTATGCCTCTCCTAGCCCCCAACCCCTGCCAGGCCCCAGTGTGTGATGTTCCCCTCCCTGTGTCCATGTGTTCTCATTGTTCAATTCCCACTTATGAGTGAGAACATGTGGTATTTGGTTTTCTGTTCCTGTGTTAGTTTGCTGAGAATGATGGTTTCCAGCTCCATCCATGTTCCTGCAAAGGACATGAATTCATCCTTTTTTATGGATGCATAGTATTCCATGGTATATATGATGCATTATATTTTAATTCTAGAAGCTTGAGTTTGTTCTTTTATATATTTTTCCTATTTCTACTTTTTGAACATATGGAATATATAGAGTTTAAAGGTTGAAGTCTTATACTCAAAATCTTCTAGAGCCCAAAGATATTTCTCAACTTTTAAGTTGTTATGATTACATGATAATGACATAAGTATTTCTCAAGGAAAGTGATAACTGATAAAAAAAAAATAAGTAAAGGAAGAGAGAAAGAAGAGAGAGACGGGGGTGGGGGGGAGAGAGAGAGAGAGAGAGAGAAACAACATCTTAGGATGACACACTTGATTTGCCACCATCTAGATCTTTGTGTCTTAGCCAGGCTGATGCCTGAAGCCCAGAGCCCATTTCCCTGTACCTGTCTAGTTAGTGCTGCACGGCAGGGGAGCTGAGTAGGGTCCTTTAGCTCATGAGCATGTGAGTGCTCATGGGCACATACAGTGTCTTGGCCTATGACATCTCACTACCATCCTTGCATCCAGTGTTCTGATTGATGTGCATGATGTAGAGTGAGGCAGCCCTGATTTTCTCTGCAGATGACACATCTGAGACACCGTGATATGCTGTGGTTTGTCCAGGCTCACCATGCTCAGAAAAGGTAGCGCCTTGGTTTGAATTATGATTTGAATCAAAGCTTCCTAGATCACACTAAATTTAGAGAGACATAAGATGTAAGGCCTTGTTCCAGGAAGTGATTTCCATCAGTATCTCTTTTCTGCTCCTTTAAGACTATGCTCCGGATGTCTACCTGGCACAACTCTGCTTTTGAAGCTTTTCTCTACCAATCTCTGGTTGCAAGCAAGAGATGTGTACAACTCTAGGGCTGCCTATGGACAGGGTGTAGAAAAGGGCTAATTATGTCCATTCCTAAGACTCTTTGGAGAAGAAGTGGGTCTGGCCATGGGGCAGTGGCCAACTCTGTAGGAAGAATTGTCAGGGCCTGGGGCCCATGAGCTGGGATGGCACTTGAGAAAGAAGGAAGTTCTGTAGCTTGGACTGCAGCAATGGAAACAAAGGATGACAGAGAGAGAATGACAAGAAGGCAGACATCCAAAGGAATAAGCAAAGGGAAGGGTGTAGTTACATAATGTTGAGACCAGAGTGTGGTGTGTGTGTGTGACATCTACAGCTTTGAGCTTCTGAACGTTATCGGTATCCGTATGTATACGTTCACATGGTTTGGATGAAAATAAATGGCAAGGAAAGGAGTGATTGATGAATATGCCACACCCCAGGATTTAGTATGAAATGAATGGAACATGCATGGCAGACGTGCAAACTTTCTCTCTTGGTATTCTCCCCACCCACCCTCATTCTTCTAAGAGGTCACACTTTTTTTATGCAACAAAGCAAGTTAGCGCACTGGTGACCAGACTCAGGAATTGCTTACTATGCTGAATCTCTTTTTGCCCAAAATGAGTGTTATGAAAATCAATCAGGAACAGCGTCAGTTTATAAGGACTCAGAGAAAAAGGCCATTCTAATCTCCTCTCCAATAATCTATTTAACACTTTTGCCAAAGTCAACCAACAGTACTATTCTTCTCTGTAAGCCCATGCTTTAAAAACATAAGGGGTTCTTTTCTTCTCTTTTGGGACTGGGACCTGGTACATTCTAAGTGTTCACATGGGGTTTGACACAGTTGTTTGAGTATTAACTCCCTTACCCGTTAATGATAGTGCTTTGAAAAAATGTTAACCTGTCACAATCTCCACTGAAAACAAAGTAGCTCAGCTACACGAATAGAATGAAAAACATTTCACAGCATTTTCAGTGACTATAATCACATCTAGTCCTCTCTGTTTATAGTGATCTTTAAGGACCCCTGAGCCTTTCAGACAAATTTTTAAAAGGAATACATTTCCAAGTAAAACAGTTCAATATAAATGTTTTTTTCTCTAACATCCTAGAAATCTTGATTAGAATTGCATTTCTCAAAACTGGACTTGTATTGATATCTGAGGAGCTGCTCATAACTCCAGATTTCTTTTTATTGTAATGAACTGGCCATACCTTCCAGCTCCCTGCAGCCAAGTTCTGCAGGGCGCCTGCCGCCCCTTCCAGCGTGTCTGGATTTGAGCACTCAGAGAGCAGTGTGAGGTAGGGTTTGACTATTGATGGGTGCCACAGCATCTGGATCCCTTTTGGTGGTTCGGCACAGTCTGGAAGAGGTCCTACTCCATCCCACTGGTGGAAGAAAAACAAGAGAGCAAACATCTTTAACATCTTTATGCTTCCCAACATTGCCTTCCTCAACCATTACAGGCGAAAACACAAGCAGAGCATTAGCACATTTGCTGAACATAGACTGCATGGAGGCTACTGCATCAGCAGTCCAGGGATCACTAAAAGGGGAAGCCATTCCTGCCCAGCGAGAGCTTGGGATCGAGGGTGGAGGGCGGGTTGGCGTATGCACACAAGAGAATGTAACTGGCAGAGGAAGTGGATAAGCTCTTCAAGAATGATTCTAACATGTTGCTGTAGGAAGGAAGGGGAAGAGATGAATTAATTTTAATTTTGATTGAGCAGGTTGGAAGAAGGATAAAGATCAAAGTAGCATATTTTATAGTAAGCATACTACAGGGGTTGCATTAACAGTTACCAACAATCAAATGCCCTCACTGCTTGTGCATAATCGTTAATGTGATAAACTCCTATATAATTTGTTACATACATACAAATTGGGTTCTATTGTTGCATCTAACAAATGACAAAATCAATAAAAGAGAGAAAACTGCTATGGTTTATTAGACACATTGACATGAGCTATAGGCAAATCTAGATCTTAGAGCAATCATGATAGTTTAGTTTGCTTTGATTTGAATCTAATGAATAACAGGATAATGTGTAATTCAAAATTAATTACCCATAATTTAGAAATTATGGCTTACATGCACAAAGGAATACCAGTCAACCATTAAGAATGATACTTATGAAGACTATGTGGCAACTTGGACAAATTATAACAATAAAAGTTAAATGATCAAAGCAGGATGCAAAGTAGTATGGGATTTGCACATTATTCCAAGTAAAATGCATCATAAAACACCTGTAATTATCATAAAAATTTATTAATACAATGTCTTTTCTCTACATTTCAAACTTCCTGTTCTATCACTCTTACAATTTAAAACATACTAAAATTAAAATAATGATTCTGATTTGTGATTACACAAAGGCTTTGTCTTTTGTGAAAATAAAGAGTATAATAAAGTTAGAAATGAAAGATGCTATGCTTTTAGAAAAAAATACACATATTCAGTTCTGAGAAAAATCACAGTAAAATAAAACAATTTCTTTATAATTTTAGCGTGAGAAAATGAAGATATTTAGTTCATTAGTGTTTATGAATGATTACTTAAAAATACACTGTAAATGACACATGCTAAACATACTTGCAGATATTTTATGTACATACATATACCTGCATGTATATATATGTGTGTGTATAAATATGAAAAACAAAACCATATTTCTGAATGTAAGTTCCTTAATTCTGAAAGTTTTACTGCAAGAAAATACATGCTTACTTTGTATCCTTGCAACATAAAAATAGAAAAGTGGATAGAGATGGCTGTTGATACAAAGAGTTTCAAAAACTTCATTATTTATTTCCCGAAATAAGCTAAACTGCATGTCTTCTTTTCCTCAATAATGATACAGCTTAGTTTAAATCAAGGGTCAAGCTCAGAGATGAACGACATCCCATTAAAGGTCATTTTCAATGAACATGTCACTCAATTTTAACTTTGTAACAAGGACACTCAGTGTGGGAAGCTTCCTGTCCTTTTAACCAAAGCCACTTCCTAACTATTCAAAGATGACTTTGCACCTGTGAACAGCCTATCAATAAAACCAATACATCTCCTTTAAATTAAAAAAAGAAGGAAGTGAAGTAGCCTCGCCACATTGCTCCTAGTTCATTATTTGATCCTGGCTTGCTGCACTGAATAGAAAGTGGGCACTAGAAAAAGACAGCAGTCATTCTGTAGGTTTGCCAGTTTCAATGACAAAGCAGTAGCAATATTGGCCTCTCAAAGGAGACCAGCTTGGGGTAGTGAATCTATCTGCTAGAGTAACAAGAAATGGCAAATTATTTCTTTCATTTCATTTTATATCTTGCTATCTCCTTAAAAATTTAAAGCAATATTTTCATATAAAATTTGATAAAATTCAGAAAATAAAATGTGACACTTCCGACTCAACACGGATAGATTTTCCTCTCATGTAAGAGCTAACCTAACAGCAAGAGGTGCAGAGAAGTAATATTTGCATGCTCATTACAAAAAGAGGAAAAAGTAGCCATGTTATGTTTTGCTGGGTTTCATCTTGTTCTGCTTTTCTAACTCCTGTGCAATAAAGCGGGATAAATGCTTAAGTCAGTAGAAAATTTTCTTCAGGCTCTGACGTGTCATCTATGTATGTCTTAAATACCTTTTATTACAATCCTTTCTTAATAGCTACAGAGAGAATCTGAAGGAAATAAAAGGACAACTGATGTGAACACAGATAATCTTTGATGGCAACTGGAGATGGAGTTCAAAGGGGATTCTTGGCTATTTTAGCACGTTGATATTGAAGAAAAAGGACTATCTCAAAGCCAGTAAATGTATCTGCCAGACCTTTATCTGGGTACTTTATTCGAACTTTTATTAAGTTAACAGGGAGAAAAATAGCATAAGTTAATAGGGGGAAAAGCCCATTAAAATAGATTTCTGTCAGCTGTAAAATGACTGGAAGTATTCTGTAACACTTCGGTTAACATGCTTGACACTATTTTGTCTAGCTCATCAACATCGACAAGGCAGCAGGGCAATGGTAAAGTTATGATCAGACTGATGCAGGTGAGACAATTCTGCACATGCAAATTTTTGAGGCTAGAATGTGAAGATTCATGAAAAATCATGGGATATACAACTCTTTCACCAAAGTAGAAATACTTTATTTACAAATTTAAATATAAGGTGCTTCTATCCTAAAATATCTACAAAAACGGGACATTATCTGAAGGCAAGCAAATGGCTTTAATCTGTAACATAATTGAAGCAGTGACCACACAGTGATTTAGCCCTGAAGAACATAAGACTAAACTTACAAATCTTGTGCAAACTGTGTTTGTTTTGGACAATATCTTGAGAACCTACCACCAAAAACTCTTTAAGAGCTTGAAATAAGCAAAGAATACATAAAGAAGCAAAATGTCATCAAGTCAGGAGAGAGAACTTTCCATATAATAAAGAAAGAGCACACGAAGACAAAGTATTTCCAGGACAGTAGTGGTGGCAATGCCAGAAAAAGATTTTTTTTATTATGTTATCTGTATGATGACCACATATAAGTGTGTGTGTGTGTCTTCATTCCTCAGGATGCAGTTTAAAAGTTAAGCAGAATAGAGAAAGTGAAAGAAATAGCATGCGGAGAGAGGCATTTGTGGTTTTAAACAAGTTTTTTTTGCTGGGTTTCATCTTGTTCCAGCTTGGGGGAAATTTTCAATGAAAATATCCCTTCCTCCTCAGAATTTTACTGCTTATGTTTAAGAGTTACATAAATGTTCCACAATTCTGTGTAACAAGTTAATTTTCATCTGTTATATTTTAACAAATAAATTTTGCAAAAGTTCTAGTATCCCTTGAGTCTTACAGATATTACTTAAATGTTCAAATTACACTTTGTGCAAGTCATTCACATGTTGTTGAATAGGAAAATAGACCAAAGAATATATTACTAGCATAATATTAAACCTCCTCTTATGAATTGTCTTGCTTATAGAAATTTCTAATTTTACACACATATTTAGAGTACATAAAGCTAAGGATTAAGGTGGCTATAACCAGAGTGTTTGAAAACTGAGTAATTGAGAATTAGAGCTCTGTTGGAGACACGATGGCAGCAAAGCAGTGAGTGTATATAGATCATAGAACAAAACAACAGATAGACTTTTTGCCACCCCAAATAGTGCCTCATTCAATAACGTATCAGCACTTTTCTTTACTGGCTTCAAATATACGACTGCATGACTAATATCCATAAAAAAACAGTCAACAGTTTCTGTCATTCCATTTCTAAAACTGTATAGAATTGAAAATATGTATGCTCTCATTAAGAAGGTAATGCTAAATTTTTTGGAAAAAAAAAAAAAAAAAAAGAGGATATCAAGCTTCCCAAGATAGAAGGTCAAGGGACTGCTGAAATTTAGACATGATGCTTTTTGATATGGTCACCATCAGCACAGAGCATACATAATGGCCCCTGTAAAAAAGGTCTGCTTAGGAAGAAAATAACATATGCATGGGGATATGCGCAATGTGTATGTTAAAAAGAAGGAAAAGGAAAGAGCCTTTCGTTGGATTTGCTTTAAATACTTTTGCTTCTATGCAGGGCTTAAATTATATTTAAAAGATTTTTTTTTTTTTTTTTTTGAGACAGAGTCTCACTCTGTTGCCCAGGCTGGAGTGCAGTGGTACGATATTGGCTCACTGCAACCTCTGGCTCCTGGGTTGGAGCAATTCTCCTACTTCAGCCCCGTGAGTAGCTGGGATTACAGGTGTGCTCCATCATGCCCAGCTAATTTTTGTAATTTTAGTAGAGACGGGGTTTTGCCATGTTGGCCAGGCCGGTCTTCAACTCCTGACCTCAGGTGATCCACCCACTTTGGCCTCCCAGAGTGCTGGGGTTACAGGCATGAGCCACCGCCCTGGGCCTATTTAAAAGATTTCTATTTCAGTTGGGTAGAAAGACTGGAAGCCATTTGCTCCTTTATAGGAAGAGAAAGATGTAACTTAGGGATAAAAACCTGAAAGTAGGCTGGGCACAGTGGCTCATGCCCATAATCCCAGTATTTTGGGAGGCCAAGGCAGGCAGGTTGCTTGAGGTCAGGAGTTTGAGACCAGCCTGCCCAACATGGTGAAACCCTGTCTCTACAAAAACACAAAAATTAGCTGGGTGAGGTCAGGACTTTGAGACTAGCCTGGCCAACATGGTGAAACACCGTCTCTACAAAAATACAAAAATTAGCTGGGTGTGATGGTGCACACCTGTAATTCCAGCTACTCAGGAGACTGAGGCAGGAGAATCACTTGAACCTGGGAAGTGGAGTTTGTAGTGAGCTGAGGTGGCACCATAGCACTCCAGCCTGGGTGACAGAGCGAGACTGTCTCAAAAACAAAAAACAAACAACAACAAAAAAACCCCTGAAAGCAAAGATGTTACATACTATATTAAAAACAGAGACTTTGTAAACATGAGGTTCTTTAAGTTACGGAGAGTCACAGGAGTACTCTAATTATCACATTCATAAAAGCCCCCTAATGAATGAGAAGAATTATAAGATAATTTACAAGGCTTGGTGAGCCATCCTACAGCTGCCCTAGTCTCTGATCTCCAATGCACTGGGCTGGGTACTGAGGAGACACCAACAAGGAGCAGTCAGAGAGTATGGAGAAGGATTTTCATTTCAGGAGGAGTGCTAAAATACACAGCTCCTCTTCCCACCTGTCACAGGCGTCATTCAGTCTCAGCCAATCAAGTTTGTGCGCAGAAAAGGCCTTTTACTGCTGAGTCGTATCTTCAGAACATAAACAGAAAAGGCTGGCTTCACCGGCGGGATGCATCTCTATTACCTAGATTTCTCTACCAATTAGGGAGCATCACAGTCATTACATATGTGCAGGCTCACTTTCATTTTTTAAGATATTTCGGTGAAATAAACAACAGACCAGAGATGCTGCAAGATAAAAGGAGCAGAGCTGCAGCATCAGGGAAACATTCTGATTTTAAGATCCCACTCTTTCCTCTCAGGGGAAGTCACACATTGCAAAATGTAGGAAGAGAAGATGGCTCTAAGTAGGTAAACTGTCAGAGAATGTTCTCTCAAGCAGGGTTTGGTTTAATTAAGCTGCAGCCAGCACTAGGTACTTTAAAAAGCAACATTCAAAACCCAAGTCCGTCCACCGTCTGCCACTCTTGCTTGGCTTGCTTTGAACAGCAGAGTTATTACATAATTTGCCTTTATAGTGTTTCGTGGCCACTTCCAGCTTTTGGGGGGTTAAAGGCGGAAGGATAGAGGTGATGGGTATTCAAAAACTCCAGTTAACTGTAAAAAGCCAGAAAGAAATGATTCTTTGTGTCGATTCTTAGGAATTTCAAAGAAAACGGTAGTGCGGGTGTCTGAATCCCCCAGGAGCTGTTCAGAAGACTTCAGCTGCGGCTGAGGCTGAGGCTGTGCAAAGAGGGGATAGAGTTGATGGCTAATTAGCTGTACTTATGTGGCACTGCATTGTTTCCAGGCTCTCCTCGCAAAACACAGGAGGGGCTTTGCATTTGAGAGATTAGAAACCCGCATTAAAGAGGCAGGATGGAGGTGCTGTCTGAACAAAGCGTTAGGGCAAAAGAGATTCAGGAATAGCCTTGCTGATGCACCTCCTCCTGGGGGGGGCCATGGGGCCAGGTGGGCACACACCCCTCAGAAGTGAAGCTGGTGATGCTGCCTACTCCACAGACTGGCATCATGAGGCCGGCCACTGTGCTGTGCCCCACAGAGGACAGCTGTCAAGGCTGCTCCATATGACTGGGCCTGCCTGTCCCTTCCCCAAGTCACTGTGATAGAACCAACTGGGGCATCACTGATGCTCATCTAGAATTCTCTCTGCTCCTAATTTGCCATCCACATCTCGGGAAACCTGGGACATGGCTGTCCCTGTTACTACCTTCTAAAGGGCCTTTGTCCCTGACGTGCCAACCTCCTTCAGATAATCCTGTGGTCTTGGTCATTTATTTATATGTTCAGAAATATGTCCTTCAAAGGACAATCTAGTCCAATGGTCTCAAGCAGGGCAATTTTAACACCCAGGGGGACAAGCGGCAATGTCTGGGGACATTTTGGTTGTCGTGGCTGTGGCAAAAGTGCTACTGGCATCCAGTGGGTCGAGTCCAGGGAGGCTGGAAAATACCCTGCAACGCACAGGCCAGCTCCCTGGAACAGAGAGGTATGCTGCCCCACATGTGACCAGTGCCAAGGCCGAGAGGCCCCGGTCAAGTTGTAAAACAGTATTGATAGACACACGCACACGTATGTTTATTGTGGCACTACTCACAACAGCAAAGACTTGAAACCAACCCAAATGTCCATCAATGACAGACTGGATTAAGAAAATGTGGCACATATACACATGGAGATACTATGCAGCCATAAAAAAGGATGACGTCATGCCTTTGTAGGGACATGCGATGAAGCTGGAAACCACCATTCTCAGCAAACTATCCGCCACCAAAGCAGCTGTTATGTTCCTCACTGATAGTGGGAATTGAAGCAATGAGAACACTTGGACACAGGAAGGGCCAAATACATCACACACGGGCCTGTCCGCTGGGATAGGGGAAGGGGAGGGATAGCATTAGGAGATATACCTAATGATAAATGCAGTCCTCACCATGGGTGCAGCACACCAACATGGCACATGTATACCATATGTAATCAAACCTGCACATTGTGCACATGTAGCCACATATAGAACTTAAAGTATAATAATAATAAAAGAAAACTAAACAAGACACCTGAAACAGAGTTTTAAGTCTATAAACTCACTGAAACTAAAATAGCAGCACTTTTAGGTGATGGGCTATATTTTCTATTAGAAGTGAAAAAGAAGTAGAAGAATGTGGTTCATCCATGGATAATGGCAGAGGAGAGTTGCTGCACAGAAATGCACAGTCGTGACCTTTGCAGGCTCATGAGATATGTTGCTTCCAGGACATGAAATATCATGCCTTGAGTCAACAAGTTCCCAGCATATGGTGAGGTGAAGGCCGAGAGAGACTGTACTCGAACCAGCCAAGAGGAACGGGCGGCAGCTGAAAGAAGCAGATGGTTAGAAAGGAAATGGTATTAAGCGGCAAAAGAAAGAGTATGGTTACTAATGAGAAAATGAAAACTGGAAAGAAAGAAAAACCACCTGTGATATTAGGAAATGGAAGCCTAGGAGCATCGAAATGTCGTGAGGAGCAGATCCGTGAAGTGATAATAAAAAATCAAGTCCATGAACAGAAACTGTCACTGACATTTAGAGTGATTAAGATAAATTCCGCTTTGTGTATTGAAAGTCTTAAAAGCATGCATTTGGTCTAGTTATTTCACTTCTAAGAATTCATTCTTAAGAAGTGATTAAGGGGGTAGGTGAGATTTAACTACACAGATGTTGATTACAGTTTACATTAGTACAAACTTGGAAGCAACCTGATTTTCTAGGAATAGGGGATTGGTTCGCCACATCATGGTATTCCTCTACCATGGAGTTCACAGTAGTTATTCCGCATTCCAGTGTGAAGAACTGCTTACCGGCAAGGAAAAATGTCAGTCTGTGTCAAATGATAAGCTGTCATAAAGCGGTCAGCAAAGTGACACAGAGCAGACTTGTGCCTACATCTTCCTGCCCATCAGTGGTGTGCCAAGGTGGGCAGTGGGGGCTGTCATCCGGGGGCAGGTAGTAAGAGACTGCAGTCTTTGCAGGGAATGTACAGGCAATGAAATGAGTACAAGTTGGGTTTTTGTTCATTACCATGTGCAGACAATGCTACACGATTTCACTGGTAAGAGACCCCTCCCCACAAGGATAGAGAGCCCCCTACTCCCTACATACCTTGAATAGGCCACTACATGTCTTTTTTCTTTATTAAGAGTATGCCCAAGGTTCACCTAGGGTCATGGTTGTCACAAAAGACTACAATTCCCAGCCTCCCTCGCAGCTCTGGTGCCACTACGGAGTCAGTCTCGGCCACAGGGATGTAACAGTGATGTGTGCAGCTTCTGGGTGGGGCCCTAAAGGAAAGGGTACTCCTGTCTTCTTTCCCCATTTCCACTCCTGAACTATGGATGTGGAGAGCCAGACTCTTGATCATGAGGAGGAAGGCAGCACCCTGAAGATGACAGCCCCATAAAATACAAGGAGCCTGACTTCTGAAGACTCAAGAGACTGGAGTTCTCTATCAGTGAAAATACACTTACTGACTATAAGACCTTATGAATTTTGCTGTCTGATACGGCCTCTAACAGAAAAACATCTGAAAGGATATATGCCGAGATGTAAGTTGTAATTGTGAATCTCTCTAGGAGGAGGCATGCGAAGGTGTGGGTATTATTTTCTTCTCGGAGCTTAGTGCTATTTTACTCACATATTATTTACATGTTAAGTGTGTACATGTATACCTAGATATTTATCATTAATATCTATTTTGTCTGAAATGAGAAGAAACTGTTATTTAAAGTTCAAATCTCCATTGTGGTCATTTTAACTACTAATAAAATTCAAGTTTGTGCTTTGGGACATGCATGCTGTTTGTTTAGCGATAGAATCTCACTTTTGGGTCAAGAGCATCCAAATGACACAGCAGGGAACGTGTGAGGCTGTTGAAGAAGTGGTGGCCAATACTGATATCCTGAAAATCCAAGAAAACCTTGTAGGTGATAGCATTTCATGATATCTCATAATACCTTCAGTGCAAATAATTTGTTTAGTCTGGCAGGATCAAAAGTCCTGCTTCTCCTGGGATACTGTGACACACACGCATATACCTTTGTTGCATATTAACTTAAGTTCTTAGATGATAATAGTAATTTAGATGGTGCATTCGTTTTGGTGGTGATTGCAGATTCAGAATACCGACTAACAAGATAAATGCAGCACTCTCATTAGAGACTGGGGAACAGCTCAAAACACAGGGAGGGAGGACTGCGGAAGACGTTTGGCTCACAGCGGCCCTTAGGGGCCAAGTCTCACCAGGAAAGAAACCCATGAGTCTGGGAAAAGTCACAGTTATGAGCATCCACCCACAATGAAACCCACAGCAAGGGCTAGGGGCCACCACAGGCCACAGTGTAATTGGGGCCAGGCATTGGGCTAGAAGTCACAGACTGAAATAAGACCCACACAGTCCTTTGCCCCAGAAAATTGGCTCTCTTTGAGGATCAGTTGCTATACTTACCCCATAATATGATAATAACTAGCAGAGAAGTTTAAATAAAATTATGGAGAAGTAGATTAGGGAGCAACAGTTTACTTGAAAGAAGTTTCGGAAAGACAGAGGGGATATTTAATCTGCTCTTGAATGATTATTCTCCAAGTAGTGAGTGGGGAAAGGGAGGAAAGGGAGGGCCAGGCAGTGGAACAGCACGAACAGAAGCCTAGAGGCTGGTCTGTGGGATCCTCAGATAGGCCAGGAAAGTGGGAGAACAAGAGGCCTTGAAAGCTCTTCCAAGACATATCTTTCATCGTGGGAAAAATAAGGGAGCACTGAAGTTTTACACAGAATCCCATTCCTATTGCTTTTATGTATAAAATAGCACCCTGTATATCACTGGTGAATCTTCCAGTCATCTATGCATTTGGCATCTACAACTTAAGAAAGACGTGAAAAAGAGCAAACATATTTCCTCTTAAATTGACTACAGCATACTCAGTGGTGAAACAAAGATTATCATGAAAGAAGAACTACCAGATAAAAAGAGTGGATCAGAATCCTGTTTGAATGGATAGGTTTGTCTCCTCACCCATGCGGATAGATATATATTTTTTACCCATTTGAATTAAATAACTTTAAATTAATTTATAAGCTAAAAAGGGAGGTTTTGAATTCCAGCAGGTCCTGCTTATTTAGTTTTTGTTTTTCTCAGTGGCCCTCTGCACACGGCCAATCTCACACCACGAGCATCCTGAAGAAGGTCTGACCTGGCCAGCAGCTGGTGGAGGACAATGTCCCGTCACCTCCAAACCACGTCGAAACAGTACCCACTTCAGGACACCATCACAGGATCGCTGGCCATAGACCAAGGTGAAAAACCAAAAAATGCTTATTGCTACAAAAGGTGCAAAATGTAAATGAATCCATTTTGTTTCCTCCTATTTCCCTGGACCCCAATCTTCGGATTCCCCCCACCAATGCTGCAGTGACAGGCTGCTGGCACAAGGCCCTGCTGAGGGCAGGGAGGGTCCTGCTGGGGGAGATGCACCTTCTTGGCAGATGACATGCAGACTGTTTCATGGGAGGTTTTGCCCAAAATGGACTAGAGAAACTAGCAATTCCTTAGAATTCAGCAACAGGCACAGAGCAGATTCAGAAATGGATGAGTTGGCAAGGACCTCTTAGACCAGAATATGAAGCACAGAGTGTCAAACACTTCTGCACATGGGAGCTCACAGTCTGGTACTTCTTTTTTTTTTTTTTTTTTTTTTTTCTTGCTGCAGTTTATTTATTTATTTATTTTAATTTTTGTGGGTACATAGTAGATATATATATATATATTTATGGCATACATGGAGTTTTTTTTTTTTTAATTATACTTTAAGTTCTAGGGTACATGTACATAACGTGCAGGTTTCTAGACTAGAATGGCCTAGAAGTCTGATACTTCTCGTATGGTTCAAGAGAAACCATTTCTTGAACTAAGAGCATGCATGCAACATATTTTTGTATCATATATTTTATTGAATTATCCCTATGGGGATTTTTTTAAAAAAGTTTCTGAGATTTTTCTTACAGGTAAATTTGACATGCAGAATATTATAGTGTCTTTTAAAGGTCAAGAATACCAATGCCAAAGTCAAGGGTCAACATAAATTTCTGGGCTAGAAAAAGCTCTAGAGGCCATCATTAAACCAATTATTATTTGTATCACTTTTATTCTTGTTATAATATTTGGCTACTCTGTCCTGGAAGGTCTGTGTTGTAGACTAGATAACCTTTCATTTTCCAAAATCTCTTACACCTTTCAGTGAGGTATAAATTTCTCTGAAAAAAAACCATACACTTTTATAAGCATACATTAACTTCGTGCCTTTATGAACATTAGTTTTTAAAGGCCATTTGCAAAGATTACAAATGTAATTTCCATTGTAGAAAATTTATAAATACAGAAGTACAAAAAGAATCGATCATTGTCTTCTCCTGGATCTTACTCTGCTTTTTCAAGAAACACACACATTTTGTACATGCAGATAGCATTTTGTATTTGCATATGAGACATATCATACAAAACTGGCCAGACTATATCTGTACCATCTATACCTATATTTATGTACACACCTGTTTCTATATTGCTTTTTTCCACTTTACTTGTATTATATATTTTCTCTAATCTCTAAATACTCTTTAAAAACCTGACTTGATATGTAGTAGAGATTCCAGGGGACAAATGATATCCACCATTTTTACATCTGCAAACCTAGAACTCTCTGTAAGCTCCTTGATGAGATAAATCAGTTTCCAGGCCCTGAAGTTAACCTCTGTTCCACTGTTAGCAAAGGTGGGCCTGCTTTGTCCTCCCATCGCTCCCTGTCCTGGTGGGGCCTGTGGTGAGGGGTTTGTTCTCTCAGGAGCAGCCCAGGACAGGGGCAGAGGCTGTTCTGATGCATCAGGGTTGTGAGTTGCTGCCTAGCGGTCTTCATTTTGCTGCAGGGGAACCTACTACCAGTTGCAGCAGGTGAGGGCCATTCTGTTCTCAAGAGGCCTCCGGCTCTGGCTGAATACTGTTCTGAATTCATCTGAATTGTCCCCCATGGCCAAGCTTCTAATGCCATCCTGTGGAAGGGCTGTGAATTCTCTGTTACCCCCATTTCCAATGGGACGTGTGAGACTGAAAATCCAAACGCTTCAAAACCAGTGATTACATACACGTTGGATCTTTGGCCTCCCTGTCTCTCTCTCTGTTTCCCTTCTTTTACCACATCTCCTATTCCACCCATCCCTGTCACTTGGATGGCGCCAAACCCAGCTCCGACAATGCCCTAAGTAAATGTGTGAATTAACACAGCACCTGCTCAGAGGTGGAATGTCAGAGCCTGCTAGGGCCTCGGGTGTCTTTTTTTCTTTTTTAAGTAATTTCCTATCTTGGCTCAACTGCGAGACATGGGGGAAGTCATTTCACGTCCCACCGTCTCAGCTGTGAAATTCCCACAGGAAAATTGTGCAGATGCATTAGTGATTTTACCTCCTGATGAAAATGCAGGGCTCATTCTCTATATATTGAGGAAATATTAAAGTTGCAATTAGGGAAGGGGATAATTGCATGCAGCTGCAAGCAGCCCGCATCACCTGATCTTGGGATTTCTTTTTCTTCTTCTTCTTGCCCCAGCAACCAGAGCTCTCAGCGTCCTTGCCATTGGCCTCGCCACAGAGTAGCCCGTCCAGCTCGTCCGTGCCCATGTGCTGTCCCTGAGACGTTTCTGCCGCCAGCCGGTACGAGAGGTTCCTTAAAATGCACACACAGTTTTCAACGGTCTGCAGAACCCAAAAAGAAAAGGGGGAAACAGAGGAAGGAATGAATAAAACTAGCACTCAGCACTCCATTCTTCCACCTGGAAAGGCATCTTTCTCCACGGTCACATTTCTCTTTGGAAGTGTTTAGCTGACAGCTGCTGAAAGCTCCCCTGACAGCCACAGTGGAAAACAATTAGAGAAACTTGGAAAGGTCTTAGGACCTTTTCTCCCCCGCAAAGAAATGACTTATCAGCAATAGTTACTTCTATAAACATCTGTTACTGTTGAGTGAAATTCACTTGTGAGAAGGGAAGAATGTACAACCATGAGAGATCCCAAATATCATCCACTAACACACAGTGCCCCACTTCTGACTCCCGGGCTGGGGATTGGGGATCGGATAATGAGGAGTCAAAGACTTAGAATTTTGGTCAGCTCTGGTGGGGGACATATTTACTGCCCACCAGAGCATTTTCTGAGTGTCAAGGCCACAGGTGCAAACCAGGGTTGTCCCAGGAAAGTGAGGGGCTGTGATCACCTGAGGGCATAAATATTTTTAGTCTCCATTGTTTTGAGATGCCTGATACTCATGTTTTCTTAGCCAAAAGGTTAAATAATGGTTAAGGCCACCTGTTGTGGAGCTGTACACCTGTAGAACCCTAGCTGTCTGATTTAGATGTGGGACTTTGGAATGCACTTGACATGTCTGGGACACGGTGTACCCTTCTGTAAAATGGTCATAACAGGACCCACATCTTAGGTTGCTTGTGCATGAGGTGAGCTAAAATATGGTGCGGTAGGCAGAATAATGGCCCTCCCACAAGGTCTACATCTTAATCTCTGGAACCTGCGAATACGTTAGGTCACATGGCTGGGAGGAGGTGGGAGTTGTTAAGCTAATCAGCTGCTTGTCACATGGGGAGGTTATCCAGATTGTTTGGGTGGGCCTGTGTCATCACAAGGTGCCTGTACATCAAAGAGGAAAGCAGGAGAGTCACAGTGATGTGATGTGAGAAGGATGTAGTTGGCCATGGCCGGATCTGAAGATGGTGGAAGGCGCCACAAGCCAAGGTATGTGGGCAGGGTCTAGATACTGGAATAGGGAAGGAAATAAATTCTCCCCAAGAGCCTCAAGAAGGAACGCAGACCTTACCACATTTTAAGTTTTTCCCAGTGAGACCCATTTCAGACTCCTGGTCTCTAGAGCTATAAGATCATAAACCTGCATTGGGTTCAGCTACCAAGTTTGTGGTCATTGGTTACGACAGCAACAGGAAAGTAACACAGCGCGCAAGTACTGGGAAGAAAGCTGGGCCACAGCAAATGCTCTTCAAAGGTTCGTATCATTGACGATGGCAGGAGACGGCACAGTGCAGAGGTCCAGAGCATGTGATCTAGGACTGCTGGCTTGGCTTATGATCCTGGGCCCACCATTTCACAAGCTGTGGGGCCCTGGTCAAAGTGCTTAATCTTTCTGTGCTTCTATTTTCTTATTTGTAAATAGAGAGTCATATTAACAATATCATGTACAGGCTGGGAGCGGTGGCTCACACCTGTAATCCCAGCACTGTGGGAGGCCGAGATGGGTGGATCACGAGGTCAGGAGATCGAGACCATCCTGGCTAACAAGGTGAAACCCTGTCTCTACTAAAATACAAAATTAGCCAGGTGTGGTGGCAGGTGCCGGTAGTCCCAGCTACTCGGGAGGCTGAGGCAGGAGAATGGTGTGAACCCAGGAGGCGGAGCTTGCAGTGAGCCGAGATTGTGCCACTGCACTCCTGTCTGCGTGACAGAGCGAGACTCCTTCTCGAGAAAAACAACAACAACAACAACAAAAACAGTATCATGTACAGGGCAACAGTGAGGGTTAATAAGTTTGAATATTTTTGAATATTCTTTGAATAGTGTCTGCTCAAAAGTATTTGCTAAAATACCAGCTGTAATAACTTGTGATTGCTGAGAAGAGGGGTGAGCAAACTGCCGCCCAGGGGCCCGATGCAGCCCACAGCTGGTTGTGCATGACAGGTTGTTTTCCTGGAGGACACCCAGGCCCATTTGTTTATGAATGATCTGTAGCTGCCTTCATGGTACAATGCAGAATTACATGGCTGTGACTGAGACAGTATGGCCCACAACACTACGAATATTTATTCTCTGACCTTTTGCAGAAAACGTTTGCTGGTTAAGACAAAGCTGACCTTTTGACTCCAGGAACCACGGAAAGAGGGGAAAAATATCCAATTTTTAAAAGCGGCAAAATTATCATGGGAAAAGAAAAATAAACTGAGCCAAGTTTTATTTGAAGAATCTTACCAAGTTGGCTATCATTTTTTCAGGCACCTGCTACGTAACAGCCAGCCGCGAAGGCACATAATACAATTCCATTGTACAGGTGAAGGCGAGGACAGTTAAAGCTGTGAGTACCTCCCACCAGACTGAGCTGCTTCTCTGCAGTCCTGGGGTGGGACTGGAATGGGCCGGGGCTGCTGGGATCGCAGTCCTGCACAGCTTCCCTCCACTGGCTAGAATCTGGTGAAAGGTAGCGGGTGTCCTGTACTTATTACCGTGGGCATGAAAATCTACGAGGAAAACCAGTTTTCAGAAAGTATCTCTGGAGCCTCTGTCATTCCAGACCTTTCTTGTCAGCTTTTCAAGGTGTCATGGGCTGCTAATCCCACAGGCTCTGAGTCAACCTGATTTTCTATTCCAAGCATCCTCTCAGCATCAAAAACTGGACTGGCATGAAAGCAGGTAAACTCAGGGCAATGCATGAAAGAGAGAAACGACTCTCATTGAAAGGAAAATGTTATGGCATAAGTCAGAATGATTTTTAAATCAGCTCAAACTGATTTTTCTTACATCAAAGACTTGGGAGAATAAACTTCTTTCTCATCCCACTGTTCGTCTTCCCCGGAGGCATCGCTGTTCCTCTGTTTAACAAATGACTACTGGGGAGTCAATCTGCAGTTGTGAAAAATGCTTTATAATCGAGCTGCAGCTGGGGAGATGATTTGGGAAGCTAGAAGGAGGAGAGAAAGTAGGGATGGGGTGGGTGGGGAGGGAGGAATGGGGAAGGAAGGTCACAGGGACCACATTTATCTTTCATTTAAGCCTCCTGGAGTTTTGCAGTCTGGGTTGGTTTGGGAGAGTTACTTAATTCAAGAGCTTTTCTCTAAGGGGATGAGAAGAAAGAGAAGACAAAAGACTTGGGAGCCTAGCAGGAGGGTGGCAGCCGGTAGCTTTGCTTGGGACGTCCATTGCTGTCAGCAGCGCTTTCAGCAGTTGTTTTTGGTTACCAGGGTCATTTTGATTCCTTATTTTCTCTTAGAAAGGGTTAATCTGGAAGTTGTAGAGTGCTCTACCATGTCATCCAGTCAACACACTGGACCAATTACAGGACCAGAGCCACAAGCTTGTATGGAATCCAGGCTCTTTTATGTTTTAACTTCTCGGGCCTTAAAAAGAAGGTGTACTCATTCGGCCCCCTCACCCTCAAGTTGTCATTGTGAAAGCTCAAAAGCAGCCAAGCAGAGGGCTGAGTGGAAAATGACGGTACCATAATAATACGTTAAAACTCAACCGCACAGTCCAGCCAAAGAATCACCTACTGAGTAGCTGATCACATCTGATCCTTTCGACAGCCTTGGCATTCAGCTATGAGTATGCTCCTTGTCACAGAGTTGAGGTCACTTGGATATGGTGCTCCAGCCAGTGGGAGGTGGAGATGGCACAGTCCACTGGCACTGTCTTGATGCCAGCTCAGGGCTCTTCTTACTCCACCAGGGATATCTGGGTTTTCGGACTCCAGCCCTGAATACTCCCAATTATTTCAACTTCCTCTTTTGGGGAAAATGTGGACATTAGAAAAGATGACGTACAAGATCTCTTGTACAGGTGACAGGGTTTTAGGAATCCGGTCATCTGACAGAAAGAAGATGTTTGTGCCATGTTGGTTCTTGAACCACGGCTCCTGAAGGATGCCTTAACCTTTGGTGCTGGTGACTGCACTTAGCCGAAGCATGAGGCTGTTGACTCTTATTTTATTTTCAGCTGCACGGTCCAGCTAGTATCAAAGCTCTTTTCGTAGCCATCACAGTAAAAGGTATAGTCTCCCAGTGCCTCACTCTTTTACCACTCTGAATATGACGGTGCTGAGCATTGCCGCTTCAGTGATTTACTTTCAGGAGCCCTTTGAAAACGCATGTGTCTGTTATGCTAACAAGCATTTGTAAATATTCAAGACATCTTGACTGGACATTTGTTTAGGAATTTAATTTTCCTGTCGATGATACTAAATGGTCTAAAATGGTCATGTAAGGGCTCTGTGAAAGGGGAATGCTTACTCTTTGTTACATTATGTTCATCTCTGAAACTAAAAACGCACAGTCAGGGAATGGATGTGAACCCAGCTGAGCAGAAGTTAAAAGATGAGAAGCAGTGCTCACGATGGGGGTGAACTAGTACTCAAAGGGCTGACGTCCCAGAGGCACCTTGTGTTCAGATCTTCGGGGAGTACGGCTCAGGCATCAGTGATTTTCTAAATTTCTTGGTAACTTTAATGTGCAGTCAGGGTTGGGAAGTGCTATGCTAACTTATACACACAACCAATTAATGACTATATGGATAGAAACACTTTTGTTTGCTCTTTATCTAACTTTGTAACTAAATTACATTATACCAGATTCCCAATTAGAGAGTCATATTAAAGCTCTATCTACCATGGCAGGTTCTTAATCTAAGATGTACATCAAATTACCTGATGAACTTTTAAAGGTACAAAAATTTGTGATCAGAGTTAGACAGTTGGGTTCAGAGAACTACAATAGGGTCTGGGCAGACGTATTTACAGGAACACTTCAAAGGCAATTCTAATAAACAGTCAGAATGAAAACCATAGGATTAAGGCCACGGTTCATAACCAGGGCCAATTTTGCTCCCTGCAGGACATGTGGCAATGTCTGGAGACGTTGTTGTTTGTTACTGGGGTGGGGATGGGGGCTGCTACTGGTATCCAGTGGGCAGAAGCCAGGGAGGCTGCTACGCACCCTGCAGTGCACAAGACAGTCCCATGACAAAGAATAATTCGCCCCAAAATGTCAATAAGGGTGGCTCTTGAGAAATCCTTATTAAGAAATCACATTTATTACCTGTATTACTTTATGACTATTGGTAAAGTTTGTGTTTATAACAGCATATTATGAAATTACAAACTTATATGAATGAATCAAACTTATTAAAGACTAAATAAAATAGCTCAAACACTGGAGAAGCCCACCCAATTCTATTCTGGCTTGTGAACTAAAACACTGAATAGACTTCAGTGACTTACTTTGTTGGGAAGCCCCATTTATTTAGCACTGTGACATTTATTTAGACCTTGCAGGCCTTTTAAAATGGCACTTAATGTAATCAACAGTTGTTAAAAAGTAAGTTTATAAGAATATGGGATTATTCACATCCCAAGGTTGGGCACGGTGGCTTACACCTGTAATCCCAGCACTTTGGGAGGCTGAGGTGGGTGGATCACTTGAGGTCAGGCGTTTGAGACCAGCCTGGCCAATGTGGTAAAACCGCATCTCTATTAAAAAAAAAAAAAAAAAAAAAAA
>NW_016809106.1:1744534-1808495 GCF_001698545.2 Rhinopithecus bieti | reverse complement strand
AAGCCAGGCGTGGTGGCGCATGCCTGTACTCTTAGCTACTCAGGGGGCTGAGGCAGGAGAATCACTTGATCCCAGGAGGTGGAGGTTGCAGTGAGCCTTGACTGCACCACTGTGCTCCTGGGTGACAGAGCTCGGGTGACAGAGCGAGACTGTCACAAAAAGTAAAAAAAAAAAGCAGGCAGTTTTAACATCTTGTCTTTTCTTTTGAAAGTGGATTACATTAAATAAAAACTAGAAGCTTGTGGTATTCAAGTTTATACACTCATCTGGAATACCTGTGGTTTGAGTAACTTAGAACAATCTGCATATTTACTCATGGCTGATCAGAAGTTAGGTATCTCGTTCCATGCTAGAATTAGAAGCCCAGTCTAAAAAGTGTTGGATTCTTATAAGGAAACCAGGAGAGAGTTCAGAAGGAAAGTCTGAATTACTGCATTGGCTCTCCAGGGTTGTTCGCTATTGTTGAGTCCCGTGGGAGTCTTTATTCTCGAACACGCTTAATCTATGCAAACATAACCAACCTTGCTATCGATCTCACTGCTCCCCAGCGCAGACTGGATCACGTACAGCAAGGCATCCGTAAGCCCATCACACTCTCTCATCCTTCTGCGGGCCTCCTCTCCGGCCGAACTAACATTCCTGCAAAGTAAAAGGACACGTCAGCAGTCTTTACGGCTGTCACCAAAAGAATGTCTTTCCATGCCCATCTGCTCTCATAGTTTGAAAGGAAATGCTTTCTCCCCCACTTTTTCGGAATGCTTATCAAGAATATATCTTTAGTGAATAGGGATGGCTTCCACAAAACACATCCGAGAATTGGGTAAGTCACAGATGTCTGTAATGCCACTCCTGGAATAGACAATGAAGAATTCCTAATATGGGATCTGTGAGTCACACGATTGCGGAGGGTGGGGGACTTTCAGAAAGTCTTCTAGGTTTACTTCATGTACAATCAGAAGCTTTTTGATTCAAAGGATTCTTCTTTGAGAGGTCTGAAACACTTTCAAAGACAGAGCTTGTAACTTCTGAAATATTTTAGACATCTAAATTTGTCTGCCACAAAGATACCTACCTTGGCCCAGCCAGAAGTAGACTTGTAGGAATTTATTCTAAGGACATAGTTAGAGGGTTCTGTGACAGTGTAGTCACTGGGATGTGCATGATACCTCTTATGGGAAGCAGCTGCTCCAAGCTCTTTTCTGTACTAGCACATGCTGAGCTAATGGCAACAAATGGGGCCTACTGTAATGAAATGTGCAGCTACGAAGCAGAGAGATCTTCTAGTCCTACAAGAGACAGAGATAATCTGAAGGAAAATCTTGGGGTGCTTTTAGTTATTCTACCACCTGAGAGTATGTTGTTCTTCTCCTACCCACGGTTAGCATATGGTTCCAGTAGAGAATTTCTGCGATGACTTACTACAGGCAACACAACCTGTAAAAGGGAGGCTGGAGGAGGTGAGTTAGTGGGTGGTACAAAGGGATTGAAAGAATTTAAGGACCTTGGGGACAGTGGTAGAAAAAGAAGGATGATTCTCAAACTTAGGGAGCATCGGAATCCTCTGGAGGGTGCGTGCGGTACAGACTGCTGGCTGCATGCTGGAGTCTCTGACTCAGAACATTGGGGTAGAGTCAGATAAGCTGCATATACTTGGTGGTGCTGATGTTGAGAACTCACACCCCAGAGGGTCTGGCTGGGAGGAGGGTCGTGTTTTTGCTGACTGCTGGGGCAGCCATGAGGCAGATCCCAAGGATCTGGAAGCCTGGACGGAGTCTGGAGAAGTTGAAGAAGTTGAATGAAATGAATCTCCAGCCCACTATAATTGACCCAGGTAGTCTCATTTCATATTCACAACATGTTTTGCTGTTGTAGTAAATTCTATTTTACAGATGATAAAACCAAGCCTCAGAGGTTGTCCAAGGCCATGCAGTAAGTGTGTCTCTGCTTCAGATGGCCAGGATACTGGAGCTCAAACCCAGAGAAGACCAAGGACTGAGATTTTGAGGAATCAATCTGTTTGCAATTAGCCTCCCCCTTCACACTCTCTTGGCTCTTTGAATCTCCTTTACTGATCACCATTGATTTCGTATTGGAATTATTTGGCTGTGACCTCATTACTGCACTGGGACTTTCTGGAGGATAGAAGGCATGTCAGTCCTATGTCTCTACCTAGCATTCGGCTGAGGAGGAGCTGGAACAAAACCTGTGAAGATGGGAAAGAAAGGGCTTCAGGCCTGATGTCAAATACGAATGCAGAATATGGTTTTTTAAGATTTAAAATAAAATAGGTTTCATGTTAAAATGCCACTGAACATAAATCGTTTTTTTTTTGATACCTAAAAAGTTCCACAGACGTATTCAGATAGGCTCTATCAGCGGCACTTCTGTGTAACACTGGGAAAGATTATATAATTCAAATTAGTATTTTTGGCATTTGCTGATCTTCAAATATAAACAAAATTTCTCAGCTTCTTAGATAATATAACTAGGCAAATATTGACAGCATTTTTATGTAAAATTTCATAAATTCCATCCTGTGATGGCCAACTTTTGTTTCTGACACAATCCGTGGTGCGGGCCAGAGAGGAACTAACTTTCTGCTAGGGAAAAGGTGGTGAGAGGCATTTGGATATTATTTTAAACTAAAAGAATGGCCCTTTTAAAGGAGCATTTTAGCTCATTCCTTCTTGAAATGATTTTCACCAGGTTGAGCTGTGAAGCTGTTAAAATAATAAGTTTGTCAAAGATTCTGAATCAGACCTCTTTGGCCAGAAGAATGTTGTGTGGTAATGTGTGATTATGTTTGGCTCTTTAGCGTAGCACATTATTATTTCCAAATAGGATTAATGAAATTCAGGCTGGCAAGCAACTTAAGGTAGTATGTATACACCCTGATCTGAAAAAGCCCTCTACAGCTCTTCTTTGACTAATGTGCTCGGTCTTTCCTTTGAGTATCCTTTCTTTGGAGGCAGGTTGCCTCCTGATTCACTGATAAACTTTCTAATGATCAGTCCTAATTTCACCGGTAATCATTAAACATACGGGACCAACCAATAGGAAATAATCAAAATGAACAACTTAACATCAGAAGCTGTCAATACTAATCTTAGCATTTTTCTTTATTCTAGTTTCTATTCCATTCTAGTTCAGTCTCCTCCAAAATTTAAAATGTTATTAATTGGCTACTATATTACAATGTGTAAGATATTTGAAAAATGTGACAGATTAATAACTTAAGGTCTCAGCAGAGAAGGGGAGTGACTGAGATACATTCATACCCACACAGCACCTAAGATATAGACTTCAAGAGGGGGTTATCATACTGTCTGCAGGCATGATGAGGCTCAGTATACATACAGACTTCAAGAGGGGGTTATCATACTGTCTGCAGGCACGATGAGGCTCAGTATACATACAGACTTCCAGAGGGGGTTATCATACTGTCTGCAGGCACGATGAGGCTCAGTATACCTACAGACTTCAAGAGGGGGTTATCACACTTTCTGTAGGCACAATGAGGCTCAGTATACATATAGGCTTTAAGAGGGGGTTTCATACTGTCTGCAGGCATGATGAGGCTCAGTATACATATAGGCTTCAAGAGGGGGTTATCATACTGTCTGCAGGCATGATGAGGCTCAGTATACATTTTTATATAAACTGTCTCTTTTCAATGGGTAATGGTTTCTTACAGGTCTTTGGGCTTGGGTTTCCACTTTTAATCAACTATACCTCAGTGTGTGAGACATATCTTAAGAGAATCTTTGATTTTCACATTGGTGGTAAGGAGTGTTTCCTGTTCCTCCCTCTTCCCCACAAACACAAGTTCTACTCTTTCAACCACAAATTTCAGTTTTTTATTGTTGTTAGTTAAGACTTTTGATCAACGTGTTAAGGTAAAGTCATGTCAGCTTATGACTGAAACATTATAATCATGTTAACCATACATGATACAGCTGTAAGCATCACGACTTGAACACAGCTCAAATTTTTGTCTCTACACCTTTACTATGAAACTTAACAAGATGTTTCACTGTTTAAAAATAAACACCCTGATAACCTTCTGTGATGCTCACTACATGGTTAAGTGTAATCAGGGTCCTTAGTGTCTGACAATTAATCAATGTCCAAGCTAGAAAGTTCCTCCCTCCCATTGTACTTAAACCATCTTCTAACCATCACGAGGAAGGTGATTTCTATGTCTGGTTAAAAATGGGTATGGAAAAATTCTATGCATAAACATAGCATTAAAACAAATACCTGTAGATTATTTGTTAGAAGCACAAAAATGTGCATAATATCTCATCCTTCTTAGTAATCTTTACAGTCATGACTGAATTATCAGTTACTATGTCATTGGGAAGTTCCTGCTAAAAGTAGATTCTATAATCTTTTTACCTAATAGATAAAAAATGAAACAATTCATTTTTATGTCTTCCAATTAAAAGACCAATCTTTTTTTTTTTATTTTAATGCAACTAAACTGCTTCCTTTCCCCTGTCTTCTGTGCTGCTTGACATCTCATTTCTTTGCATCTCCATCACTCAGTGTTCTCCTAGGACCCAACGTGGAACTCAGACCATATGTTCACCTGTATGACTATGGCATTTTGCATGAAAGATGTGTCTCTGTTTCAGATGGCCAGGACACTGAAGATCAAACCACAGAGAAAACCAAGGAATGAGATATTGGGTAATCAATGTATTTGTAATTAGCCTCTCCCTTCACACATTCTTAGCTCTTTGAACCTCCTTTACTAATCATCATTGATTTTGCATTGGTATTATTTAGGCTGTGACCTAATTACTGCACTGGGAGTTTCTGGAGAGTAGAAAGCATGTCATTCTTATGTTTATACCTAGCATTCAGCCGAATGTGTGACACATAGTTGGTTATTATTGAGAATTCAGCCCTTCCATCGGATTGGAATTCAGGAAAGCAGGGACATGTTTACTCTGTGACTGATTGTGCTTCGTGCTTACAGAATAAATATCAGATGTTTGTTCCGCCATTTGAATACTGGCTTCTTAAACTGTACCTTGTGTTACAAGCCCCATCCTGAGTTATTCAAGGCAGTTTCAATTTGCAAAAGAAGAAAATGCAATTGAAGATAGCACACAGCATTGAGAGTAAAATTAGCTCGAGATATAAACTTTCTTATGATTGTTCATAATATTGATTGAGTGCTGAAGAGAACTGCACAATTTTGTGGCCTGGAGACAGTCAGATATTTCCCAGTTTCTCACCCGTCTACAACCTCAGGCTTGGAGGAAGAGCTTTCACGGCCTGGCTCAAGGCTAGGTTGTCTTCCTATGTCTGTTTCCTCCTCTCCTCTCTCCCTCACCTTCTCCTTGGCCTTTAGGGTCTGGACTCCATTGGAGTTGTCTCATACCAACCCCATTCACATGTCCTTGAGCCCTGGGTCCAGCCCTGCTATAATCACCATCCATCAGGTGGCCCAACCCTTCACATCCCTGGGCAGGCACTCCCTGAGTTCCTTCATCTCATCCTCCAATTCATAACCAGCAGAGCTCAGATGCTGGGTCTCTGCAGGATCTGGCCTGAGTTCCTGAGACCATACACCAGTTTGAGGAGTGGGTTAGGCTGTCTGGAGGTTGCTAGAGAATGAGCTGGGTTTAAGTGATACAGAGAGTCCCAAGGCAAAGCCGAAATATGAAGCCACATACTTAGTACAGCCTCGATGCAACCCAGCAAGGCAGGCTGGGGAGGCAGAAGACACCAGAGATGATGGCATGGACCAGAGACCAGACCCGACCCCGGGGATATCTGGGAGCCCCAGGGCAGAGCTGAGAGCCTCTGGACGCTTGGCCAAGGATATGGAGAGGCTGTCTGGGGTTCCCAGGCCCATTGATCCCTCCCCTTGGAATGTTATTCCTTCCACCTTGAAGCCATTGACTCTGACAGTTGCAGTTGCCAGGGCTCAATCCAAGCACTGCCTTTTCTACCTTCTAAGCCTTGCCTCAGCCCCACTACTCCTTCCTTCATAGCTCCAGGCACAGGTTTCTCTTAGAGCACTTGTAACACACAATGTTTGAATCTGGTCCCACAGGGCGTTAGGAGGTAGGGGAGCATCATTTTATTTGGTTGTTTGTGCTCCCCACCATGCAACACACAGTAGGAACTCACTGGATATTGACTGGATGAAAGAGCATATGGTTCTTTTCAGGAATCTTTCTAGACCAGTGGTTCCTAACTAGGGTGACTGTGCCACCAGGGAATATTTTTGGTTGTCACCGCTGGGTGAGTGTTGGGGGCATTACAGGCATCTCATGGGTAGAGACAGCCAGGGCTGCTGCTAACCATCCCACAATGCTCAGGACTGCCCCTGCCACAAAGCACACCAATTGTTTCGAGGCTGAGAGGCCTGCTCTGGATAGCTGGGCTCCATGAGGATCTAATCTGTGTATGTGCTTCCCCAGCACTTAACCTGTGCTCGGCCTGTGGCTTCTCAAACCTATNAAGAGGGGTTATCACACTTTCTGTAGGCACAATGAGGCTCAGTATACATATAGGCTTTAAGAGGGGTTTCATACTGTCTGCAGGCATGATGAGGCTCAGTATACATATAGGCTTCAAGAGGGGTTATCATACTGTCTGCAGGCATGATGAGGCTCAGTATACATTTTATATAAACTGTCTCTTTTCAATGGGTAATGGTTTCTTACAGGTCTTTGGGCTTGGGTTTCCACTTTTAATCAACTATACCTCAGTGTGTGAGACATATCTTAAGAGAATCTTTGATTTTCACATTGGTGGTAAGGAGTGTTTCCTGTTCCTCCCTCTTCCCCACAAACACAAGTTCTACTCTTTCAACCACAAATTTCAGTTTTTTATTGTTGTTAGTTAAGACTTTTGATCAACGTGTTAAGGTAAAGTCATGTCAGCTTATGACTGAAACATTATAATCATGTTAACCATACATGATACAGCTGTAAGCATCACGACTTGAACACAGCTCAAATTTTGTCTCTACACCTTTACTATGAAACTTAACAAGATGTTTCACTGTTTAAAATAAACACCCTGATAACCTTCTGTGATGCTCACTACATGGTTAAGTGTAATCAGGGTCCTTAGTGTCTGACAATTAATCAATGTCCAAGCTAGAAAGTTCCTCCCTCCCATTGTACTTAAACCATCTTCTAACCATCACGAGGAAGGTGATTTCTATGTCTGGTTAAAATGGGTATGGAAAATTCTATGCATAAACATAGCATTAAAACAAATACCTGTAGATTATTTGTTAGAAGCACAAAATGTGCATAATATCTCATCCTTCTTAGTAATCTTTACAGTCATGACTGAATTATCAGTTACTATGTCATTGGGAAGTTCCTGCTAAAAGTAGATTCTATAATCTTTTACCTAATAGATAAAAAATGAAACAATTCATTTTATGTCTTCCAATTAAAAGACCAATCTTTTTTTTTTTATTTTAATGCAACTAAACTGCTTCCTTTCCCCTGTCTTCTGCGCTGCTTGACATCTCATTTCTTTGCATCTCCATCACTCAGTGTTCTCCTAGGACCCAACGTGGAACTCAGACCATATGTTCACCTGTATGACTATGGCATTTTGCATGAAAGATGTGTCTCTGTTTCAGATGGCCAGGACACTGAAGATCAAACCACAGAGAAAACCAAGGAATGAGATATTGGGTAATCAATGTATTTGTAATTAGCCTCTCCCTTCACACATTCTTAGCTCTTTGAACCTCCTTTACTAATCATCATTGATTTTGCATTGGTATTATTTAGGCTGTGACCTAATTACTGCGCTGGGAGTTTCTGGAGAGTAGAAAGCATGTCATTCTTATGTTTATACCTAGCATTCAGCTGAATGTGTGACACATAGTTGGTTATTATTGAGAATTCAGCCCTTCCATCGGATTGGAATTCAGGAAAGCAGGGACATGTTTACTCTGTGACTGATTGTGCTTCGTGCTTACAGAATAAATATCAGATGTTTGTTCCGCCATTTGAATACTGGCTTCTTAAACTGTACCTTGTGTTACAAGCCCCATCCTGAGTTATTCAAGGCAGTTTCAATTTGCAAAAGAAGAAAATGCAATTGAAGATAGCACACAGCATTGAGAGTAAAATTAGCTCGAGATATAAACTTTCTTATGATTGTTCATAATATTGATTGAGTGCTGAAGAGAACTGCACAATTTTGTGGCCTGGAGACAGTCAGATATTTCCCAGTTTCTCACCCGTCTACAACCTCAGGCTTGGAGGAAGAGCTTTCACGGCCTGGCTCAAGGCTAGGTTGTCTTCCTATGTCTGTTTCCTCCTCTCCTCTCTCCCTCACCTTCTCCTTGGCCTTTAGGGTCTAGACTCCATTGGAGTTGTCTCATACCAAGTCCATTCACATGTCCTTGAGCCCTGGGTCCAGCCCTGCTATAATCACCATCCATCAGGTGGCCCAACCCTTCACATCCCTGGGCAGGCACTCCCTGAGTTCCTTCATCTCATCCTCCAATTCATAACCAGCAGAGCTCAGATGCTGGGTCTCTGCAGGATCTGGCCTGAGTTCCTGAGACCATACACCAGTTTGAGGAGTGGGTTAGGCTGTCTGGAGGTTGCTAGAGAATGAGCTGGGTTTAAGTGATACAGAGAGTCCCAAGGCAAAGCCGAAATATGAAGCCACATACTTAGTACAGCCTCGATGCAACCCAGCAAGGCAGGCTGGGGAGGCAGAAGACACCAGAGATGATGGCATGGACCAGAGACCAGACCCGACCCCGGAGATATCTGGGAGCCCCAGGGCAGAGCTGAGAGCCTCTGGACGCTTGGCCAAGGATATGGAGAGGCTGTCTGGGGTTCCCAGGCCCATTGATCCCTCCCCTTGGAATGTTATTCCTTCCACCTTGAAGCCATTGACTCTGACAGTTGCAGTTGCCAGGGCTCAATCCAAGCACTGCCTTTTCTACCTTCTAAGCCTTGCCTCAGCCCCACTACTCCTTCCTTCATAGCTCCAGGCACAGGTTTCTCTTAGAGCACTTGTAACACACGATGTTTGAATCTGGTCCCACAGGGCGTTAGGAGGTAGGGAAGCATCATTTTATTTGGTTGTTTGTGCTCCCCACCATGCAGCACACAGTAGGAACTCACTGGATATTGACTGGATGAAAGAGCATATGGTTCTTTTCAGGAATCTTTCTAGACCAGTGGTTCCTAACTAGGGTGACTGTGCCACCAGGGAATATTTTGGTTGTCACCGCTGGGTGAGTGTTGGGGCATTACAGGCATCTCATGGGTAGAGACAGCCAGGGCTGCTGCTAACCATCCCACAATGCTCAGGACTGCCCCTGCCACAAAGCACACCAATTGTTTCGAGGCTGAGAGGCCTGCTCTGGATAGCTGGGCTCCATGAGGATCTAATCTGTGTATGTGCTTCCCCAGCACTTAACCTGTGCTCGGCCTGTGGCTTCTCAAACCTATGCTCCTCTGCTGCATCCGAATCAGCTTTGGAACTGGATTAAAATACAAAGGTGCAGGCCCTTCCCCAACACTTCCATTAGCCCAGTTCTCAGTGTGTTCTGCTGGTCTCCAGGTGATGAGAACACACTCCACAGGTGAGAACCATGGCCTTAGCCCATGGTAGGAAATTCAGCGTAGAAAGGTAAAGTACTTCTTGAATGGCCACAAAGCCATGTGGTTGTCTGCTGTGTGCTACGTGATGTACAGACTCTGAACAACACTCCCCAGGCTCTTCCTAACAGGATGGGACCATGGCCCCCCAAACCTACCAGTGATGGCCTTTGGACCAATGGCCATCAGCTTCTAACAGTCAACCAGCAAATGATGGGAAATAACGCTAAACTTGTGAGGGGGAATCTCACAAGTAGAATATAAATACGGAGCGTCTTAATTTTTTGACCATGTAATGACCTACTCAGAAATGGATGGAATTTTTTAAACTCATGACAATCTTTTAATTCAACAGCACAGCCACCCCCAGTAACAAGATCTCCACAACTCCCAGCCTCTCCTGCCTGCTCTCTCTTGCTTAGTTAGGCAGAGACTGAACAGACCTAACAGCCACCCCTCCAAAGAGCCATATTATTAGCAGCCAGATCGATTATCAAGTATTAATTACACGTAAAGATGCAAAAAATTGGCTCTTTTGAGTTTGATGCCTATACTTAGTTCCCTTCTATGGAGAACATCCTGACATTCTTGATGGCTTGAATTTATCATAAATTACCTGATCTGAGTAAGTGTGAGAATGAGAAATTATGCCAATCATGCTTTTCTTGATTCCACAAAGTACACTCATTTTGCTTTAAAACATTACATTTTAAAGAGATCTTCTATCCATGAACACCTAAATCAGGAGTTAAAAACTCTCTGTAAAGGATTAGAGAATAAATATTTTAGGCTTTGCGGGCCACACAGGGTTTCTGCCACTTTTTCTTCTCTCCTTCTCTTTCTCATTCTTTCAACAACCTTTCAAAAACTGTAAAACCTATGCTTACTTGAAGCCATACAGAAACGGGTCTCTGGCACGATCAACCCCTGACCTAGATTCTCATCTGAAGCTCAGACATAGGATTCGGGAGGGTGTCTGTGAACTCCTGATATTTTGTTCCAAGTTTTATACATTTTTATATGAACATTATGCACGTTTTTGTTTGTTTTCTGTGCTAGAGGTACAGAACTTGCAGCATATTCTGAGGCTGGGATCCTAAACTGTTTAAAAACATCTCACCAAAATAAGTGGTCTGAGCAGCCCCTGCTTGGAGCAGCAGGCTGCTCTCCTAAATCTGGAGTCTGGGTTTCAGAAATCCAATGTATTTGCCTCCTCGGGGAAACGGCAGCTCTGCCTTGTGTCCTCCCACAAGGCCTTGGGAGACTTTGTCTGTGGTTTCCAAAATTATTGTCCAAAAAGCCCATCCTTTTCCTCTGTGCGGGCAGATTGTCCTCTTCGTTGAGTGCCCAGGGGCGGGGAAGGAAGGGGTGTCATTGCCCAGTCACTGGGTCTGCTGACTCCACCTGGCCTTTAATACAGTGACAGTAATCCAGCCAGAGCCTCTCTCTCTAGGTGCAGAGGTTGCAGGGCTGGGGGCAGCATGAGACCCTCCAAGTCTGTCCATCCCCTTCATGCTTCCCACAAAATCCACGAGGGCTCATCCCTTTGATTTGTAGCTCCTTTGCAAAAAGGGAGTGGCTGGCTTTCTTACTATTCAAAATGCTCACAAAGGTAGTTTCTCCTGCACTTGGTGTGGTGCACACAGCTGCGCTACTTAGCTGTGAAGGCGCTTTGTTTCCTTTGGCCTCCTCATCCGGGAGGTGCCGCTGGGAATGGTGTGGACATCACAGCGGATCTGCAGTGACACAGGGCAGCTGCTCAGGGTCGGGCTGGTTTCTTCTCAGTAAATGTTGGCTGAGCAACTGCTCCACCAGAGACCTTCCAGCCCAGACGGGAGAAACACACCAGGCGGGTTACCAGCACCCCACAGGAAATGTGTCTTCCACAAACGTGCGAGAGGAAAGAACAGAAGGTTTCACAGCAGCGTTGGCAATTCTAGTCATTTATTTTTTAAAAATCTAAAAGTGATGTAAAATATTAAGAGAGTGGGGAAATGTAGAACTGAAAGTGATGTCCACACTCTTTGCTTTCCCTTAAGGTAATCACTGTGACCATTTAGTATTTATCATTCAAGATTATTTTCCACTTGTATTAGTAAACCGTGTAGGTAACATTCTGTTTTTTACCATAACAATTCCTCAGGCAACTGGCTTTTATGTCTCCAAAGTTTATCACTGTCTCTGTTCATGATGGTAGCTACAATCATTGAATGACTTTTGGTATCTCATGGTATAAATAGATCGGCCGGACACGGTGGCTCATGCCTGTAATCCCAGCACTTTGGGAGGCTGAGGCGAGTGGATCACCTGAGGTCGGGAGTTCGAGACCGGCCTGACCAACATGGAGAAACCCCGTCTCTACTAAAAATAGAAAATTATCTGGGCGTGCCTGTAATCCCAGCTACTCGGGAGGCTGAGGCAGGAGAATCGCTTGAACCCAGGAGGCGGAGGTTGCGGCGAGCTGAGATCGTGTCATTGCACTCCAGCCTGGGCAACAAGAGTGAAACTCTTGTCTCAAAAACAAACAAACAAAAAAGATCACAATTCATAATTTCTCCGATTAATACTCTGTTAATGAACATCCAGATTATTTCTAATTTTTTACTCTATTATGTAATGTTTGGTTCAATTTTGGAGGAGATATGGGCTTTAGAGGAATTGTTCTAGGAAGATAAAATAGCAGAGATAAATAATTTCAAATCTACAAAGCAGTCAACCTTGACTGGATGCCTGCTTTCTTCCATACGCAATGATAAGTCCCGGGATAAACTGATGAGAGTATCTGACTTTTGACCTTTAGAAGGTCACAGTCCAGGAAGGTAAACAGACATATTTGACGTGAGTAACCATGATATCATCAGCATGTAACTAGCAGTGTGAAGAATCTGGCAACCAATGTTTGGAAGTGACATCTAGATATACAACAGAAAACAAATATAGGCTGAAATGGATGAAAATTTTACTCTTCATCTACTTTAGTAAAATATTTCCTTAAGTTGTAATTCTGTAAATTTATTTTCCTTCAAGCTTATAGCAGCAAGTCATGGGTTGTAACTTAAAAAATAAGGACACAGAACATAATAAACACGTTTCCAGCAAAAAAGCAGCTCATGCAACATAAATGGAAAGTATTAAAAATGCATACTTTTAAATGCGAAGGGCAAGGCTTAAAGTTCAGGCACAGGCTTGGGCTAAGTTCCAGGTGAACAGCCTGTGCAAATACCATCCATGCACATCCGTGCAGGGGTGGGGTCTACAGCCTCCAACCAAGGACAG
Source organism: Rhinopithecus bieti (assembly GCF_001698545.2). Lineage (NCBI taxonomy): Eukaryota > Metazoa > Chordata > Mammalia > Primates > Cercopithecidae > Rhinopithecus > Rhinopithecus bieti. Next base: position 1,795,605 of record NW_016809106.1, on the reverse strand, counting down.
GACCCGGCAGGGAGCCATGGCATTCTGTGGCAAATGTTAATTTGGGCACATAATTTTCCATTTTTACTAAGCCTGGCATCCTTAGCCAGTGCAACATGTCTACTAAAACTGTGGCTGGCTCATGGTGGACCAAGGGCAAATCTTGTTAATGCACTTTTACTCAACCACATTCCCTGTGCTAAGTCCTTCCTGAGATCTGGCCACAGGACAGTCTAGGTGGATTGCTACAAATCCTGGGCCATCCCTCACCAGAGGTTCCACTCCTGCCTCTTGTAGTTCCGCGGCAGGTGGAAATGCAGTTCTGTTCTTGTAGTTCTCTGCAGGTGGAAATGTACGACGTTTGCACAATACTCAAAAGTTGACTGAAGCAGGGCTTCTTCCCCCACCAGCTTACAAGAGGCATCTCCAGTGTTATCTTTTTCTGACGCCTGACCCAGAGGGCAAAGCTGAGGCTGACATTGGATAAGCTCTGGCCTGGAAACCCAATGGCGTTTGCTAGGCTGGGTTTCCAAGCTGCTCTGGAGCAATGACTCCATTTTATTTTCAATTCCCCCTTTTAGAATGTCTATAATTGTTATCCTATGTCGTCCCATCACTGCATGTTGGGAGCAGAAATGTTGCTTCTTTATTTTCACAGGTTCACAGACGGAGAGAAGTTCTTCCCCAGGATCTGTACTTAACAGATTACTCATCCAGTTCTGATTTGGATGATTCAGATTTTGGACTTTTGAGCTGAAGAGATTTAAGACTTTGAGTTGATGCTGTAATGGGATGAAACCATTGGGGACTCTGGGATGGAATGAAAGTATGTGGGATGAATGTGACTCTTTGGAGGCCAGAGGGTGGACTGTGGTAGGCCGGAGAACAGCCCCTCCAAGATGTCTATAACTTAATCCTTGGAATCTGTGAACAGGTTACTTATCATGGTGGTGGTGGGGGGGGGGGCGGGGAGGGCGGAAATATGTTGCAGATGGAATTAAAGTTACAAAGTTTAAAATAGGGAGACTTTCCCTATTTTGTCCCTGGAAAATCTCCCTATTTTATTCTCTGCTTTCCCTGGCTGGGGTCAGAGAGGTGCAGCAGAAGGGATGACAGAGATCCCAAGAGGAAAGGTTCAGCTCCCACCTGCTGGCTTGGACATACAGGGTAGCCACAGGTAAAGGGGAGAGAGAGACCACTAGGAGGGCAGGAGCTGAGGGCAGCTCTCAACTGGCCACCACCAAGCAAGTGGAGACCTCAGTCCCATGGCCATAAGGAACTGGATTCTGCCAACAACCTGCAGTAGCTTGGATTCTTCCCCAGAGCTGCTAGTAAGGAGGACGATTGTACCAGCACCTTGATTTTAAACCAATGAGACCAGTGTCTGAAGTTCTGGGAAACTGCAGGATAATATATTTGTGTTGTTTTAAGTCATGGAATTTCTGGCAATTTGTTACAGCAGCAAGAGGAAACTCACAGGGAGCCTGCAGCTCATTTTGCTGCAGGGTAAACAGATTCTTCTCAGCACTGTCTCTGATGCCTCATGTCCCACTCCCTCCCATGAAAACTGCTCAGCCTGCAGTGGGCACATGCAAGTTTCAAGAAGAGATTTCTAGACAATCAAACAACTGGATTGCTTAGATCAAGAACAAAATGCCATATACATATACACATGTGGAGGGGCGTGAGGTGGTGGCATAGAAAATACCTGCCCTCAATGCTGTAAGGCCAGGCCACTGTTCGATGGGACCCAGGGCACGCTGAGGCCCTCTGCATGGGCAACATTGATGTGATGTTGGGATGATGCACTTTTTGAGGCTGAATGACATGCTTCAATATATTCTGCCCTATCTCTGATCTCATCAGCTACAAGAGCGCCACCAAATTTGCAGCCATCAGCTTGGTCCAGACTGCTCTTTTGCCTGGTTGGTATCTTCCACTTCTGCCAGAAGAGGCCCCTGAAAACTGGAGTCTTCAGAGTTTGCAGAGAACAGATAGTGCTACAACTGGCATTCTGTATCTGTCCAGGACATGAGTACACTGGATTATAAGACAGAGAACTGAGGCAGCAGCCTAGCCCTGCGGAAGTAAAGTCTGCAGTGTGGTCTGTTATTTTTAATGAATTTCCAGAACATTATCTGAAGCACCAACCATAAGTACCAGGTGGTATTACTAGCATTAGGATTAGCCACACCTCTGTAAACTTTTATTGGCTGTAAATAATGTAAGGCTGAATTTACTTGAAAAGCTCTTGAATTCTCTCTCTCCATATGTGTTTTGAAAGTTGGTCCCTCATCACAGCCACATCAGAATAATTTCCAAAAAAATAAGTTTCCCTGATTTTTTTTAAAGATTAGCACAGTCTTGCTGTTCGAATTACTATGCACCTTACTGTCTTCTCCCAAGGAAGGCAATTTCTTTATAAATCAGGACAATGATGGCTTGGTAATTGCTTTGCTGAGCTGCAGGGACAGAATGCTTCAGTGGCTAAAGACCAACTACCTACTGGGACTGGCCGCAAACACTGCTGTTGTTCTGTACCCAAAGTGGTGGTTGCTAGGTTCATACCACACACCCCACCCCCCACATCCACCTATAAACGTAAGCCATCAGAAAGGGATGGAGGGCTCCTCTTTTGGTGACGATTAAACACTGCACCGTTGTAAGACTGCCTGGATCTGTGCCTTCTGGAGTTAGCCATGCATCAGGGAACATTGTTCCAGAGAAGCCCAGAGCGGAACCAGAAATACCTGAATTAAAAGACACCCTCTTGCTGTCAAGTACTACCTAGGGTTTTAGCTACATGATTCCAATTAAAACTGATGGTCGCCACAGAGTTAACTGCTCTATGAAACGTCTGCTGAAAGTTTCCCATTGGGCTAAATTACAAGGAAGACAGAGGGAAGAAAAGCGTGGATGCTGTGTGGCTAAAACCATTAACTGTGAGCCTAATTGTGCGGGTGGCCCTTTGTGCTCCACAAACACTCACGTGCCACTCACAGGTGTTCTTTCCTAACTCACAGTACTTGGGGAGTGAGCTGTACTCACCAGGCCTTGATTTTTTTCATGACCGGACTACGTCTCAAGCTTGGAGTAATGCCATATGGTCCATCCCCTGGGTCAATGCCCACCCTCCTTGTATTCTACCAACTCCCATAATGTTTTACTCTGGAACATTCGTGGTAGGCTTAGAAATTCAGGGTGCACTATATATTGAAAGCCTCACATATCTAACCTTCATTCTGGCACCTTGACTTCCCATCAAGGGGGCCTCTGTTAAGTCCACCCACCACACACCATTGCAGCAAGCATTTCCATGCTTGCTAAATGATTTGCCAGCCATGGCCAGTTGCAAACACAGCGAAAAGAAAATGTAATGGGTCAAAACACAAATTAGATTAACAAATGAATACTAGCTAGTTGTCTTCTTCTTTCTTTGTTAAACCAAATTACTTATGGTTAACCAGGTGTGACTTATATGACAAGTCACAAAACCTAAGTCTTAAAATATATATAATAAACGAATATGCTAGGAAACACTGCAGAAGAGAGATGCAATATTCACTTCACCAAGCAGGTGGCTTCCAGGAAAATGAACACCATGTGACTAAATAATCAGCAATACCAACGTGATCCAATTCCTTGCATTTTGAGTCCCCTATCTTCCAAGAAGTAGGGGAACAGAACTTGACTAATAAGGGATTATAGATTATTGGCTACCTGCCTTTTTAAATGTCAGATTGTGGGCTTTAAGATTTTCAAGATTTGGCATTATGTCCTGGATTATTAACAGCGACTATTAAAACAACCTTTCCAACTTTCATTTCAATTCATTCCCTAATTCCGCATATGCAGGCACGTCATCTTTCAGTTTATTTACTTGCAGGATATTTTAACAAATCATACTTCAAAGACTTATTAAAGCTGAGAATCAATGTGATTTTTATAAGCTCACTTATCTAGATGGTAAGTTTTCCTTGAGGTCTGTTTCTTGTTTTTGTGATTGCTTTGATCACTGACTGATAGCTTATTGAATACCAATAGCCATCATCAAAACACTGAAAGAGGCAAAGAACTGCATATACTCTCACATACTCTTGGGTCTTAACCCTTTGTTTTGTGCAATTCTCCACTCCTTTAAAATATTGTTTTATTCTGGGGAGCCACCCCATTATTTCTGCAAGCTGACTGTTCACTGCGGGGCTAAGTAATTGGAAGAGGGAGTCACTCAGTAGGGAAGGAAGGGCAGAAGCCCCTGTTATTCTGCAGGGTCCTAGCCTGCCACCTGCGGGTATCTAGCCCTCTCTGCTTTTTATGGTCTTTGTTATGGACTGAATGTTTGTGTCCTCCAACAAGTTCACATGTTGAAATTCTAACCCCCATGTCACAGTGTTAGTGAGGACTTTGGGAGATGATTAGATCATAAGGATGAGAGCCTTCATGAATGCAATCAAGGCCTTTATAAAAGGGGACTCTGAGAGCTCTTTGCCCTCTTTCTGCCATGTGAAGACACAGGAGTCGGCTGTCTGCAACCCAGGAGAGAGTCCTCACTAGAACCCAACTAACTGTGAGGGCACCCTGATCTCAGACTTCCAGCCCCCGGAACTATGAGAAATACATTTCTGCTGTTTTGCCTCTTGTATTTCATTCTTGGAAGTTATCTTGTCTCTTGTATTTCATTATGGCAGGCCGAACTGACTAAGACAGTCTTCTTACATATTTTCCCTGGAAACCAACTCCTTAATTTGTGGCAAAAATGCTAATAGAAACATTTCTTGGATCAAAATAGCTTAATCCTCATGTTTAAATTGGAAGGAAGTGATTGAAAATAAAAAACACCTTTCCTATAACCTCTTAGAAATGTACCCATCTCTGCTAATTGCTATCTCATAAATTGAGAAGTTTTGACAACTCATTTAGTGGTTTTTTACTTGAGGCAAAGAACATGACAAATGTTAGAAAATCTGGACTCCAGTTAACTTGACCAGATATTACTGTATAGCTCTAGCTAGGTGAATACTGTATTAAAAACAAACCGAGTTTTTGGCTAATGGTTACTTAAGACTGCCAAGAATTCTAAGGACCACTCTCCTTGTTTCAGAATGAAAATATCTCATATGGAGGTGATGGGAGATAGGGAGAAGAAAGATTGTAAGAACACATATATATTTCATATAAGAAAAAATATACAGAAAACAGTAAAACTTAAGATTATTTAGCCTTTTTTTTTCCTGAAAGGGAAATATTAACACAGTCTTGCTGTTCAAATTACTATGCACCTTACTGTCTTCTTCCAGTAATTAGTAATTTAATCTTAATTACTAAAATACATTCTGAAATTTTTTTTTTTCTTTCTTTCTTTCTTTTTTTTTTTTGAGATGGAGTTTCGCTCTTGTTGCCCAGGCTGGAGTGCAATGGCACGATCTTGGCTCACCACAACTTCTGCCTCTCAGGTTCAAGCAATTCTCCTGCCTCAGCCTCCCGAGTAGTTGGAATTACAGGCGTGCACCACCACACCTGGCTAACTTTGTATTCTTAGTAGAGACAAGGTTTCTCCATGTGGGTCAGGCTGGTCTCGAACTCCCAACCTCAGGTGATCCACCTGCCTTGGCCTCCCAAAGTGTTGGGATTACAGGCGTGAGCCACCATGCCTGGCTTATTCTTAAATTTCTGAAAGAAATTTCTGGAAGGCTTATTACAAGAAAGCAGGAGTTATTTCTGTAGAGAGAAGTATCAGTGAGGTCTTGCAAGTTTATGCATAGGTCTTAATCACTAGTTAGCAATAATGTTGGAAAACGCAATAACAGAGCACCTCGGAGATTCTGCATTTTAAAAGCAAGGCTGCCATAGCACCGATATAGTCTGTCTGCTTCCATTATTGTCATGACTGCACTTTTCCCCTTCACTGCGGTAGGGAGAATTCTAAAGACATCCAAGATTCCTACCCTTTGGTCGCTCAACCAAATACTAACTGGGGAAAGGGCTTTGCAGGTGGAATCAAGGTTGCTAATCAGCTGACCTTAGGACAGGGAAATGATCCTGGATTATCCTGCTGGGCTCAATGTAATCACAGGAACTCTTCAAAGCAGAAGAGGAAGGCAGAAGGGTCAGACTGAGTGATGTGGCTGAGGAGGGAGCAGGAGAAAGGGAGAAAGATAAAGGTAGGGGGCCTACTCTAGTGACTTTGAGGATGAAGGAAGGGAGAAATGAGCCAGGGAATATCATGGCCTCTAGAACTGAGAACAACTCCTGGCTGACACCCCACAAGGAAATGCAGCCCTTAGTCTACTGCATGGGTCTGAATATAGCCAGCAACTTGAATGATCCTGGATACAGGCTCTTCTGAGAGTTTTGCAAAAACAGCCCAATGGCTGACGCCTTGATTTCAGACTTGAGAGGCTCCAAACAGAGAAACCAGCCAAGCCCCCTGCACTTCTAGGGTACAGGACTCTGCAGTAATCAATTAGTAATGTTCTCAGCCATAACGTTTATGGTAATTTGTTAGGGTAGCAATGGAAAACTACTATATTCACATAAGATAAAACAAAAAGAAACTCACCGTAATAATTTTCACAAATGTTCATTTTAACATTTCTGCTAACTTATTTCAAAAGTTTTAGATAAACATTGTGTCTTCAGATGGCGGCATTTCACATGCTTTGAATGACAAGAGGAGATGTAGTCATTAGGATTTTTAGATGCCTCTTGTTGCAGGAAGAACAGTAAGCTAAATGAGTTTCTCACCAACTCTAGGTAGCACCTAAGAGTGACTTTTCTTGCTTTACTATTACCAGATGGCCTGCACGCAATATGAGTGTTGGATAATGGCACCACTGGGTGCACAATTTCCTTTTACTGCTTTAGTTGTGAAAGGAGTAATGTTTCAAAAATCCAAGAATTATAAAGCTGCACAAAAAGGTCAAATAGCAATGACACTTTGAGGAACCACAGAGCATCATTAAAAACAGGTCACAAGTTGGCCATGAAGAGTTCCATTGTCTATCTTCACTGCACTAAGTGCTGCAATCAAAGGACTTTTAATCTTTTACAGTACATGTGTCGGTCTTTTGCTTTCGAGCAAGTGTTAAGGTCTGATTTAAAAATTGTGCACTCAACCAGCTTGGTGGCCACCCTGAGAATAACTAGAAAACAAAAGAGAAGGCTTGTGCCCTCCACTATCAGCCCAGGGCACATTTGTAATTCAGGTTTTACTGCTTTTCATAAATAATAAGAGTTCTTAGATCTCTGGCACAAACTATATAAAATGACTTCATGGGAGAAAATGTCAAGGCAACAATACTCCATAGAAATAATCTGGAAGGCCGGGTGCGGTGGCTCAAGCCTGTAATCCCAGCACTTTGGGAGGCCGAGACGGGCGGATCACCGAGTCAGGAGATCGGAAGCCATCTTGGCTACACGGTGAAATCCTCCGTCTTGGCTATCTAGAAAAAAATACAATAGATATATACTAGGCCGTGGCGATGGGGTGGCGGCCGCTGTAGTGTCCACAGTACTTGGAGGCTGGAGGCCATGTGAGAATGGCGTAAACCCCGGAGTGGAGCTGTGAGTGAGCTGAGATCCGGCCATGCAACTCCAGCGCTGTGGCTGACAGAGCTGAGACTCTCTGTGTCTCAAAGAAGAAAAAAAAAAGAGAAAATAGAAATAATTCTGGGAAAAAACAGAATCTAGAAACTCAGGGTTTTCTACGTTCATCTTAATAAAATTACTCTTATTATCCATCATTTTATATATGCTGAAATGAAAAGGTTTTAGAGATCTGTCAATCAGTAAAGAAAAAAGTTACAGAAAAAACAGAGTGGATTCAACTTTTGACAAAATAGACGCAGAGAGAGGATCCTTCTGTATCATACAAATGTACATCGGTAGATTCAGTGATTGAATGACTTCATTTAACCCAATAATTTGCTAAAATTCTCTAAGACATACACGGTATTATTTTAATTTGAATCACAAGTCCTCATCATGGAATATTTTTACAGACTATGTTGAAAATCAAATACATAGTGTTAGGTGATTCCAGCTCCAAAGAAAATTAGGATCACTGAAGTCTCTGAGTAGTTATTTCCCACCTTTATTTTCCACACGGACACACCTCAAAGATAGTGTGCCCATGACTGACACTCTCCTACATGCACTGGCCCCTCACCATGCAGCAAGATGCAGTGGGCTATGGGTTACATGAAGTTGCAAACAAGTCAGCCACAACGTTGCCCCTGCTCTCCATCTGTTCCATATCATGGTGGTAGCTGGAGATATCCACTTCTAAATTAGTGTTGGCTATGGCTATCATCTGAATATTTGTGTCCCTCCCAAAATTTATATGTTGAAACCTAACCCCCAAGGTGATGGTATTAAGAAGTGAGACACTCAGGAATAGGATGAGTGGTCTTATAAAAGACGCCTGAGGGAGTTTGTTAGCCTCTTCCACCATCTGAGGATGCAGGAAGTTATCATCTTTGAAGCAGAGAGCAGCCCTCAGCAGACCCTGAAGCTGCTGACGCCTTGATCTTGGACTTCCCAGCCTCTAGAACTGTGAGCAATACATTTCTGTTGTTTGTGAATTACCTGGTCTAAGGTGTTGTGTTACTGAAGACTGAACAGACAGAGATTGCCAGCCTTTTTTGCTTGTTTGTTTGTTTTTTAGTTCTGAATTTTCTTCATCTTAGAGGTCATGAATTAAATTAGTGATGAATAAAATAGAAATAATGAGTGAAAAAGGACTTTATAAAGTATATTTGTTGCCACAGTGACCAAGAGATGCAAAAGAAGATAAAATGAAAAGGCAAGAAGGAAAAGGGAGATAAAATGAAATGGGGAAAAGAACAATGGTGCTAACTGGGGCCTATTTTGAGGGTTTTCTTAACGGTTATGTTGTTATGCACCACCAGTGCTACACTTGCTGGATAGATACGTGTGTCACTCATCTGTGACTCTCCTCTTTCCCACACCTACATTCAATCAGGCAGCACATCAAGTCAGTTCCAACTTCAAAGCATTTCCAGAAGCGTTCTCCATGGTCATCACCTGTCTCTTATATGTTCTCTCTGCTTCTGTCCTCATCTTCTCTACCTTCTAGGGAAGTCTGATGTAGCGGCTGCAGTGATTCTTCAAAAATATATATCGAAGCACAAGTCCTCCACTCCAGGGTCATTTCACTGAGTCAAACTCAAAGGCACATGCCTGAATACTCGCTCCTCTTCTAACTCCTACTCATCATTCAAATCTTTTCCTTAGGAGGGTTTTCCCCGATCCCCTGACCAGGCTAAATTCATTGGTTCTATGCTCATTCAAGCCTCCCTTTCAGAATTCCCACCCCACTGATGTTACTTGCTTACTGCCTCCTTCCTGCAAAGCCCGTGAAAATAGGACCTGTACCTTTCTTGTCACTCATATGTCACCAGCAGCTAGCACAGTGCCTGGCATCAAGTAGGCACTCAGTAAATAGTTGTTGAATTGAAAAGACTTACTAGTGTATCTCTAATCAAATTCCATAAATAATACACTTATTCCAGATTGGTCTGGAGGAGCTGAATGACAGAAAAGCCATATGAGGAATTAATCCATTCATTAGTTAATTTCTTATTTATTAATATGTTATCTCAATTTTATTGGGAGCATGTTGATCTAAAGGCAGGAACTTTATTAATTTTCCTATACAGAATCCAGAAATTTGATTTTTTTCGGGCCACTTTAGTCAAGGAGCTGTATCTAGTCGTCTAGAGTTAATTATGATTTGGAAAATACTATAAATAGTACATACACCCCAAAGTGTCCAGGAATTTCCTTGTTTTTCCTTGCTTGTTATATTCAAGAACAAGGTTAATCCTCATAAACTTAATAGGGTAATACTCTAAGCCTTGGTTTACTATTTCCATGTAGTTTTAGATAAGCTCCTGCAAAATAACTTGGGAAGAAGACAAGTAGCAGCAGGTCTAAGTTGGGTGTGAGGAGGAAGAATGCTTTTGTTATGGAAAGCAGGTGACTGAGGATTGCCAGGTCTTCTTGCAAACATGCAAAACACAGACCACCTAGCAAACAAAACAATAATATTTACTAGCAGGCGAATCCTTATTTACATGGAATGTTTCCTTCAGAATATTCCTGATGTCTAGGATTGCTCATGGGAAATATCTAAGTTAGGTATCTATCTGGATATGAAATTGGAGGTATTTAATGACCAAAATGACCCTGTATTAGCTTTTTGTTACTGCCATAAGTTACCTCAAATTTAGCAGATTAAAATAACATACATTTATTACCTCACAGTTATCTCTTATTACAGGTTGAAAGTCCAGTATGGGTCTCCAGAACTAACAGCAAGTTATCAGCAGGGCTGCATTACTTTCTGGAGGTGCTAGGGGAAAGTCTGTTTCCTTGCTTATTCAGCTTACTTGTAGAATTGAGTTCATTATGGTTCTAGGACTGAAGCCCCTGTTTCCTGACTGGTTATCAGCTGAGGTTCTTTCCCAGCTTCTAGCAACTGTGTGTATTTCTTGGCGTGTGGCCTCCTTTCTCCATCTTCAGAGCCAGCCATGATCTTTCATTCTGCTGCATCTCCCTGACTCCAGCCAAAGAACATTCTCTGCTTTTAAGGACTCATGTGATCAGATTGGGCCCACCATGAAAATCACGACAAGCTCCCCACCTCATGGTTCTTAACCCTATTCACGTCTGCAAAGTGTCTTTTGCCAGGTAACAGTCTCAGGTTGCTGGGATTAGGATGTAGACATCTTTGGGGGCCACTATTCTGCCATTCCCAGACTCCCTATTTGTAAGTGTTGCAAATGCACACCATTCTGTGAGGACACATGTTAAACTGGGTCAGTGCGTGTCCTGACACAGCAGGAAGGACCTGGTAGTGGCACTGGTGGTGCCATCCCCTCCCTGCCCAACCTGTGCCCTGTGGTTACCTGCGTCCTTGATATTTTTAGAAAAGCTTGATACCTTGTAGGGTCTATGATTGGCGTGAGTTCGGCTCAATAGTCTAAACCTTGTGACGTCACACAAATTTAATGGGTGGTCCAGATTCTGTTCTATTTGTAGCTACTGATTAATTATTTTTCCTAGAAAAGTTAGCTTTTCTAGGAGCTACACAACAGGACCAAGGTTGGTGTCTTGGCTTATAATTTAGGTCGTGAGAACTCTGCTCTGTGCACGTCTCTGGTGGGGAGTGAATGAAGTGGTACTGCTGCATTGATTAGTCATGAGGAGGTTCCTTCCTGCATGTCCATGCAGAACTAAAGCATTGGAATCATCTCCCCAAGAAGCTGGCAGTGAGTTTTCTTTCCCTGTCTTCAGAGGAGTCACAAAGTAAAAGGAAACTTTTTAAAATTTTAATTTAATTTTATTTTTTTTGAGGCTGGAGTAAAATGGCACGATCTTGGCTCACTGCAACCTCTACCTCCGGGGTTCAAGTGATTCTCGTGCTTCAGCCTCCTGAGAAGCTGGGATTACAGCTGCACACCACCATGCCAGGCTAATTTTAGTATTTTCAGTAGAGACAGTGTTTTGCCACGTTGCCCAGGCTGGTCTCGAACTCCTGGCCTCAAGTGATTGGCTCGCCTCAGCCTCCGAAAGTGCTGGGATGACAGGCACAAGTGACCACACCCAGCCAGAAACCATTTTTGATCCGGAAACCATAACTACCAAAAGAGGGGGAAAGCATCTTGTTACCCAAGGAGCCTGTCAGCATCCCAGCACACCGCGTGTTAGAGTTCAGTGCTGTGTGAAACACGCTGACAGTGGCTGCATTTCCTCTCACATTTGTTTTCTAACACCTAGAACTGGACCAGCTGATGAATCTCTGTCTTATTTGAATCTTTGCTCACCTCCCTGGGGTAACTACTGCATCATCATGGGTGTGATGTTTGTGGAATCTTGGATGATAGAAGATCCTGGGTTGAAAGGGAGAAAGGAAAACAAATCCCATTTTCTATCTGTTTGCTGCCAGACCTTGTGTCCTGCTGGCCAGCTGCCCGTGCAGCTCTGCTCCCTGAGTGCTGAGTGCTGCCGACCTGCCTGGCTGCGGTGTGGCTTCCTGGTGCTCCATAGGAATGCAACAGCTGCCTGAGGGCATCTGCTAGGCTCCTCCTGCTGCTGTAACAAATTAACACAAATTTAGGGGCATAAAACGCCAATTTATTCTTATACATCTGGAGAACAGAAGTCAGCAATGGGCCCACAGGCTGAAATCAAGGTGTTGGCTGTGTTCCTTCTGGCGGCTCCAGGGGAGAATGTTTCCCTGCCTTTCCCAGCTTCTACAGGCACCTTGGCTCATGGCTGCTTCCTCTGTCTTCAGAGCCAGTGGAGACTTTCTTATGTGGCATCACTCTGACACTCTTCTGCCTCCCTCTTTCACATGTAAGAATCCTTGAGATTATAAGGATCCACACAAATAATCCAGCATAATCTCCCTATTTTAAGGTCAGGTGTTAGTAACCTTAATTCCATCTGCAACCTTAATTTTCCCTTGCCATGTAATTTAAGGTATTCACCGGTTTTTGGGGATTAGCACATGGACATCATTGGGGATCCGGCCTACCACCGGAGGTCAGACTGTTTTTTCATCACAGTTGGGCACACATGGGTACCCAAAGAAAATACGACAATCTCCTGCCTCCTTTAACCTGTCCAGGGCAAAGGAACAGGTTCAGGGAGTGTATTCACAAGACTGTCCTCAAAGTACTCCTAGGCTCTTCTTTTAATACTTTTATCTCAAAAGGAAAAACGGGTAAAAACATTATCTGGTCAATTTATCGGTCTTCTATTGATTAATTGGAATGCAATGCTATCTGATTACATTCAAACGATTGTTTTTGCAAGCCAAGTGCTGAAGTTGTTTTCAAACATTATGTATGCTAATAAAGTTCAAGCTTACTTGTAACAATCTAGTAATGATTCTCTACAACTACCTATTGAGGGAAGACATCTGTATCTATGTTTACCAGCGCTACCAGTTCCTACTGTGATGTCAAGCACATGGGAAGAGGGGGCAGAAGGAGAACCCATTCACCCCCAGCTACAAAACAGTTACTGGGGCCATTCAGGACGTGCAATGGAAAGAAGGATTTGGGAAAACACAGTCTTTTCCAAAAGCTCATCCAACGTATAGGAGAAGCCATCTGTGTATAGTAGTGGAGAGAAAATGTACACATATTTAAGTTGTTATACACTGGATTTACAAAAAAAATTTATGTAATGGAGAATAATTAACTGGTTTGGTTCTGGGTTGGAAGGTGAGGTAAGAGAGAATTACTAATACTATTTTTATTCCTTTTGTATTGTCTGATTGCTTTAAAATTATTTTATTTTATTTTTTTGTGACAGTGTCTCACTCTGTTGCCCAGGCTGGAATAACCAGGGCTCAATGCAGCCTCCACTTCCCAGCCTCAAGTGATCCTCTGATCTCAGACTTCTGAGCAGCTGGAACTACAGGTGCATGCCACTGAACCCAGCTAATTTTTTATTTTTTGGTAGATACAGGGTCTCCCTGTGTTGCCTGGGCTGGTCTTGAGCTCTTGGGCTCAACCAATCCTTTTGTCTTGACCTCCCAAAGTGCTGGGATTACAGGCATGAGACATCATGCCCAGCTGTTTGATTACTTTTTAAAACACATGCATACAAGACTGTCATTTTTTGTGTGTGTGTGTGACGTGTTGGTGAACACAATAATAGAAAAGGTCAGAGTAATTAGTGACAATTCCATGCTTAAAGTGATTGGCTTTACCTGTTTCTTTTGCGCTCAGAGTACCCTCTTGATTCTCTTGGCGAATAAAGGAGCCAAAGCTAGAAGTTAGAGGCTCCAGTCTTTGGAAGGCGTCTTCAGTAAAAATATCCTTCAGGGATGCTTAGTTATTCTAAGAATAGTTATAGATCTAATCAATATTGCCTTTGAATGGGTTAAGTTTGGATATGCAAGAAGGCCAGATGTGAGAAGTACAGGCAGCTGTGCAAGCTGGCAAAGGGAGAAAAAACTCTTTAGGGATAGGAGAAACCAGACAGATGCCCTAGGCCAGCTGTGTCTGTACTCAGGAGTCCAGGTTGGCAGCAGACAGCCCTCAAAGGTTCTGCACCTTCATCTATGGCCAAATTTGGTCTGTGAATGAATATGAATGGCTGCTTGTGATTGATTTCTCTGCCTGTTGCTATAGTTTGAAGGTGTTCTCCAAATTCATGTGTTGGAAACTTAATCCCAATGTAACAGTGTTGGTAAGTGGGAACTTGAGGAGGTGATTAGATCCTGAGGGCTCTCAATGGATTAACATTGTTATCATGGGAGTAGGTTCCTTATTGCAAGAGTGGGTTTATAAACTGACAAACCTACCCAACATCACTGCCTCCGGTCATAAACTGAGCCTGGCCCCCACTCACCCTCTGGCTCTCTCTTGAGCTTCCACCTTCTGCCCTCAACCATGATGGAGCAAGAAGGCCCTCACCATACGCCAGTCCCTTGACCTTGTACTTCCCAGCCTCCAGATATGTAAGAAAGAAATCTCTGTTCTTTATAAGTTACCTAGACTGTAGTATTCTGTTATAGCAGCATAAAATGGACTAAGACACCTGTCAAATAGATGATAACTTGCTCGAATGAAAAGGAGACAGAATGACTAAACGATGCCAACACTAATGTACTCTAGCCACAGAAAGGAAATAAAATTGAAAGCCAGCAAGAGAGCAGCTTCCTACTGTCTGCTTCTTCTTTAGCCCTGTTCCACAGATAAATTAGAAACAGACCAGATAACATTCTTGTCTCAAACATGTTAAAGGAATTTCAAGCAAGAGAGTGTGAAGTTGAATGCAAGAGCGATTCTTGAAGAGCCAGGGAGAAGGGTGTGAACAGTGAGAGGAACACACCAGGAACACTTCCATACCCCTACCTTGGCAGGTCCTCCTTTTTATAGTTCACTTGTAAGAAATGGAAGTATTTTATTCTCCATAAGACAGGCTGTGGTACTGGAAAAGGTTTGGTGTCAAATTTAAACTCTTTTAGTAGCCTTCTGGTCTTGGGCAACACACTTAACATCATACCCTCAGTTTCTTCATCTATAAAGTGGGCTGATGTTTAGAAGGATTAGATGAGGCAGTGTGTGATGCATGTGGGAGCCAGACCTGTTTCCTCTTTCCTCCTTGACTTCTGCTCACTCAGGCATATGTGCCCAAGCAAAGGGCAGAGGAACCTATTTAACAAAGACAAAATAAGAACAATACATGTAAAGAACCTAACGCCATGCACAGAGGGCTATCCTATTATTCAGCTAATACCCCATTAGCTCTGGGAAAGCTGAACCTCTTTTCCTCACTTTATTTTCCCATGAAACTCTCCAGGACTTCCCCTACCCTTCCTATACACTTGCTCCCCTGTGCTAGTTTGCCAGAGCTGCTATAAAACATTACCACAAGCTGGGTGGCTTAAGCAACAGAAATGTATCGTTTCACAGTTCAAGATCAAGGTGTCTGCAGGGTTGGTTCTTTCTGAGGGTTGTGAAAAAAAACTCTGCTCTGTGCCTCTCTCTTAGCTTCTGGTGGTTTGCTGGCAGTCTTTGATGCTCTTTTGGCTTGTAGGAGCAGGACCCTGATCTCTGCCTTCATCTTCACGTGATGTTCTCCCTGTGAGTATGTGTGCTTGTGCCCAAATTTCCCATTGTTGTAATGACCAGTCACACTGGATTGGAACCCATCCTAACGACTTCATCTAAACTAACTTTATCAGCAATGACCCTACTTCCAAATAAGGTCACATTTTTCAATAGCTGGGATTAGGACTGCAAAATGTGAATTTTGGAGGGAGGCATAATTTTACCCAAAACAGCCCACAATAAGGAGAGTGAATCGTTTGACTGGTGGGTGATGAAGCTCTGGCAGTGGCTGAGATTTTGCACTTGTTGGAGCTAAGCTATAATACAGCACCAGGGACTGTGGGAGGCAGTGATGTTGGGTGGGTTTGTCAGCTTTTCAAATCCCAGGTTTTCCACAGGGGCAGTCCCCAGGTCTACACCAGCTAGGGCTTTCTATGAGTAGATCCCTAGCCTGCCATTTGGTGGCAGTTAGAAAGCCATGATCTCCATCCAGTGTTCTCACCAGTAAACAGACTATTTACTTTCCATTAAAGTAAATGTTGTCTGTTTTCGTTGTCTTATTTTTCAATTAGTCCTAAACTTGGGAGAGGAAAAGGGTGTGTTTATTAGGCTCCTGCGTCCTAACATACGGATTTTAAGGAGGCATCAGGGAAGCAACAGAGGCTTGGGGAGCTCGGGAAGGTTTGGGAAGTGGCCTGAGCTCCTACTGCCTCCAGTCCACGTGCAGGCTGCCCGACCAGAGCCTGGTCTCCCTACTTGGAGTCGCCTGCTGCTTCCTCTGAGGACCCATCACACGCTCTCCTTGTATCCTAGGGCACAAAGGGCTGAGTGAGTCAGGGTAACGGTTACTGTGGCCACCGACAGAGGAGACGTCAAGGCCTTGGGGCTCTTCTTTTTTGTCCACAGAAATGGAGGCAGAGAATGAGGTCTTAGGGGACAACAGGTATCCTTTGAGTTGGTGGAAAGAAGCTGTATTTCTCTCAAGGGACCGCCGTCTCACCCCTCTTCTGGAGGAAGGGCCTTCACCCAAGCTGAGATGATCTAGGAGACAAATGTTGTTTTATTGGATGGGGTTCCTAGCTCCTGTTGGTGGACAATTTTTCCTAAGGAAATAGATGTGTGCAGGATGCTATGCCCAAGATGCAGAACGGGACCCAGTGCTCAGCCCCCGACTCTCCCTTTATCATTCCCAACAGCTCCCAAGACTTTCATTACAATTGCACGATGGCTGCCTCAGCAGAGAGCCAGCAGCCATCAGTTTCCGATTGGTCAGACCCTATGCCAAGCAATTTATGTGCATGACTGCAGGGCCAGGATTTGGATGAGGAATATGAGGCTCTTACCTTGGTGTAACATTTAAGGGAGTGCTAAAAAAAAAAAAAAAAAACCTTACTAATTATGATTATGATAAACAATGTATATATTTTTATAATAAAATATGTATTGTATAAAATTATCTTGACCATTTTTAAATGTTCAGTAGGGCTAAGTACATTCACATTGTTGTGCTGAAGAATATTTTAATGCAATATTTTTTCATCTAAGTCAAAGCAAAAAAATTCAGGATGAAAATATTACCAAAAATGTAAACTGAAGGTGGGGTCTAACCCTTCATCGCTCAGCCTCCCTTGCCTCACCTCGTCCCAGCCCTACATGACTGGCCCATCCCTCTTTAGATGGAGAAACTGAGGCACAGAGTGGCTACCTCAGTGACCCAAGATTACACAACCCGTGGTTTCCATTCAGATGCAGATGTGGACGCCTGCTCCTCTGAGCTTGGATTTTACACCTGTCCATATAACACTCATCTCAAAGACAGTGGTAACTAACTGAGGTTCCCAGTGCAACACCTAGGACACAGTCCAGGATCTTAAAATGGGGCTAGTGCTATCATGGGTCTGCTCGTCCTTCTGCCAGCTCCACTCTCTTCTCCTCCTTGTCCCTGCCCTGCCTCTCTAATCTTCTCTCCATCCTATGGGAATGGCTACATTTGTATAGCAAGAGGAGCCCCGTGTCTCTTCCAATCACACTTCCATGGTCTATGAAAATCAAGACACCTCCTCCAAATAACCCTCCTTCACAGACAGTCTTAACAATCAGCTCCCAATAGGCCTTTCCCCTCTCCATCCCTCCCTGCAAACCACGCCCTGGCGGGCCACACTGAGCCACCTGTCTGTCCCCAGACATGCATCGTCTTCCTCCTACAGGTGGATCTTCTGGCCTGGAGCATTTCTCTGCGCCTTCACCAGCAAACTCTCCTTCTTCCCCAGGACATACTTTGGGATGGGTTCCTAGAGTTCTCCAGGTGGTGTCCATGGTTCCTTCCCAAGGAGTTGTCCGGCAGTTTGGCATGGACTGTTTTAATGACACTAAGTATCCCCATGATACACCACAGTTCAGGCTTCCTTCTCTTCTGTTAAACCACAACTGTCACATCTTCCTCATCTTTGTTCCTATAATGCCTGGCAAAGTCCTAGGCACATACTAGAAATTCATGATATGTTTGTGTGGAATAAGAGCTGTGATCCATTTTATCTAAGCTGTTGATTTAACACTGGGCCAACAAGGAGAGGCTGAGATGGCTACAGCTGCTCCAGTTATCTAGGGGAGGGGCAGACTGGCTGCAGAGTTCTGGGCTGACAGGCTGACTCTAAGGCAGCAGTGTCATGGGAAAAGCATTCCATCCAGATTCTGAAAGCCCAGCTTTGCATATTGGTTTGTGGCTTTTTACCAAGGGCTCCAGGGTAAACTGCTAAACCTCTCCAAGCTTCAGTTTTTTCTTATTTAAAATTGGAAAAAAAAAAAAAAACCCATATCATTTATGATGTTACCCTGAGAATTACATGATGATTAGAGGTACGAAAGAGTTATTTTGCCCATAAAGCACGAGAGTGACATTATTATTTATTGATTTCTTAACGGTGCTGATAAGCACAATCTAATGGCTTCCTTCAGATGAAGTGGTTGAGGAATTCAGAATCATAAAAACTAAAGGCAACATGAGCACCTTGTGAGGACAAAATGTACTAAGCAGGTCATTGAGGCTGTCCCGAGGAAAAGATATTCTGCTGTTTGATAAAACTAATTGATGCAGTGGTTTCATTTAGCAGAATTATCAGCAACGCACACGCTGGAAAACAAGTAGTTATGTGTCTCTACCCAAGAAATTAATCTAATCTGGAAACTGGGGATGACAAAAATGAAGTCAGTTCTCTCTCCAACTGAGAAGATTTTATGAACAACCAGGAGAGTGAAAAGGTTCCTTGCTTAGATTAGTGCAGGCAGCTGGCACAGCAGAAAAAGAAGGGCCATTCATCAATTCAGTCATTCACTCATTCATTCAGGTAGGAGCTATTTATTCAGGACCTACAAGGTTCCAGATGTTGTTTTAGGGAAAGACAAAACTGATACTGGTCAAAGACATGATCATCATGTACATGAGAATGTCGCTTGTGAAGTGATGGGCATTAAATACCCAAGCACACAGGCAAGAATATCCCTCCAAATTGTGAGAAGTTCTGAATCAAAAGCCCAGAACGCTTTGACAAGGCCATAGAGAAGGCCGAATGTATATGGAATGGACGTGTCAAGGAG
The DNA here is from genome assembly GCF_001698545.2 of Rhinopithecus bieti. NCBI lineage: Eukaryota > Metazoa > Chordata > Mammalia > Primates > Cercopithecidae > Rhinopithecus > Rhinopithecus bieti. The sequence goes on along the minus strand of NW_016809106.1, from coordinate 1,776,436 downwards.
GGCCTCTTACAACAAGAGACATTTAAGCTGGGATACAAAGGTGGAAAGTCCTCCAGATGCTGGTAGTCACATGTAAAGGTCCTGAGATAGAAAACACCTCAACGTATAGAACAACGGAAAACAGGCTAGTATTGCAAACATGGCAGATGAGGAGCAGAGGGGCCCCACACGAGGCAGGAGACTTGCAGAGCACTATGTCCACACAGCTGAGATGGGCTGATACCAGTTCTCAGATGCTTAAAATAAAATGGTGAAATCTGTGTAGAACCTTTCTCTGAAGGACTCAGGAAGAGTGATACAAGACAGATGGCCATAATCATCCAGCAGTTGAAGAAAAAAAACTTTTGCAGAATGAGGGGACAACATAAAAGGAAGGCAACGTGAGAAAAAGGGAAGAATATGGCCCAGAAAATGCAATGGAGGTGAACATACAGAAAAAAAAAGGAGGAGCTGTGAAAAGCAGTTGGTAGTTTTCAAAAAGTGACACAGAGTTACCATACAATCCATTAATTCTGCTCCTAGGTATATACCCCAAATAATTGAAATGGGTATGTAAACAAATACAATAGCCGAAGAGTGAACGCAGCTCACGTGTCCATCAATGGATGAGTGGATACACCAAATGTGCTATATCCATGCAGCGGAATATTATTCAGCCACATAAAGGAATGAAGTTCTAAAACATGCTACAACATGGATGAACCTTGAACACGTCATGCTAAGTGAAGGAAGCCAGTCATAAAAGCCATCTATTGTATGATCCTATATATATATGGAATATGCAGAAAAGATAATTCATACAGAAAGAGCACAGGTTGGTAATTGCCAAGGCCTGGGCAAGGCAGAATGGGAGTCACTACTTAATGAATATGGGGTTTTCTTTCGGGGTGACGAAAATATTTTGGAACTAGGTAGATGTGATTTTCACCACACTTTGTACTAAATGCCGCTGAGTTGTTCAGTTTTAAATGGTTAATTTGATGTTATGTAAATTTCTTCTAAATTAGTTGGAATGAAAGGGATAGAAAGGATAGGGGAGGAAATGCCTGGGAGGTTGGAGGGTCATCATCTGTCAAAAATAGAAGGTGTTGCTGGTTGGAGGGGCTCGTTTCTGCTGCCGGTTGGATCTGCCTGCAGGCAGGTGCATCTGGGTTTGGTGGTCTATGGCACTCCTTGGCCTTTGTCTTCACCTGAATTAAAGTCTTCATAGCTCAGTAAGTTTTAATGACAGAGGAGGGAGCTTCCAGGTCCAGTGAGGTGAGAAGTGAGGGGAGCCCTTTCTCCAGCAGCATCCCCACCTCGTGGTGCTCTGGTGCTGCCTTTCTGGGCTGCTGTCACCTTCCATCCCTGTGGGAGTGGGAAACCGCTCCGACAGGCAGCTCCACCTTCCCAAGGCCTCTGTGTTAGCTCTGGGGATGCCAGCTTGGTGCCTGAGAGGAAACAGGAGGCTATTCTGCCTCAATGATTTCCCCTCAAACAGGAATGATCCCTGGGAAATCCTAATAAGCCCTGGCATCATTTCTTTTGTGAGCCCGTTACTGCAGGAGCTGGCAGAGGACGCGCTGCTTCATCTGACTCTTAATCTATTTCAGCTGCTTAGGAGTGACAGGGGTCAAGGACAAATGACATTTAATCATGTGTGGTAGCCAGGATGACAGTGCTGCCTGCAGAGGAGAAATCAGTAAAGTTCCTTTGTGTTCTAGGAAGAAACTCAGCGCTGCTTCTACGCACATTAAGGAGAAATGCTGCCCTTCAAGCCCCATCAGATTCTGAGCAATGCGACAGGCCACACACCACGCCTCCTGGCAGGCCTCAAAAGGACACGATGCTTTTGCTTACCTGAATCCATTATTTTTTGCAGTAAGCTTCATTTCCTCCAACCACCTGACTCTAACCTATGCAAAATAACTCCGTGAGCAGCAAGTACCCAGCAGGGTGATGCTTTCCTTTGGCAGAACCCTCATGTGTTTATATAAATTAGTCCGCAATTAGCAATTACATTGTTGTTCCAAAATAAGGGCAGGCAACATGTAACCCTGGGAAGAACAATGGTCTGGACACGGAAGTCCAGACAGGACTATTATGGAGAATTATGGGGGATGATGAATCAGCTGGCCTCTTCCTGGGCATGGCCATTCTCACATACAATCTTTGTGCTAACGCAGCTACTTTCTGGTAATAAGTTACCGTAGGAGAAGTGTAATTAGCTGTTGGGATTCATTAGCTCCAGTCAGTGCATCACCGGTACAACCTCTTCCTTGCCAGTTTACTGCTTATTAATGGGGAGCGATGATATATTTGTACCTCTACGGAACGACAAGGAAGGACACAGGGCTAATCTGAAGTCCTGGCAGTCTGTCCTTTTAGGTAGCAGACTGAAAAGCTGAAAATGAGTGTATGACACAGAGGAAGAGCCCAGGGTCCTAAAAAGCCAGTGTGGAAGGCTGTCAGCCCATTCACACATACTAAATATCGCTTCTTCGGTTAATCCTGTTGGAGGCAAGAACATGTCGACCAAGTACGAAACCTGGACAGGGCTGTCTTCCCTTTAGCTTTTGCCTGCTTTAGAAAATTTTGTAGTGGGTACTTCTAGAAGCTTCTGTCAGTTTAGAACAAGAACTAACAAGACTTAAGGAACATTGACTTTTACTTTCAATTGCTTCTCAATTCTGTTTCCAGAATAAGCAATTGGCTTTATGTGACGTGATGAAGATCCCATCCCAGAGAGGCAGACGGGGGCCCCACGAGGCTGTGCAGGAAGGCAAGTGCTAATTCTCTCTGCTCACCCCAAAGGCACCTCTGCTTCCTATGAGACCCCCACGCTGCCAGTGAGTCAGTGTTCGGAGACCCCACCTCTCACTTCCACAGCACAGCTGCACAGGGCAATGGATAAGAACCCAGGGAACCGGACCTCCTGCTGAACCTCCATCCCACAGCGATTGTCAAGCACCCCTGAGTAAATCCGGTGGACTTCTCCACTGGCCAGCACAGTGACAGACAAAGTTGTTATCCTAGGAAAGGGGGCCCGAGAGCACAGAATGGCACATGGAGACTTTTCTGCTCACTTACTTGAAATAGTCTTGGTCAACTAGAGGGAAACTAAATTTTATTTCAAACATTCTTGGTTAATTAAGGACCAACCAGACTCAAGAAAAAGAGGATGTGGGGCCAGCAGAATGTGGAGATGCGCGATGCAGCACAAATAGTATCCAGCTCTGCACGCTGACATCAGGTGGCAGCAGGCGGTGAGGCCTCTGAACTGCTGTCTTCATTTTTTTTTTTTTGAGGGGGAGTTTTGCTCTTGTCACCCAGGCTGGAGTGCAGTAGCGTGATCTCGGCTCACTGCAACCTCTGCTTCTGGGTTCAAGAGATTCTCTGCTTCAGACTCCTGAGTAGCTGGGATTACAGGTTCCCGCCACCACACCTGGCTAATGTTTGTATTTTTAGTAGAGACAGGGTTTCACCATGTTGGCCAAGCTGGTCTCGAACTCCTGACCTTGTGATCCACCGGCCTCAGCCTCCCAAAGTGCTGGGATGACAGGCATGAGCCACCGTGTCTGGCCTAAACTGCTGCCTTCTGAGTGCCTTTCATGCTTCTCATTGCTCATGTTTTCCTTCCTCCAAAAAGATAACATCTACAAGCTGGAGATCTTCATTTAAGGTTCGTCAACAGGGGCATGGCCCCATGTGGACTCTGTTTGTTCTGTGAGCTGCACTAACTCACTGGTTGTTTAGCCCAACTTTGGTATATGTCAGTTTTATTTATTTTCAAATAATGCCACTTTGAAAAGGGAAAGAATAAACAGCATGAAAATAGATGTGTTAAAGTGCTGGAGAGGCTGGGTATGTAAGCAGTAAATGAAAGTGTTTGGTGTGCTCTTTCTTCTTCAATTTATGGTTAATAGATTTGTTTGCTTCTCCTCCAGGGAAGTTACTTCTTATGCAATGTAATATAATTTGGGAGGCAGCAGGAAGAAAATTATATTTTAATATCAAGAAGTTATGAAGGATTTAAAGAATGAACTAGCTTTTATTTATCAGGGAGCTAATACCCTGTACTAATGTTTTATAGAAATATCTATTAAACACCATTTTAAACCAATTGAGAATTCACTAGACTTTCTCATTGAATTTCTTTTAAAGTGAGTAATTTGTACATATTAATGGAAGAATCCAGATATTCATGTCTTCATAGGAAGAATGACTATTCATTCACACTGAAAAGATAAAATTAAATATTTGCTTGTCCTTTTAAAAGAAGCCCATATTTGCAACCAAATTATAGGATCCATAATTTAAAACAACTTTTAGTTGCAGTGTGCAAATTTTCATAATTAAGTAGATCAAACTCTGCAGAAATAAGTGATGAAAACTTTAAAAGGGAATAGCATGATGTGGGATTTTATATTAATCATTTGTATTTAAGGAGAAATCATTATACTCTCACTTCTTCTAGTTTAGAAAACAAAATAGTGTTTGGGAAGAAATCATCCCCAATACCCTTTCATGGAACAAAATGCCAGGGGGAACTTTGGACAACGATACTCCTTTTGGGGAAGAAAGGCCACCTGAAAGCAATGAAAATGAAGCTTTTCAAACTTTTCCTAATGGAAAAGACAGGGCACATGCAAAATCCAAAAGAGATACAAAGCTCAAGGGCTACAAGATAGAAACTTTAAGCCAGCTTCAAGTAAAAAGCTTTTATATTAAAGAATGAATGTGTTAGTAAGAGAGAGGTGGATCAGCCACGGAGATACTGAAAAAAGGAATATTGTCTTCTGAGGCATTAATTACGGAAAACATATCCCAGCTTGTCCAGCCTGGAGCATATAATGTGGACCTAGATGCATCAGACTGTCTTATCTTAATGATATTACGCAGGAATTTCAACTGCAGACTCCACGGTTTCTTCTATTTGCAACTAAGTGCAAAGTATTACCTTTTCTATGTATGGATATGTTTACATAGACACATACTTACTATTTGTGTTACAACTGTCTACAGTATTCAGGACAGTGTCCTGCTATACAGGCCTGTAGCCTAGGAACAATAGACATATCATACAACCTAGGGTATGTCATAAGCTAGAACGTCTAGGTTTACGTAAGTGCACCCTATGGTGTCTACGGCATTTCCGTAAGAACGAAATGGACTCAAGATGCATTTCTCAGAACACGTTCCTGTTGTTAAGCCATGCATGACTGTATAAAGCACACCTCCTTCTGACTGGGTGGGAGGAAGTGATCTGGCCGTGTTGGGTTGCACCACAGGAGACCTGAGCCCTCGTCCCTGGTGGAGCTGCTGAGATGGACAGCCGACTGTCTTTTCTGAGGAGCTCCTAAGATCACCTTACTCCTCCCCACTCCACTGAACTCTGTCCCCTCCCATTGAAGAGGACTGTCACTGCTGAGCTCTGACTCAATGAAACCACTTCACATCTTTACTAGACACACTGATCAGGAGTGAGCTGCCCGGGCAGGAGCTTCCTCTGCTCTAGGACTAGGTGTGGGGAAAATGGGGTGCAGTGGGGTGAGTGGCGTATCTCATCTGTTCTCATGTCCACACACAGTCCTTCTCATTTTCAAGAACCTGGATTAAGAGTGCTGAATTCAGGCTGGGTGCATTGGCTCATGCCTGTTAATCCCAGCACTTTGGGAGGTTGAGGCGGGAGGATCACTTGAGGTCAGGAGTTCAAGACCAGCCTGGCCAACATGCTGAAACTCCATCTCTACTAAAAATACAAAAATTAGCTGGGTGTGGTGGTATGTTTGTAGTCCCAGTCACTGGGGAGGCTGAGGCAGGAGAATCGCTTGAACCCAGAAGGTGGAGGTTGCAGTGAGCCGAGATGGCGCCACTGCACTCTAGCCTGGGCAACAGAGCAAGACTCCGTCTCAAAAGAAAAAAAAAAGGGTGCTGAATTCAGCTGACACATGCCCCTCATCCCTGGCCAAGACTGGGATGAGCTAGTTTGGGGCTTATGATACAACACTTTAAAAACACTTTCTCAAAAGATTCTTTTAATAGATGAATAATATTGGCAGCCAACTGAACTTAACATAAAAACAATAATAATTCCTCTTGTTACCTGTGGCTAATGCAAGAGTAGACCACAGAAAATAAACGTCCTTGGAGCTTTGCAGCCAGAGTGTGATTATCATTAACATTACTTTGTGAAGGGGCTTTTCTCAAGGTCACTCTAGAATTAGAGGCACCATGGGACCAAGCGCTCATCCATTATATGGGTTAAAATGACTAATTGAGGGTCTGAGTTTAATTATAATCGCAAGTAAAGGCACAGTGCAGATACTTTGATGGGCTTAATAACATTCTTATGTACATAAAGATAGATGGAAAAAATTAGGGTTGTATATTGTTGTCCTTTAGGACAAGATACTGAAGTGGGAATAGAATAATAAAAATAAATAAACGACTCAGCGGCACCAGGAAATGAACTGTGGAAGTTAGCCAGCCAGCCTCATGCACATACTTCAGCTGGAGATAAAGTCCTAAGTATCCATGACTAAATATAATGCGACTACACAGGAGTGCAGATCACAGTTGTTTTATTGAGCTAGCTGCTAGATTAAAGGGTAAAAAAGAATGCTCTGTAAGCTTTTACCCACAGTTCACCCTGAAACGATGACAACGGCCATGACGGGATCTTTAGGATATTGACTGGTGATATTTTAAATGGGAAATGCAGTCATGTTTCACAGAAAAATCCAGAAAGCATCAGGTCTGTACGCAGCTGCTAGAGTCGACATCCTTAAGTGATACTGATATGGTGTCACATCCCCTGCTTAAGAACCTCAAATGACTTCTGGCTGTCCATAGTATCAGAAAAATCCATGCAATGTTCAGAAGCTAGTTCGATATCAGGAGGAAAAGGAAAGGTTGGCTCATAAATGAGAGCAGAACACACAGAAATCAGATCCGTGTGTGGGGAGACCCTCATTTCATGGCCATCTAGTCAAGAGGTTAGATTTGAACCTTCTTTGGCCGAGACAGCCACATCTTGGCTTGCAGAACTCAATTCTGCTACAGGTAGTGTTTGGTTTTGTAGCTAAGCTACAGAGGGGAATGGCCTTGTGCACAAAGAAAAACAGAAAAACATCTCCGATCTGGGTTGTTTGTTGAGTGTGTGGGCACTCTTTGGGGACAGGCAGCATCTCTGGGTTGTCTACCTCCTCCTCTTCTCAGTGCTGCATCCTCAGGTGGCTCCCTGGCTTCCTAGCTTAGCAGGCCCTCTCTTATTTTCTTATTGGAGCAACCATAATAGATTCCTAGGCTGTCAGAACAGAGTACCACAAACTGGGTGGTTTAAAACAACAGATATTTATTATCTCACAGTTCTAGAGGCCAGCAGTCTAAAATCAAGGTGCCAGCAGGGCTGTGCTCTCTCTGAAGGCTCTTGGGAAAATTCCTTCCCTGCCTCTTCCTAGCTCCTGGTGTTGCAGCAATTCTTAGTTATCCCTGACTTGTGGCTGCAACACTCCAATCTCTGCCTTTGTCTTCACTAGGCCTTCTTCCCTGTGTGTCTCTCTGTGCATATATCCTCTTTTTATAACATGCCATTCACTGGATTTAGGGCCCACCCTTATCTAGTATGACCTGATCTTCATTAACTAATTATACCTGCAAAGATCCTATTTCCAAATAAGATCACACTCTGAGGTTCTGGGTAGATAAGAATTTTGGGGGAAGATTTATTCAACACACCACAGTGACTTCAGCCACCATGAGCTTGTCCAGAGTGGAGCCAGCTCCATGTTCCCTGGTTAGCGTTCAGGCCATGGTCCCTCAACACATGTTTTTGGTCGAAGGTGATGATTATAGCGGCCTCGGGTTGGAGATGGATTTGATCACATGATGTGCAAGGAAACAACAATGAGTGCAAAACTGAATTGATTTCAAGATCTGAACCTCAGTTCATAAGAAATTCATTTCCCTGGAGGACTCCTTAATCATAAAACGAAAGAGAGAAGACTAACACAATAACCTCACTTATTCTTACATCCTAAGCCTCTCAACATTTTGCCACATTTGTTTGGGGCCATATTTTAATTTTTTTTTTTTTGTTAAAAATGGATGCTTAAATCTGGCAGAAATGGAGGAAAAGGAACAACTAGCAAACAGGAAGAAATGAAGAAGGGAGTGTTAGTGTGCCTGAGATTGGGGGTGGTGGGGAAGAGGCAGCTGAGGCAGAAGGTAGAGATGAAGCCCTTCCCTTCTGATCACACACAGGTCTAACCCCCGCAACCCCACCTCCCCATGCCGCCGGGCCTCTCACAATCTAGCTGCCATCATCCTTATCAACTCAGGCCTCCAACAAAATTTAAGACATTTTTTCCCATTTCTATCCTTTTCCTCAGTGACAAAAGATACTCCAGGAACACACAGATAGATCTGCTTTTAAAATTCGATTTCTTGTCTCCAAATGAATTTCAAATGAAAAAGGACTAAGGGAATTAACTTTTCATTTTATATGCCATATGTGCTTAAATTTTTGCTATGTCAACATGATATAGCTTCCCATGAAGATCTTCCATTCCTTTCTAGAGAAGGCAAAGCAAGTGTCTCCTCTCTTTAGAATGCTCCTTGTGTATGTGCCTCCTTCACTAGTCTGGGACCTGGAGGTGGTACGGAATGGGGTGGCACTGGGGCATGAAGTGGGGACAGCCACCTATATTGGTACAATATCCACTGCCTAGAAGAAAGCCTGAGAAACTGGACAGAGCCTATTAAGCCTGCATGAAATTGTCTAAAGACAGAATAGTGTCAGCTTGTCAGGTTCTGGCTAAGACTTGGGCATATTTTACTGACTTAAATTTATCTCTAATAAGCTTTTGGACATTTACAAGCAATATAATTTGCATTCATAATATTTTTTCCAAAAAATGAAAAGATGACCTCTTTAAAAATAGTAATTCCTTAAATTCTTAACCTTGGCTCCCCACCCTGAAATCACATACACAAGTTTGAATCCTGCTCGGAACAAAAATCAACAGTAATGATTTTCAATAATGACCTGATGAATTTAGTTTTACCTACCGCATGCTCCTTCTGCTGGATTTCCAAGCTACACTAATTTAGGAAACAGTATTCTAGGAAAAGAGTTTTATTTTTTTGGACGTTTTATTTTCTTTATATTTTCCTGAAACAATAGCTACAGAAGCAAACCAAAAATACCAACTCATCTTAAAGGCACTGGCAGAAGAAGAAAGGAGTCTGAGTACCGGAAAAACAATGTCAACTTTATTATCTAGAATATGCCTTAAAATACAGTCTTATCTTAAAACACAAGAAGGCGCCCATAGCTCTAGTTGTCTATGTGAACATTAAAAGTGGAGGTCAAGAGAAGAGACTTGCATTGGGCTGAGTGGCTAACACTAGCTAAGGTACCCAAGCACTCCGTAGGCCCTAGCAGGGAAGAATTTGAAGTAAGAAAGAAGGGAGAGGGAGAAGACCACGGGCATTTAAAAACCAAATGATGTTGGCCATGTGGATGCCACTCCGTTTATCTCTGGAAGCAAACTTAAGGAACCAACAGATAGGCAAGGGTTGCCCTGTCAGCGGTTGGTGGTGGTTGTGTATTGTTTTAAGCACAGATCTGTTAGCAGTCTCCTATCCCCTAACTTTGTATTTCCTCTCTGTGTGGCATGGTGGGGATGGTCTGAAACCATAGTCAGGATGTGGCTCCAGTCCTGGCTTCACAACTTACTACAGATGAGCTCACTGGGCTTATGATGCATATGAGAATCAACAACGTATATGAAGTGGAACTTTCAGGCTGCTGGGAGACAGGGATTTTATGAATAATAACATTTACTTTAATTTTACTTAGAATCTGGTCTTTATTGATGGTGCATCTCAAATTCCCCTACAGGACTCCTTTCAGCACTGGGTAGCCAGTGCTGGCCACTACTGCCCTCCGTGACGCTTTCCCAGTGCATCATTTCTATGCTCAGCCCAATCTCACCTGACCCTTCAGGCCTTTTTTGACCACACCTGGCTGTCAGTCACTTTCTCACCAGTTTTTCCTCCTGTACTGTCATGATCATAACACTAAATTGCCACTAGGCAGTTGTGCTGGGGCTTACTGGGTGAGTGCCATTTCTTCCACTCAGTCATGAGATTCTGCAGGGCAGAGGCTGCCCTCTCTCGGCCTCCTTAGCCCTCCCCAGCACACGGCAGGTGATCAGCAAACGCTCCTGGGATAAAACAGCCGCAAGGCAGAAGCAGCACAGGAAGTCATTTCTTTAATGTGAATAACGATCTTGGCTTTGTTGGAAGAATGAAGAATGTAAATCTAAAGCCTTCTATCATGATACGGACGGCATCATTTTTTGCTTCCTATTATGTGGTCACTCCCAGCCAGCAGCAGAAGCAGCAGCAAGTGTCAAGCTACTGTAGGTGGGAAGAGACAGGGATGGGGAGCCATTCTGGTCTCACCAAACTGTGCTCTGGCACCACAACCCAGACCCTAAACTCAGCCAGATGATGTGTAAAGGGGACTCGTGAGCCTACACTGGTCTAGCTTCTTCATGTACTTTTTCATCAAAGGATGTCAAATGTACTTTCATAAAGGTGGTAGCTTACATCCTTTGAAACACCATGAAGACATACTTATGCTACTATATTAATCAGAGAGCATTTTAACAGACAGAGCTAGCCAGGTCCTTCTTGATTACACTTCTACAATCGCTTCTGAGACAGTTCCTTCTGCAGTCTTCACTATGGGCCTGGATACTCTGAAAGCAGGGAATGCTAGCAAGGGAAAAACACTTTTAAATAGTAGCGAATAAGTGAAATTGAAAAAAATCAGGCATGGGAGTTCAGAAGTGCCTACAATTTTAGCTTTGGGGTAGCTATAACTCTTCTGGTGGGACAGACATTTTCTAAAGGATAACAGAATTTAAGGGGTTATGAAATGGATGCCTCAGTAGAGGGTTTCAGATATTTGGCATATGGTAGCACCTATCCAGAGAAATCATGTCAAATGTTCATGATTTCGTGACTCAGATGAAAAGCAGAATTGTCAGAGGATTCCCACTCTTGCCCATGAGGGCTTGTAGATATTCGTGGAGGCAGGCCCTTATCTTGCTTTGTGCACACACATTCACACAAACACACACCGCCTCTTAAGACTGGAGGCTGAGAGCACTGTGATGAATATTCATGAGATGATGATGATTAATACCACTGAAGTGATTTTGTTCCTTCTCAGTAGAGACTGGTTGTTATACCTAGAAACTGATCAACTGTAGGAGAAATGGCAGCTTTGAGCGATTCCAACTAAAGCAAACCTGTATGTTTTACTTTCAAAATACAGATTATTTGGCGAGGTGTTTTTAATCACCCCTTGTGCCCCTATCCCAGCAACTTCATCCAGCAGAGATTTGCAACTTTGGTACAAAATAACTTTGGGGAGCAGAGTTCTAGAGTTTAGAAGAATTATATCTTGATAACTACTTTCCTTCCTATGAGCAAAAATTAAACAAGACATAAAGTTGATTTTAAGAAATCTCAATAGATTCCTGGGGATGATTTCTGTGAAAATGTATCAGGAGAGAATTACAACACATTTGCTACTTTTATTATTTAAAAAACCATTTAATATAACAGGCCTTATTAAAGAGCTATTTCTAAGAGTTATAGATTCTTACAGTCAAACAGAGAATTTTTAAAAGAAGAATACTTTTAAGAAGAGCTACTTGCCACAGTTAACCAGATCCCTATGTATCTGTTATGAACTCTGCCCAACCAGTCAGCCTGCCTGGTTGTGCTATATGCATGACATAATGTGAAATTACCGAGAACTACTGTTTTCGGCCAAAGAAAATGACTTATTTGGGGTTGGAAGAAAAATGTTTGTTTTTCACTTTAGATCTAAGAAATCATGTGAAATAAATCTAACATTGATTAGGTAGAGAAAGATACCTATATGTCTTTATTACCTGGTTAGAAACTTTTAAAATCAACTTCTTATACTCCGTTGCCACATAAACATTCATCTTTTCAGAATGGTCTGATCCTCAGTAAAAGAGCCATTAAAGCTATGGAAAGAGACAGTGTCTGACCAGGGGAAGACGGTGGGAGGAGGCACTCGTGACACAGGACTGACCTTAGGCACCCGGTGGCGTTACGCAGCACCTGTGATGAATGCAGCTGTATTTTCCGATCATCCTGAAGAGGCGAATTTTCCCAGCCTGAGTGAGGGATAATCACTGCGTTGGTCAGTACTGCCAGGGCATCCTGGATGATTGGCATTTTGAGTGCATCGCATGAGGAGAGGTTCCAAAGGACTCCTGCAAGAGACACACAAAAAGAGCTTTTGGGTGGCCGAGAGTTTCTCTCATCTCAAAACTATCTTCCTTATTTGAGTTAATGGCACTGGCAGGAAGGATGAAGATACTGTGGACACACATCCTAGAGTGTACCCTTGATTTTAGAACATTTGTGTGAACCCATTAACAGCATTCTGTGAAAAATCTGATGAGTGAGCAGAAGAACTGTGACACCAGTTTGTTTATTTCCTCATGGTGCATAATCAAGGTTGAGAGGTCTGATTGAACTGAGGCTACCAATAACGCTTTTGTTCCATTTTAATACAATGGACCCAACTTGCTAAATTCTAACCAAGACCAAAGAGATGTGAAAGTTATTTGAAATGGACTAGTAGAGCATCTTTGTTTTACTGAAGACCTCAGCATGCATATGTGGTTGCCATGAAAGCTAAGTTCTTTCACAAACAACCAGCTACTACGGGTAGGACCTTATCAGAATCCAGCATCACATCAGATGACAACTGGCTCAACAAGCAATTTAAACTGTTGCCCCCGTGACAGTTTTGTCAGCTTTTCTCTGAAAGCAATGTTCATGGAGGACCTATAGAATGTTCCTCCTTCAGTAATGACAAAGGGAGAGGTGAGAAGAAGAGGGCATGTCCACAATGGACAGAGCATCACAGTAATTCATGCAGGCAGAGCAATGCAAAATGTTAAGGACAAATAGAATGCTTTAGGCTTTTAAATATTTTTTAAAAGGAGATATTCTAGAAAAGGTCACAAAGATTGCATATATATTATAACATCATTTGAAAATGCTTTTAAATAATTATTCTTTTTTTGTTAGAACAGTATGCATAAAGAAAAAAAGAAACAGAGAATAACATTCTATTTCTCTTTGAAAGAAAGCCTGTATACACCCTCAACCTAAACAGGTACCATCACTGCAGATATTGGAAATAAAATACATAGTTGTCTTTAGAAATAGAACTTCTAGCTTATATTTTTAACGAGCTTTCAATATATTTTAATGAAATGGGATTTTGTTCCATCTACTGTGTTAAGAATAGAACAAACAGAACATATTTATTTCTAAAATTTGTTTTATTGGTTCTTTGCATTGCACATGTTGAACTATCCAAGGACATTAATAATACAAATCTGACTGTTAATAACTAAATAAGTGACTATAAAAATAAAGTGACTATAAAGTTCAATAAAAATGTGACTACAGAGGCAAACTCAACTGTCTTTAGAAATAACATTTACTGGAAATTTTATTGGAGTGAATGCAAAGAAAACAAAATGTTTTTAGTGCCTGGCATGCATAAAACAATCCTTCGGTACAGGGGGTTAATGTGAAGGCAAATCTAGCTTGTCTTTTTTTATGAATAAATTTTTACTGAAGCACAGCCATGTCTGTTCATTTCTACATTTTTTACATCTGCTTTTGTCCTGTGAAGGAATTGCTGGGTATTAGTAACAGAGACTGTACAGCCCACAAACCATAAACAATTTACAAACTGTCCCCTTACAGAAACATTTTTTCCACCCATGCTTTAGTGAATTTGACCATTTTATACTTTTGTACACATTATATACACTTTTGTTTGTGCTTGTATTGCCATTAGTATCCTAAATCGAGTACACAAAAATGCTCAGTGGTACACAGAAGGTGCTCAGAATGTATTCTGATTTGGACTAATTTGAAATACTATGAATATTAACATATACATTTATCTTGTTTTAAATAAAATACAAAGCTGCTTATTCATCCATTGAGAAACATTTTACCAACTTTTGGTAATCTAAATAATCAAAGTAACTTCCTTCAATCATTTCCAGCCTCACACAAATGTTATTTTTAGAGTAAAATAATTGATTTTGCAGTATTAAATAGTACATTAAAAAGAAATTAGTATCTACCCCAGTATTTGAGGATAACTTTCAGGAATATCATGCTAATGCATTTGTGTCTGCTCTTCTAAAATATACAATGCAAAATACAGGAACAAAATGTGCATTTTTTTTTCATTCCCAAATCCAGACTTAAAATACCAATATCTAAAAATTGAGGCTTGTAAATGTTTTAAAATATGGGTGACATATTTTGCTGTACAGTATATATCCTTTAAAAACTAAATGGCAGGCCGGGTACGGTGGCTCACGCCTGCAATCCCAGCACTTTGGGAGGCCAGGCGGGTGGATCAAGAGGTCAGAGTTCGAGACCAGCCTGGCCAACATGGCAAAACTCCATCTCTACTAAAAATACAAAAAGTAGCTGGGCGTGGTGGTGTGTGCCTGTAATCCCAGCTACTCGGGAGTCTGGGGCAGGAGAATTGCTTGAACCTGGGAGATGAGGGTTGTAGTAAGCCAAGATCATGCCACTGCACTCCAGCCTGGGTGACAGAGCAAGACTGTCTCAGGAAAACAAACAAACAAACAAACAAACAAAATAGCAAAGAGAAATCTTTGCATTTTTACATGCAACGAATATGAGAATCTAAAGGCTTTCTATGAGAATACAGCTATTTTTACTGTTTTCTTACAAACAGAAAACACAGGGAAAGGGAGGAAGGAAATCCAAGAAAACCTAAAGGCCAAATCTAGTATCTGAGAAGAAGTGAAGGAATAGAAAAGCAAATAAATGCATTCTGGGTTATCTTTTTATAGGCTGTTCTATCTCCTTCACCTTTCCCATTCATTCATTAATTAGTATAACCTAATTCAGAATCATGCACAAACAGAAGTTCACATTCATTCCACCTTTCCAGGCTGTCTCCATCTGCGAGTCACATTCCAGTGAACTGATCACAGTACTTGATCCATATCTCTGAACCTTCTATCTTAATTTATAACTGCAATGCACAATGCTTCCTGAACTCATTACAACTGCAACGAATCTCTATCAAACCACTTTATCACCTCTGGATGAAGTCTTGGTAAAGTGGATGTAACGTGGCAGATTTTCTTGAGGGGGAATTCAGCAAATCAGCTGCAGAGGGTCCTCAAAATTTTGAGTTTTGGTTAGATTATCTGAACATGAGACAGGTTTAAGTATAGAAGCAGCAGTTTCTGGAGACAACTGAGATGAAGACTTACATCGTCTGGCAGAAGTAAAAGCGGGAAACAACTGGGAATTCCACATCGTTCCTGCTACACACACACACACACACACACGCACACACGCATACGCGCACACACACGTCTTGACTGATGGGAGAGAGATTAGTGGAGAGAACTGGACGTATCTAGGTATCCTCTGAACAAATGGAAAATAAATTTTTTGCTCCAACTTTTACTTCCCTCCTCCCTCTCCTTTTCCATAGAGGTTTAAAATATGTCCACAAATTCTTGGACATTTCCTTCAAATGGTGAAGCCTAATCCTTCTCTCCATGCGTGGGGATTCGATTTAGTGACTCATTTGTGATCAATGAAACATGGTGGAAGTGACTGTGCCTTGAGACTAGGTCATTAAAAAGGCCTTGTGGCTCCCTCCAAGCCCTCTCTCAGATTATTTGAGGGGAAGCCAACTGTCATGCCATCATGACCCTCAGGCAGCCTTATACAAAGAACTAGGGCTTTCAGCCAAAATTTTGGAAGTGGATTTTCCAACCCCAATCAAGCCTTCGAATGACTGCAGCCTCGTGAGAGACCCTGAGCCAGGACCACAAAATCTGCGGCTCCTGCTTGCACTCCTCACACTTACACAGTGGGTGACATAAATGTTGGTCGTTTTAAGCTGCTAAATTGTGGAGGAATTTGTTACGCAGCAATAGACAATATAGCGTCCCTTTCCTATGAAGCTCCTACTCTCTCTGTTGCTTTCTTCTCTTGGCTTCACTTTCCTATCCCTTTGCCTTTCTACAATGGATGGACTCATTTTTCCCTCTTGCCTTTCCACTACACTTTAATTCTTACTCCTCTCTTACCGAAATCCACTTGTTCCCTTATTCTTTCCAAATTCCAATGTGAGAGTATACAAGATATAGCAAGGATGATCCAGCTACACTTTGTAACTAAATTTAAAATGCATTTTAAGTGACAAGTATGTAATTTTTAAAAGTGTATCATTCTTCACGTTTGCAATTCAATAAGTGACTCAACACTTTCTTTAATTTGGAATAATCCTGCTCTTATTTCCAATTGCTGCCTTAACAAATCTCTACACAGGGGCTTGAAAAACACAAATGTATAGATTCAGGAGGTCTGGAGTCTGAAATGGGCTGGCAGGGCTGGCTCCTTCCAGAGGATCCTGGGGAAGATGTGTTTCCTCATCTTCTCAAGCTCCTGGGGGCTGCCTGCATCGCATCCCTTGGCTTGAGATCTTACATCCCTCTGACTTTGACTTCCATCATCACATCTCCTTCCTGGATTCTGACCCTCCCACCTCCCTCTCATAAGGGCACTCTGATCACATTGAGCCCACCTGGATAATCCAGGACAATCTCCCCATATGAAGCCCTCCTACGTTAATCATACTTGCAAAGTCCCTTTCACCATGAAAAGTAACATTTATAGGCTCTGGGAATTAGAGCGTGGGTTTTCTTGGAGGGTAGGGGCATTATTCAGTCTACTACATATCCCTTCAAAAACAACCTGTTATGCTCAAAATAAAATTAAACTTCTTATGGTAGGCTCGTGATCAGGCCTTTCTCTAAATCTCTATATTCATCTTGAATTACATTTATTCATTCATTTATCCATTCCATAATATTGAAGACCTACTACATGCACATGGTTCTGTTGGACGTGGAATGGAGACATCAGTGAAGAAAACAAAAAATCCCTGTGCTGGTGGCCCAGGTACCACATAGCTCTAGTCGCTATGCTCCAGCCAAAATAGCCTGTTTCTTCTTGAACACATAAGCTCCTTTGTGTCCCAGATCCCTGGACTTGCTGCTGCCTCATTCTGGAACATTCTTTCCTAGATCTTTCCATGGCTAATCCCTCTTCCATTCACATCACCTTAAATGTGCTAAACTCAGAGAGGCTTTCCTGGATCAGTCTAATCTACCTTCCTAGATGCTTGCTGTCAGATCTCCTATTTTAATTTCAGCAGCAACCTCAACACTAACTCATTCTGTCATTTGCTCACAGTTCCATCCTCCAACAGGGTCCCAGGCATAAAATGAAAGCAGACACTTGCTGAATGCCCATCGTATGCAGAACACACAGAGCTACAGAATCCCTGGCACACAGAATACGCCCTGACACACATGAGTGTTCACCAAACAGCCACTAAAGAAAAATAAAAAATAACAGCTGGATGGTATGACCTTATAGGATGCCATGTGCTCTAAGCATCGAACGTTCTGTAAGTATTATAGTGTTAGCAAAATGACGTCATGCCTAGAAAAAATAAAACAGCAGATGCAAGATGTAATTTCACAAATAATAAATCCAAACGAGAATAGAAAAATGTTATTTCAGTGGGTTTACTTTGAATCTACAGAAATTCTACTTTTAGCTAGTAGAGAAAAATTTATAGCACTGAAACATATTAATCTGTTTTGTATTAAAAGGCTTATCTCTGGTGCTTCACTTGGGTAATTTTCTTATATTAACTCCCTGATAATTTTAAATTAACCCAGGTAATACTAAACTTTCAATTTGAGGAAAAACTATGAAATTGATTGAATTCACACCAGTTTTCAGCATCCATAACAAATTACCCTATTTGTTTATATCTGAGGATAATATGAAAAATGGTTTAATATTTTGGTTGATGGTCACTAGGAAATTTAAATTTACCTGATGAAAACATGCTAATTCCTTCCAGATTATAATCTGTGATAAATTTGTTTTATTAGCATCTTTCATTATTTCCATCCAACAGCTTTCCTTCATCAGTGTAAAATTATTGCTGTTCCAAACATAATTTTGAAAGTTTAATTGAGAAGACATTCACATACACTAAAGATATTTAAAATATAGTTTATTTTTATTTCAGGCACAGAATGGCTCTTTTCCTTGATATTTTCCATATTCATGAGCAATGATTAGTTTAATAAAAATTCCTTAATAAAACCTTAATTACTTTCATTTGCTCCTTTATAATGCTTTAATAGAGGGTAATTGTAGTCTCTTTTTACTGAAAGAGATGAAGACTATCTTGGTTAAAAAAAATCCAGATGAACAAAAAGCGTGTTTTAATAAAAGCAAGTTCTAAATGATGGTAAAATCAAACACTGCCTGGTGGCTGTGCAGGACTTTACGACAGCCCACTGGCTTGCTTTTAGCTCTTTAGACCTAGCATGAATCCGCTCTCGTGGGTGAGGCTCAAACCAAGCCCAAAGAAAAGCTGGGCTTCATTCATTTAAATACCTGTTTATTAAAATGTATTTAAAATTAGTGAATTAAGCATCTACTTAGTGTATTTATGAGGATTTATTTTAAACAAATTTGTTATTTCTTTTGGGAGTGACAGTTTGTGTACCTGGGGAGAGGGGAGGAAAAAGGAGAAGAATGCGGATAAGAGTTCATTTTTTAAAAAAAGCCAGAGTTGGCCGGGCCCGATGGCTCATGCCTGTAATCTCAGCACTCTGGGAGTCTGAGATGGGCGGATCATGAGGTCAGGAGATCGAGACCATCCTGGCTAACACGGTGAAACCCAGTCTCTACTAAAAATACAAAAAAAAAAAAAAAAATAGCCAGGTGTGGTTGAGGGTGGGAGTGTGGGGGGAGGGGTAAAATCTGATTATGATTAGGGGCCCCCACCACTACGTCCTCCACCCCCACCCATTCACACTTGGAGTCCCTAGTGTGTGGAGGTTGAATGATTGAAATATAGAGGCCCAGAACACCCTAAAGTCCTGTTATACTATTGTGTGTGTGCATCTGCCATATAAATGAGTATTTGGATGTGTGTAAACTCTCAATATGGTCCCGAGAAGCAATAATCCTGAGGAGTGGCTGCTAATTGAGATCATTCTGAGAGTCCTGCCAGATGGAAAAGATTCACATACCACACTCACTGAATGCTTTTAAAAAATTAAAGCATTTATTTTGAGTCAATGTTAGATACAGTTTACCAAATGTTGCTCTAATAACAGCTCCTTAGGCCAAGGCTTCTTGTAGGAGTCCCAGGGGTTGGTTGACCAGAACAAATGACCTCTACGTTTTCCTCCTTAATATTCCAGAAGAGGAACCTGCTGTGGCCTTTGTAGTGGGGATTACACAAAGGTTGATCCTTTTAGAATTTCAACAGCCTGAATCATCATTCTAGGCTGAGTCTCACAGAGCCAGCAGTGGGAAGAAAGGGCCTCTGAGGCCGATAGGTGTGGGAGACGAAGAGGGAGAATTGGAGTGCCATGGTCCATAGCTGTAAACTCTCATTCTACAATTGCCACATAATGCTTCAGGTCCAAACACAGAATTTTTAAAAAAAAAATCACTTAAGCACAAATACTGAGCATTAAGAAGAATTATTCTTGCCCATTTTCAAAATACATACAAAATTTATTTAGCCCCAGAATAGATGAAGAATGAGTTGTCTTTGATATTTGAAAGTAATTCAGATCTTGGCTGTTGCATACAAGGCAGATTCTGGCTTAAACTGACTAAATTTACCTGGGTCTCCATGCAATGTTTTAAATCCGCAGATTCTTAAACAATTTTATTATAAGATACAGCCATCAATACTAAGGTACTGTCTTGTTCTAAGCCAAAACTGATGCCAGCAACATTCTGATGTTCAAATTTCAGTACCAGAAGCATACATTAAAAGTTGAGATCAAGATGATAAACATTTAGATGGCAAGAAGCCAGAAGCCATATTCATCTTTTTTTTTCAGACAGAAAAAAAAAAATTTCTGTTGCCCAGGTTAGAGTGCAGTGGCATGATCATGGCTCACTGCAGCCTCAACCTCCTGAGCTCAAGTGATCCCCCAAACTCCGCACTTGAGTAGCTGGGACTTCATGCACGTGCCACCATACCTGACTTGTTTTTTTTTTTTTTTTTTTTTTGGTAGAGACAAGGTCTCACTATGTTATCCAGCCTGGTCTAGAATTCCTGGACTCAAGTGACCCTCCGGCCTCAGACTCCCAAAGTGCTGGGATTAGAGGCAAGAGCCACTATGCCTGAACCTCGCCTAAATTTTTGATTAGTTTAAAAAATAACCTTCACTTTTGTTTTCAGAGCCTGAATTAATTCTACCTAAAATTAGGTAATGTTACAGACAAAAGATTATAATTGACTGATTTTTTAAAAATGAAAATAATCAAAACTCAGATGTATCTATGATCTCTCTTTTCATTCCAAAATGGAGTATGCATATCCTAGTTTCTTTAGAATTCTTCTATTAAACGTTTACCAAAAAGGTACAACAGATCAGGCTCTATTAATGGAAAATGATGCCTGTCCCAAACTGGATGCCTGTCTGCAGCTGGCAATGCAGATACTACAAGAAGTAGAAAGCTCTTTGCACAGTAATTTTTTAAAGTAATGATAATTGAAAATAATTTGTATGTCAATGTCTGGTAGTAGCCATCTGTGAAAGTCATGAGTTCATCTTTGATCACAGCATTTTATAAATGAACCATAGAATTTCATATTTCTCAATCCCCAAGAGACCAACAGTTAGGAATACAAAATTAGGTTTGCTTAGAACTATAGCCTTCCTCAATGACCTTGGGTGTGCCAGAACTCTGAAAAGAGGTTACCAAAGCACCAAGGCTGAGTTGTACAATCTCTGGAAAGTGGTCCTGGAACTCTTTTCCTAAAAGTTATGACAGTTAAAGACCATACTCTTTTATCTGACAGCTGTCATATTCTTCTATGTGTTGATAAAATGATTTCTTACACTTTGTTTTGTTTCTTGATAGTTTGGTGCCCTAAATTACATACATTAAATAAAGTAACTTAAGTTTGACTTTTCAATAAACAGCATAATGAGGAAGAGGAGAGAGAGAAAGTGAAAGAGAGACAGAGATTTAAAGACAAAATACTCCCACTATCTGATTAAAAAAAGTAAAGGCAGGAGGTGAAATCACCGTAATTTTTGGCCCTGGGTTAAATGATACTGGGACAGATATATTTTCCTATCCTTGTGTTAGACCATGCTGAGATTGATCAAAAATAATTTAAGTGCTTGCTCTAGGAAATACTTGCCTGCGAATTTTTAGGCTGTAAACTAGAGAACTGGCTAATCAAGAGTAATAGTTTGCTCATCATGACCCATTTCAAGACCCTCCCCTCACTGTGCTACTAGTCAAAACTCTGCCTAACCCCAGTGGTTCCCCACCTTGCAATACCCACCTTAAAATCTCCCAGTCAAGGACCTACAGCCTTATAAATAACCTGCCTTCATTTTCCCTTTGACACTAAGACTCTTTCAAGGGAGCATTTTAGACCCACTGCCGTGAGGGAGAATACTTACTGAAGTAAGTCTAACAAACCCAACTTTGCTGATCAGTGGGCTTTTACGGTAGTCTTTGGGGATCTGACAGCTGACAAACCATATAAATTACTGAAAATGGGTGGATGGCTAATGTCATCTTTGGTAAAAACAGAGTCTGGCAAATTCTTGAATATTCAGGGGATCCATTATTCATAAAGTCATCACCTTATCTCTGTGCATGAAACAAAGGGTGTTGAGCTGTTTACAGTTCCATTAAGTACCATAAACTAGAAGTTACACAGCCAGCGCACATCTTGGCAAGGCCCCTAGTTGTCATTCCAAACTCTCTGGGTCTCGAGTGAGCAGGCATATATAACCTTTTACAAAGACAGAGATGGCTATTGCTTTGGGGTTTCCTTTTTTATACTATAGGTAGCACGTCTACCTCATAGGTCCTGTTGATGTCAACAAAAAGGCTCTAATTGAATTTGTGGGAGCTTGCTTACCCAAGGATCCCTGGATTGGAGACACTGTTCTGCACTGAGGCCACTTTAAAGAGCACCCTTGGGTTCCATGGCTTTCAAAGAGAAGCAAAGCAACCTTGATGAAGGTATGGTGGCAGAGTAAAAAGAGCGACAGCTTTTCCAGAGAGCATCGCTGAACTACATGTCCAAAACAAGACCATAATTGGAAAAAAACACAACACAAATCGTAGCCAAAAATATTTAACATCTTTGAGTTCTTGTCATGCACTAGGGTTTCTGTTAATCACCTTGCATGTACTAACTCATGCAAACCTTCAACCAAGTCCATTTTACAGATGAGGAAACTGAGACACAGAGAAGTTGAGTTACCTGTCAAAGTCATTCAACTTTTGGGGAAAATGAAGGTCAGATAAGAGTCTGACTGTGATGCATATGAACAATCAGACAAATGTCAGACACATAAATCTGCTATTTGAAATGGGAGTGAAGTGATGTGGCATGCTATCCTTTGAAGCAGAATACATGAACACAAGAGAATGTTCTGCTTTTCATCTTTTGCCAGTTCCCTTTTTGCCTCAGGTAATGTAGCTTGAGAAATTTAAAGAAGGCATTTTAGTTCACAGAAGGAAGAACATTCAGTTTTATATGTTTTTAATTGACAGATAAAATCGTATGTATGTATCTTTATACAACATGATATTTGAAGTATATATACATTGTGTAATGATTAACTGGAGTTAATTAAAAGAACTTCCAGCTTCGAAACTACTTTTCCAACTAATTTTTCTTCCAAGCATTTAATTCTGCTGACCTCTACTAAAACACACACACACACACACACACACATATGCACGCATGCACACACACACACAGCTACAACCTTTTTGTGGGAAGCATGGAAGAAACATCAGATTGAGATTTGGGGTACTTAAAATTGTTCGTCTATTCACCACACTAATTTCATGACTAGATCTTTTTTTTAGTTAAATCAGAATTGTCTAGTACTGTATCAGTCTACTTTCATACTGCTATGAAGAAATACCTGAGACGGGGTAATGTATAAAAAAACAGGCATTTAATGGACTTACAGTTGCACATGGCTGAAGAGGCCTCACAATCATGGCAGAAGACGAAGGAGGAGCAAAGGGTTGTCTTACATTGTGGTGGCAAGAGAACCACATGCAAGGGAACTGCCCTTTATAAAACCATCAGATCTTGGGAGACTTACTCACTATCATGAGAACAGTATGGGAAAAACCTCCCATGATTCAATTACCTCCCATCAGGTCCCTCCCATGACACGTGGGGATTCTGGGAGCTACAATTCAAGAAGAGATTTGGGTGGGGACACCGCCAAACTGTATCAGATACTGTTGCTCTGTCATAATAATGCCAGTGATGATCATGAGTCCTCATTTCCTGAGCCATTACCATGTCATATGCACTATTTCATTAACTCCTGACCACAACCTTAGAAGAGGGGCACTGATCTGTGAAGGAAACCAAAGATTAGAGCGGTTACAGAAATCTCCCATGGACAGGTAATGAATGAGAGAGAGAGCTGGGGTATAAACACAGGCTCTCACACTTCCAATTATATTGCTTCTTCCAGATATTCTAATAAGAGGTTATTTTTCATGGAAAATGTGCTATCACTGAATAATAATATTAACACTCATCTATAATTTCTGCTGATCATGCTCAAATTTATATTTCTGAGTTTCATTTCTATAATTCTGAATGTGAACATTTACTACTGCATATTTTCCTCCAAATATATTCTCTTCTTCCTTTTAGGTTTTCAGCAGATATTTTGGGAATGCCTGTTGAGACAAGGCATTGCTAGGTACTCTAAGGAATAGACAGTAAATTAATAAGAGTCTACTTGGGGAGACCAAATTACACTTGCCCAGGGAAAAATAAAACACACTTTACAGAGTTGTAGATCCTAAAAGTCCCTCAACTGTCAGAGGTGGTGTGTCATGAAAATTCTGGCAGTGAAAAGTCACCATGAGAGGGCATCACAGAAGGTTCTATGGGAGAGGGAGGTCTTCAGCTGGCCCGTGAAGGACGAGCAGAATTAGTCAGAATGAGAGAAAACATTCAGGTATCAAGAAAAAGGGAGCAAAGGCTTGCAGATAAGAAAGGGTGATAGATAACAATCTTAAAGACTATGGGCCTAACTGTACAGTAGATGCCACCTAAAATATTAATTGAGTAAAAAATTCAACAAAAAATGATACTTACATTTGGACAATTGTGGTCTTACACTAGAATAGTATTAGGTTGCTGCAAAAGTAATTAAAAACTGACAAAAATGGCAATTACTTTTACACCATAATATTTCTCATGTGATCCACCTGGGGGGCATTAAGAAAGAGACCTATGCACTGGCTTCAACTCTGGAAAATCTGGAAGGTGATCTGGGGTGGGTCCTGCCACATAAGAATTTTTTTAAAAAGTAGTCAGAGTGAGGCACCACTGAGGCTGGGCGTTATTTTATCTTAGTCCTGGTGACTTTAACTGACTTCACAAACATCAGCTTCCTCCACTGACTTCCTCCTGAGAAAAAGGAAAAAACTGTAAGTTATGACTACAGGAAAGTGACTACTGAGTTTCCTATGTGAGATCTTCATACTTTAGCCTCATCATGACTGAACAACTTCATTTGTTTATTTGTTCATTTGTCTTATCCATTCATTCAGCTGACAGAACGTTCTTTGGGTCTAGAACTGTTTCAAGGCTTAGAGCAAGCAAATCACTAAAGAATTCAGTCTCACAAACATTCAGCAGTTTTGGTTCAGTTCCTCTGCAGAGCTGGGAAGACAATGATAGGAAAATGAAAGAAGTGGTCTCAAGCCTCAAGGAGCTTCAGTGGGTGATAGAGGCTAAAACAAGAAAGCAAACGCCTGTGGTATGTGGTTAAGGATGGAGAGCACCACTGGGGAGGTAATAACAAAGGTTGATGTTGAGAGAAGATGCGGGGTGGAGCTTCTTGGCACTACCAAGACCGGGATATCACAAAGCTCATAATATCAATTAGGCAGAGAGAACGTCCTCCTTGGAAATAAAACGGTCTGTGTGGAGACAGAGTGTTGGAGGAAGTATGACGGACACTGAATTCACTCCCTGTGACCACAGCTAGGTTTCCCGCAAGGACTATGCAGTTGAAGTGAAGACTCCAGGAAGAGAGTGGGACATAGGTATTGTATATTTTGGAACTAAGGGAAATCACTGTGCTTTTGTTTTTTAGTGTCTGGATGGCGACACTGATGTTCAACGATCAAATTCAAGGCATTTGATTTGCAGCTTCCTACCAGGTCCGTATCTACAATACTGTAATGCCTGGCACTGTGTACAGTCAGGACTCACACTGTCATAAAAAATGTCAACTTTGCCCACATGCCGAACCTCCGGGGTGCCCGTGCCCTCTGGTTTGCAGCCAACCACAGGGTTTAGCTAATGGAAGAATAAGTAGGCAGTCAGAGGCCAGGAGGAGAGAGAGAGCTGGGGAATGTTATGTCCACTCCTCTGTTGTTCCCCTGGGGCTGGGAAGTCTTGTGGCTAGAGCAGCCTCTCTTCATGACTCCCCCTCATTTTTCCCGAGTTCTGGAGACTGTGTTTGCTTCTACTGCTTTCCACTGCTGAGTCACCAGCTGCTGACCACCCTCTAGACCAGTATACTAGCCCTGCCCACTCCTTGGAAGAGTCCCTGCATTGGATTCTGTAGAGAATCCCAGCTGAGTATTCTTTTCACGTCCTGCAGGAACCTTGATGAGAGCTGATGTGCAGGGGGCACTTTCCAAAAAGGGCCTCAGAGGCCACTATCGGAAGTTTCAATTTTATCCAACAAGTGCAGTGGGAGGGATATCATTAAGCAGGTAACTGTCATAATTGGGTTTTTGTGTTTGTTTTATAATGTTTCCTCTTGGTGGATCAATAGCATGAAATAACAAAGTACAAGATAAATTCCCAATTGGAGCTACAAGGTTAGGCTTTGAAAAATCTTTTATTAAAACTTAAGATGAAATTCCCGTAATATACAGTTAATAGCTTTACCATGTACAATTCAGATTTGTTTAGTGCATTCACAGTGAGGTGCAGCCATCGTCTCCACCTACTTCCCAAACATTTCCGTCACCCCAAAAGGATGGTCGGTTTTTAGACACCGTTCTGGAGGCGTGCAGCAGAGAAGAGGCTGAAGTGCGGTGAAAAGAAGTGGGCAGGCAAGCTAGGAGGCCACTTCAAAACCCCAAGGGAGAAATGGCCAGCAGAAATGGACGTGGTAAAGTCTGAGACATAATTCAGACATAATACTGTCTGGCTGGCAGCTTGGCTGGATATGGGGATGCAGGGAGATGGAGATGTCCTGGCCTTGAGCACAGAGGTGAGGAACACTGGAAGAAGGACAGGTCTGGTGGGAAGTCACGGGCTCCAGTTTGGGATGTGTTATGTTTGAGATGCCAATTAGACATCACTATCAAGAGGCAGCTGGATGCATGAGTTGAGCGCTGCACAAAGGTAGAAATGTAGAGCCCTTAGCATTTAAATGGTATTTAAAGGCACAGGACTGGATGAAGTCACAGAAGTTAAGAAATAAAGGGTTCAAATTAAGAAGCATCAGCCCAGGGCTGGTCCTAAACATGCCTGCAGACTTCACCACCAGACTGAAGAGTCTGGTGGTGAAGGTAATTTGGCATAAAGAAGAAAAAGCAGTGTAAAAAAATGTAGTTGCACAAACTGTTAATCTTGGGATGGTCTGCTACTCTCGAATGTCAGTGGACACCTTCTTCTGTTAGTTGCTGACTTTTTTTTTTTTTTTTTAATATCACAAGTAATTTGAAAATGTTTCTCTTTTATTGTGCATATTTGTAAAAAATACTGAGCCACAGTTCTCATTTAAAAGCATCTGTTTCAGGACTATCAGAGGGTTGATTGAGAACAAATAAAAACGCATTAGCTAGTTGATCATTATGGCATGTATTCAGTGATTATACACAGAACACATGACAGGAGGGGATAAAATCACTTATTTGAGGAATTTCCTGAGTCAAGGCAGGAGCAACATCAGCAGAGCGTGGCAAAGCACGCAGAATGGCGCAGCCTCTATGATGATTGGAATGTAAAGTGTAATAGGATTTTCAGAAAACAATTTAGAAAATGTGACAATCTTGCTTATTTAAATGCTATGTGACATTCAGCACTACTCCTTCAGGTAAAATTACAAAACTGATAAACTGGCTTTTCAAGATATTGTTGAATATGCTGAACACATGTAATGCATTTATCTATTTACTAACCCTAAGGTTAGTATAAAACTACATCGTTTCCTGAGAATTGAAGGTGACTTTCCTGAGTCGTTATGCCAAAACTTCGGAATTTCTATTCTTGTATATTTCAAACCAAATTTTAGATTGCTTCTATGTTTGTACACAGTAATTTCTCTGTATGTATATATACGCTATAAAATAAATTCCATTTTACATTACAATTAATCTTTATCAGATCTTAGGTTCAGAAAAGTGCATGTTTTGGTATATATTTTCAAGTTTTCTAGATGAAAATAATAGTTATTTTCTATGATTATAAAATACACAGGGTAACATAAAAATCTTCAGCCTATTAAAATGGGATAAAGAATAAAGTAAGAATAAAATCCACCCAGAGATAATGAGATTTGGGAGACATGCTCTTGTTTATCGCTCTGTTCTTATCATATTCACATGACACTTCACAGAAATAGAATCCCAGTACACACGCTGTTCGTTAACTTGCCTTTTGCATTCAACGCATGTTACGGATATATTTTGATATCAATATCTAGCCACATCTTAATTTTTAATGTCTGGTAATGCTCTATTTGATGGTCCATTTTTATCTAATTGTGTATTGATGGACATTTAAGTTGTTTCTTTCTTTTCTTTTCTTTCTTTTTTCTGACATTGGCTCTTACTATGTACTAGAGTGTTTGAAAGCTTTCCATATATTAACTCATCTGCTTTAAAGATGCTTCTTAATAGTCTCTCAGTATAAATTCCTAAAACGAGGATCACTGGGTAGAGTATACACATTTTAAATACTGAGGTATACTGCCAAAATGCTCTTCAGAAAGATCACCCTTTTGACACTGTCACCCAATAGTGTTGCTACCCCTCACCAACCCCTGGGTGCCAGCAATCATTCTCATCTTTGGAGATCTACTAGCAGACATGGCATCTCCTTCCCATGGGTATTCCTTTTAATTAAGCTTCTTCTTATGAGCGTATTAGCTGCTTGCATGTTGTTTTTTGAAATGCCAGTTCATATCTTTTGTTATTTTATTTCCCAGTTGGGTCATGCATGGGAATGAACACATAAGTAAGCTACTAAAAGTTGCAGAGCTGTAGAGATGCTAAAGAATTGAGAAGTTATCAGAACTAGTATTGATGCCCACAATAATTATTTTTCCTTTTTCTTATCTTTTTTGTGACCCTTAGTCTGTTGACACCTATATTTCTCTTTTCATGGTACCTTTTAATTTATTTGTTTTCTACAATGAATCCTATATTTAAAAATCCAGGGGACATTTGTCTTTGCTGTTTCCCACAACATGATTCCCCTGTCTTCTGTCTTGGTGAGAGCAAGCTTTAACAATTATAAACACAATGTGTAAAAAGGCTTTGAAAACATGTAGCCACTGGACATGTTCATTGTTGACAATGGACATTAGTATTCACACACTGTTTCCATGGCAAACTCTTGTCTCTGTTGCTAGTGTAAGGATACAAAGCTCTAGCCACTTACTTTACTAAATATATCCATTTTACTGTGTTTGTAGGTTGAGAGTGTAAGCACTGATACAGTTGAAAACAAGATGAATTCCTTCATGGAGTGAGATCCTATTGATCTATCTAGTAATTTCTACCTCTTCCTCCAAACCACCTTACTCTGTGAAGACTGGTTTCCTTATCCTAACTTGCAATAATGGGAACTCAAGATCCAGCGAGATCCCAGTTGGGCTCTACTGTCATGACTGATTCATAATTTCTAGCTAAAAATCCAACCATAACCTGACTGTTCTCACCCCCTTCGTTTATCTCAACTGGCTATTTATTCCAATCTATCATGTCACTGCTGTCAGATTAATGTTCCTACCCTACAGGAGGGATTCATGGCACTGCCCTACTCAACAACCATCTGTTTGTCCCATCCTCCACAGATTTAGCAACCAATGACATAACAGACAGCATCTAAAAGGCCAAGTTTGTAGGATTTGCTGATTTGTTTTTCATATAAGTTTCTTACCTAAACTCTTAATAAGAGTAATAACATTAAAATATAACCTCTCCTCTGGGAGCCGAGCTAATGAGGTCCAGGTACATAATCTTGTGATTGAATGTTATAAACAGACGGGAGTTTATAAACTCCTGCAAAGATGCACGAGTATTACATCCCTTATTTCACCTCAACAACTTCCAGTGAACTCAGGTTCTCAGCAGGGACTATATAAGAGAGTGAGGTTTAGACATGCTGTGTTTTACCCTCAAGGGAAATCCTGGTGCTTTTGTTTCTAGGTGTCTAGACAGGAAAACTGATATTCAATGATAAAATTCAAGGCATTTGGTTTTTAGTTTCTTACTATGTATCTACAACATGGTGATACCTAACACTGTCTATAGTCAGGACACCTATGGTTCTGAAACAGAAAAAACGGACAAAAAACAGCTAATAAAATATTGGCCTACACAAGAATCTAAGGCACTCCTTATTTGTGATTCCAGATTTTTTTAATATAGAAAAATTAATTGAAATATACATATAAAATATATGTATTACAAATTATTAAGAGAAGATTTTACCTATCAATTCCTGGAGACTAAAAAAATATTTAGGGGAAGTTAAATTTTGAGGAACATTATTTTTTTGGTCTTGTTCACAGATAATTAGATCTATAAAATACTCTCACTAAACTACATGGATCAAATTAGATGGAAATTTATATCATCCATCTAAATTTGGAATAATACATTGCAAAAACAACTTTTGTCATTTTGATATTAAGTTGTTCTTTATGGCAATAATTAGATAGCAATGCCATTTATTTCCTTAGGTGAATTACAATTTGTGATAAAATCATATCGTCAGGTAAAAAGTATCCTCAATTCCATTACAAGAAAACATGCATCAATTAATTTAAATACTATAGCAAGTTGTTTATACCAGAGAAATGTATATAAGATGATACTTGTTGGCTCCTGGTAGCTACTGATATTCCGGCAGTGGTGCTGGTGAAGGCAAATAAATAGAAAAGGAAGAGTTGAAGAAGACACAAAGTTGGCTTAGGATTCAAGCTGGTTTTATATTGTTTAAGATAGAAATGGGATCTCTCAATGCCCATTTCTTTTCCTGCAATAGCGTTCAGGTATTCTTTATAGATGTGTTAACATACTGTCACCCATGACGGCTCACACATTAAGCAAGTCTTCCTATGAAATCAAAGATGGATGAGCATCAGTGAATACCAGTAAGTCCGCTACTGACCTAAGTCTTTTTCTCAGTAGGTTAAAAGGAGAACACAACAATGGTTACTAGTTGAGGAATAATCTTGAAGCCCGGGAATGCAGCTCAATGTGGGGAAAACTGGAATATAGTTTCCACCAAATTAATCCAAGAGGGATTTATTGAACTCCTATGATATGCTGGGTTGAACATCATGGAAACAACCATGACTATGAAACTTCCCCAACTCTTAAGGAGCTTATAGGTTATGTTGGTGATAGAGAGACAGAGATGATACAATTTGAATGGAAAATCTGTCATATGAGCCCAGGTGGGAGGAGTATGATTAACAATGCCTCGTAATGGAAGATGATGTTAGCAAAATGAGGTAAATGGTGGTTACGGATGTCTGGGAAATCTGAGATATAAGACATCAGTAGAGCCTAGCAGAATTTTACTCTTCAAAAAGTATATATATATATAATTGGAAATTTACGGTATATAAATATTTTTGTTACAATTAATCAGTCTCAGGGCACTCACAACACTGAATCATTTTTAGTTGGCAAAGAATGTAATGATGATTATCAATTTAGTGTACAAGGAAGACATATACAATACATTCTTCGCCTTATACTGAAACTTAACTCTTAGAAAGACATATGTCCTACTGATCTTTATGATACCGTGGAACTACAACAGCTTATAGCTAGAAAACTCTTATGTAAAATTACCCCACTGAGATGACAGTGCATATATTTTATAACTGTTTCTTAATTATGAACATGGTATGTTCAGCAATGAGCAGATAATTTTTCATAGCTTGACTAAATTTTCTCAATCTCAGTTGCCTACATTCTCTTGGATGGACACATTTCAAGGCAAATCACATGGGCATTTATTCTTAAAGATAGAGCAGAGCAATTAGTTGGGCATGGTGGGAGGTGCCCTGTAGTCTCAGCTACTGGGGAGGCTGAGGCAGGAGAATCGCTTGAACCTGGGAGGCGGAGGTTGCAGTGAACCGAGATGGCGCCACTGCACTCCAGCCTGGGCGACAGAGCGAGACTCCATCTCAAAAATAAATAAATAAATAAATAAATAAATAAACAAAAAACAAAAAGCAAAAGATAAAGCAGAGCACTGTACTACATTCCTAAAACAAGGTTATCATATAAAATATGAACCATGCCTTTAAATATACATATTTATCTTGAACTCCTGACCTCAGATGATCCACCCGCCTTGACCTTCCAAAGTGCTGGGATTACAGGCATAAGCCACCATGCTCGGACTAAATATATATATAATAT
>NW_016809106.1:1647029-1744201 GCF_001698545.2 Rhinopithecus bieti | reverse complement strand
TATATATATATTTTATATATATATTTATCTATACCTAACCCTGACATTCTATAATGTCTCCAGTTTTAGTTATCTTCACAAAGGAGACAGGAGATATATTTGCTATAAGAGATGTGGTTTTAAAAAATCATATTCTGACCTCCACTTCTAAAAGTTAGTAAATTTGAGGGCTGAGAACCTACTGACACCTCAACCCTGTTATTAAAGGCTTAAATTACTCTCAGAAGAGATAACCCTGGATATTATATAATATTTTAAAAATATGTAACTGGTTTGGAGAAAGCAGACATTTGTATTCCAAAACGATGCTGTGTAAACATGGAAGAACTTTTGGTTTGGTACTTATTACATTAACCTTTTAATATTTCCTTCTCATCCTAACATGGGGATAACAATGACACACTTTTTATTTGCTGCAAATAATAAACTCAGGGCTCTGCTCATTGAACAAATAACTCACAGTAATGACCTTCACTGAGGGATTGCTGAGGCTAGGGCACTAATTCTGCAACTAGCAATAAAAGTAGGGTTGATATGGTTTGCTCTGTGTCCCCACCCAAATCTCATCTCAAATTGTAATCCTCATGTGTTGAGGGAGGGACCTGGTAAGAGGTGACTGGATCGTGGGGGACGGTTTCTCCATGCTGTTCTTGTGATAGTGAGTGAATTCTCTTGAGATGTGATGGTTTTAAATTGGGGTACTTCCCCCTATCGCTCGCTCTCTCTCCTCCACCATGCTTCCTCTTGGCCTTCTGCTATGAGTGTAAGTTTCCTGAGGACTACCCAGCCATGTGGAACTGTGAGTTAACTAAACCTCTTACCTTTATAAATTACCCAGTCTCAGGAAGTTCTTTATAGCAGTGTGAAAACAGACTAATACAAGGGTCATGTGGCCTTAAATGTAATATGTTATTTTGGAAGCAGAATCCTAGGTTAATAATTAAAGCATTTAAAGAAAGGTAATAGCAATTGGGTGAGAACTCACTTTTAAGTTTCACACACTGAAAGCACAAGCAAGGCTTATGTGCCTCACATATTGCAGAATCTCAGCATCACAGTCCCTGCAAGCAGATGGGCTCCTCCGTTCACGTCCCTGACCTCCAAGGCAGGATGTAGGGTGAAGAAGGACCTCACTTATCCTGCTGGGGACAGGGTCTGTCACACTGATCCCTTTTCCATATTTGCCCTAGGATTAGCTGAGCAACGCTCTCTAGATCCTGCTACCTTGTAGAAAACAGTGAAAATGTGACCCGGCTCTTTAGAGAACCAAACTGAAATACATCACTCCTAATGACGCCCACTGGCAACTCCCATAAAGAATTCCATGTGGCAGGGATGCCGGCTCCCATCTGAGTTGATGTCTCTGTCCTTTGCAGAGTTCAGACAGGGCTGAGCACTCCCGGTTGCCTGAGGATGTGGAGCTGACAGAGTCTACTGTGGTCCCGGAGGTTCTGGGGAAGAACCAAGGGTGTGCACTTGAGGTCTGCGATGTGTTTGGGCAGGTCAGGCAGGTTGGGCAGAGGCTGACTGGTGGGGCAGGAAAAGCTCCTAGGAGGGAACTGATGTGAATGTAAACCAGCCAGCGGGTACCATGAGCAGGGTGCAGTGGCGGGGAGGGTGGACCCAAGGACTGGAGTGGGAGTCATTATTTGACTCGTCCTTAGCCTAGCAACAGAGAGGTGCATCTCAATTCCCGGGAAAGAGGCTAAGGTGGTCAAAGCTCTTTCTATAATGCCTGGGGCATAAGAAGTGTTCTTCAGGGATCCTAGTACAAATTGTAATGCAAAGGGCAGTGAGCCATTCTTTCTCTCTGGTTTACCTACTACCTCATAGCTACAGTCTCCTGGGGGCTCAGGGCAGACACCTGTGGGGCCACTTTGCCTGGGGAGCAGCAGGTGAGATGGTGACAACCAGCAGAGCAGCACAGGCCATGCCCCGGGGAGCCACAGTGACCAGCCTGGAGAACTGCAAGCTCTAAAAGCACTGTGGAAGCTTCTGGCAAGCCCAGTGGATAGAACAGATACACAAAGAAGTCGGAGATAGTAGTGCTTCCAGTGTGGAACTGCGTCTGGTAGAGCAGGATGGCGGGGAGGGCTGTGTGAGGG
Organism: Rhinopithecus bieti; assembly: GCF_001698545.2. Lineage (NCBI taxonomy): Eukaryota > Metazoa > Chordata > Mammalia > Primates > Cercopithecidae > Rhinopithecus > Rhinopithecus bieti. The sequence goes on along the minus strand of NW_016809106.1, from coordinate 1,742,096 downwards.
CCAAAAATTAGGCCGCGCGCGTGTGTGTGTGTGTGTCTGTGTGGTGTGTGATGTATGTGGTGTGTGTGTGTGTGTGGTGTGTGTGTGGGGTACGTGTGTGGTGTGTATGTGGGGGTATGTGGTGTGTGTGGTGTGTGTGTAGTATGTGTGGTGTGTGGGTGTATGTGGTGTCTGTGATGCGTGTGTGGTGTGTGTGTAGGGGTATATGTGTGGCATCTGTGGGGGGTTGTGTGTGGTGTGTTGGTATGTGTGGGGTGTGTGTGGGGTGTGTGGGTGTGTGTGAGTGGTGTGTGTGTGGGGTATGTGTGTGGGTGTGTGTGTGGTTTGTGTGGTGTGTGTGTGGGGAGGTATGTGTGTGGGTGTGTATGTGTGTAGTGTGTGTGGTATGTGTGTGTGGTGTGTATGTGTGTAGTGTGTGCATGCACACACCCGGGCATGTATGTTCATGCCTGCATGTGCCGGTCTGTGTGGGTATGCCTACATTGCACAGGCATGTTTGCATGCACCCACCTTGGTGTGCACATCTAAGAGTGTGCACACCTGTGTATACATATCTTTGTGTGCAAGTAAAGTTAGTGACTCAGTGTTTGGAGGAGAGGGATGGATGTGAGTTGGTTTTAAGTAAATTTACCTCAACTTCAACCTCTCTCTTCCCCCATCCATGTCTAGGTAGCTTTTCCACCACCCACAATGGCTTCAAAACTCTTAATTGCAGGTAATTGCCCTCAGCTTCCCACCCTCAACTCTTACTACTGGCTATGTGCCCAAAGGATTGGGTAATGCTATCTTTGTATGAAAGAGATACAGCAAAAGAAACTGGGGACAGCCAATGGGGAGAAGCAATGCCAAGGGTAGCTGTGGGCTGTTGTCCTTGCAAATTTCATATGACTGACAGACTTTCTGTGGCCTAATGATTTTTTAAAAGGTAATCTGCATATATATATAGCTGTTTCCATAGCAACTCAGATTGTGTTTCCTTACATTGCAGCCCTAATGGCAGCTTTAGCAAAGCTACCTAGAGATGGTGAGGGAGCCCCCTGGAGGTAAAGGGAATTTTAGTAAGATCCTGGTATTTGGAGGTTGATCAGCAAATTTTAGAGATATTCCTTTCCATTCACTAAGCGTGTGGCTTATCTAATCAGACTTAGTGTTTGCTTTTGGGAGAGTTGCCCTTCTGAGATCACCTGATCATTTCCTTCTTTTCAATCCCATTTTCATTAGATTCAAATTATAAATACCTAGCCATGCTCAATGTGAAGTTTACACATGACAATAAAATTTCACATCTGTGTTTACACACTTCAACAACTAAGTTAATAGCAAGCGCAGTTTTGCAGAAAATTATTAAATTGATAGACTGTTTGAAAATTCTAAATGATCCATGTTCACCTCATAACCACAATTGTGTGTTAAATACAAATTTCTATCTCCTGTTAATTTAACAAAGCCTTAGGAAAAAGGCATGGAAAGTAAGGCATATTAACATGCCCCTCCACCCATACATGTCCTTAATAAAGGATGCACGTGATTGGGTGTGCATAAGTGATTACACATATCAGAAAATACCCCAAGGTTAAAAGTAGAGAGGATGGCATCAACACTCTCCAGCTAGCTGGGAAAGATACCCAGCAGCTAAGGCCCCACTGCCAAAGAAGAGCAAATCAATTTAGTTCTGTTTGTTTTCCTTTTTTGAGACCAAGTTTTGCTCTTGTTGCCCAGGCTAGAGTGCAGTGGTGCGATCTCAGCTCAATGCAACCTCCGCCTCCTGGGTTCAAGCGATTTTCCTGCCTCAGTCTCCCGAGTAGCTGGGATTACAGGTGCCTGCTACTGCGCCTGGCTAATTTTTTGTATTTTTAGTACAGACAGGGTTTCACCATGTTGGCCAGGCTGGTCTTGAACTCCTGACCTCAAATGATCCAACTGCCTTGGCCTCCCAAAGTGCTGGGATTATAGGCATGAGACACCGCACCTGGCCTAGATCCAGTTTTGTGTACTCTCTCTCTTTCTCACTTGCTCATGCTGTCTCTCTGTCCCTCCCTCTTTCTCTTTCTCTCAAACTCTTTTCTTTCATTACCATGAGCATGTGTAGAACCAACATAAAATTAAACATCTGCTTCAAAACTGCAAACTCACTTAAATGGCAAAGACGGAAACAAAACAAAAACTGCTAAAGCTAATGTCCAACACCTCTTTTTGTTAATAAAAGTGTTTCTTAATGCTTTGAAATCAGTATTTCGCAGCCTCAGATTTCCATGCATATTACTGCCTCTCACTAACGATGGAGGGGAAGAATTTTAAAGAATAAAGGATGGAGGACGGTTCTTTCCAATCTAAAAAGAATCACTTGACATAAAATGTGAGAAATGGAAGTAGCCTTTTTTTCTACTGATACCTGCGAATGCAAATGTGGTTCACTGTTAAGTATATCTGGAAACCAGATAAAGAGCGCATGTTCATGTTTGCTTTTAATTAACTGCACAGATAAGCCTCAGAAAATATATCTGTGAACAGAGCAGGTGTGCCACTTGAAAACAGAATTGCACTTATGAATTAAAATCCATTTTCTAAAAAAAAAAAAAAATCCAACATGCATGAAAGCCAAATAATACGTAGGGCAAGTGGCTCTTTTAACTAATATGTATCATAATTTTAAGTGCTAACCGTGCTTGCTATAGACTGCTGTACTTGAAGTACTGAATACTTTTATGCTCAAGGTTCCATGGGTTTTAAATTGCTTGAAAATATGTCCTAACTTTTAAGTTGGCTGACTGTCATTTGCACAGTAGATTAATCCTTGTTCACTACTGTGAATTAATAGTCTGTGGAATTTTTTTTTCTCATCAACGAGGACACAGCTGACTCTGGGTGTGCCCCTAGCAATTTTTGTGTGAAGTGAATCAAGTTATGTAGAAACTTATCAAGTATGTTCCTCATTATTCCTTCCACCTAAAGGCCCTTAACTTCTAGAAGAATCGTAGATTAAAAGGCGAATATGAATGGAAGAAGAAGACCAGACCGTTTGAAGCCGACAGCACTAGGACTCAATGCAAGGAGAGTGGCAAGCGGATATGCAGAAGGAAGCTGCTTTGCGCAGGAGCGCTTGTGCCTGAGTCTGAGCAGGTGTGCAAGAACAAACATGCCCACCCCTGCATGCACACGAATGACTCAATTCTCAATCCGTTCTTATTAAAGGAGCATGCATGGGAGAGTTTGCCCCACAACCTTCGTGGCCCATGTTTATTCTCTTGCTCCCATTGCCGCAAGCCAAACCCATATGCATCTTTAAAACCCATTTCAAATGTTGCTTTCTTCATAAAATCTTCCTTGATCTCTTCTACTGAAGTTTCTCTTTCCTCCTTTAAGCTCGTCTGGCCCTCTCTCCATGCTTATTTTGTAGAACAGTTCTCCATCTCCCTCTCCCTAACTCAATGGACTGCTCCTAGAGAACAGAGCTCACATCTACCTCATTTTCATAGGCTCTCGTCTGCCTTGACTGAGCAACCTTGTAGTGTTGCTCAGATATCTATTGTGAACAGGTGAAGAAAGAAGGAAGACAAGAAGGTCACCTTCTAAGCAGTCCCATTTCCTGACTTCCCTGGGATTACAGGTCTCATGATAAAGGCTCCTATTTTAGGAAACCACTTCACAGAGATTCTTGTTCTGGGCATTCCCTGGGGAGGGCACACAGTTGATGTACACAGCTGCCGTGACGGCAAAGACAACATCCGTCATTAAGGAAGAGCGAGTCGCTAAGTGAAAAGAGTTTTGCATGTGCAAAACTGAAGCTTCTCCTCCACTAGGCTGAGATTCATCCTCTAAGGGACAACCAGAAAGGAAGTTTATTTCAAAGGTGTCTTTAGGAATGGCAAACAAAAACATCTGTTGGAAAGGAAACCAGGTGTTGGGCAAGGGATGTAGACATTCTATAATTTGGTGCTCTCCTGCAGGATCCAGTGGGGATTGCTATGTTGTGTTCGTTAACACTAGTTAATGTAATTTTTGTGATAATTGTAGAGCAAATAGAGCAAACTCTCAAATATAATTAGGGAAAAGTGTTTCTAATTGACTTGTAACTCGTGAGTTGCAAAGTAAAGCCACAAATCAGTTATGCATTGTCAGACCTAACAAGTGGAAATGTGCTGTACATTTCAATCTCGGCAACACAAAACAAAACGCAAAGACCCAGAAAAACTTTCCTTTAAGCCCTTATACAATTTTGGCATGCTCTGAAATGTAATTAGAGATAAGCACAGATACATCTCACGTCACCAGCCCTAATGATCATGGAGGTGAAAACTGAAGACAACTTCAGACGGGGTTCAAGAACATCCAACATTTTACCGCTGCAGTACGTAAAATGGATCATGCTCACGAAACACTCTCTGATCAGTGTACAGAAGGTTCTGATGATACTTCAAAATACAGTAATATTAACTGTAATATTACTGTAATTAATAAATTACAGTACTGTAATCTCTTCAAAGGTTTTGTAGGGAATTAAAGGACTATACTATTTGCAAGCTCCACCCCAGTTAACACTGCCATCACTAACAGTTGCTTACTGCTGGCTGTAAGTCAGGGGGCGGTACAGGCAATTTCTTCTATATCCAGTGGAAGCGATTCCACTTATTTTCTCTCTCACTTGAGGAAGCACACTGTAGTATCAGGTAACCTAATATTAATTTGAAATGCATTCATTCTAATTTGAGAAAAGTGATAAATGGGTCATATATTTTCATTGGATAATGTAGTTACTATTAGCATCAGATTATTTTGGCATCTCTCAAAACACACTGTGTCTCCTAATCCTCCACTCCTCTGCTGTCCACTGTAATTGTTGGTCTTGTGAAAGTAGAAAGTGGTGTTTCTCACACATGCATGATCCTAAGAACCACAAGAGGGTACCGCTGAATGTGTGGATTCCCAGGCTATTATCATGGAAATTTAGGGTCCAGAAATATGTATTGTTTTATCAAGTGGCCCCAAAGAAACTCTTATGATTGGATAAACTGGAAAATCACTGGTGTAAAGCAGACTGGCTTTGGAAATCAAGGACTGCAAAAGTACCATAGATGAGCTGTGACTTTAAGCATGCCCCTTGCATCCAACCTCACAGGACCTCAGGAGCATTCAAGGCAATGATAGGCAGGAAGGTACTAGCACTATGACTGGTAAGTGTGGGTGTTCAGAAATGTCCACAAGAAATAAATGCAGAGAATACCTGGATTCTCAGGTTAGGCACATTGGACAACAATAAGAATGTAAAACACAGGAAATAATGTGACATATTGGCTCTAGAGGCATCTGCAATGTCCTACTCTGTGACACAGGTAATAAAGAAGGGATATAAGCTTGACTTACCCAGATATAAATGTTAGCAGTCTAATCTTAACATAGCACAAGTAACTACAGCTCCCTTAAAAAGACTATTTATGACAAACATAGACAAATGGGACAGAATAAATAACTCAGAAATAAGACTGCACATCCACAACCATCTGATCTTTGACATACCTAACAAAAACAAGCAATGGGGAAAGGATTCCCTATTTAACAAATGGTGCTGGGAGAACTGGCTAGACATACGCAAAAAATTAAAACTGGACCCCTTTCTTACAAAAATTAACTCAGGATGGATTAAAGACTTAAATGTAAAACTCAAAACTATAAAAACCCTAGAAGAAAACCTAGGCAATACCATTCAGGACACAGGCACGGTCAAAGATTTCATGACGAAAACATCAAAAGTAATGGCCACAAAAGCAAAAATTGACAAATGGGATCTAATTAAACTAAAGAGCTTCTGCACAGCAAAAGAAGCTATCATCAGAGTGAACAGGCAACCTATAGAATGGGAGGAAATTTATGCAATCTATCCATCTACAAAGGTCTAGTATCCAGAGTTTACAAAAAAAACGTAAACACATTTATAAGAAAAAACCAATCCCATTAAAAAGTGGGCAAAAGACATGGACAGACACTTCTCAAAAGAAGACATTCATGCAGTCAACAAATGTATGAAAAAAAGCTCAACATCATTGATCACTAGAGAAATGCACATCAAAACCACAATGAGATACCTTCTCATACCAGTTACAATGGTGATTATTAAAAAGTCAAGAAACAACAGATGCTAGCGAGGCTGCAGAGGCTGCAGAGAAACAGGAATGCTTTTATACTGTTGGTGGGAATGTAAATTAGTTCAACCATTGTGGAAGACAGTGTGGTGATTCCTCGAAGACCTGGAACCAGAAATACCATTTGACCCAGCAATCCCATTACTAAGTACATACCCAAAGGAATAAAAATCATTGTATTATAAAGACACATCCACAAGTATGTTCATTGCAGTACTATTCACAATAGCAAAGACATGAAATCAACTCAAATGCCCATCAGTGATAGACTGGATAAAGAAAATGTGGTGTATATATATACCATAGAATACTATACAGACATAAAAAGGAGTGAGATCATGTCTTTGCAGAAACATGGATGGAGCTGGAAGCCATTAATCCTCAGCAAACTAACACAAGAACAGAAAACCAAACACTGCATGTTCTCACTAAACTTAAAAGTAGGAGCTGAACAATGGGAGCACATGGACACAGGGAGGGGAACAACCCACACTGGGGCCAGTCAGGGAGTTGGGGGAGGGAGAGCATCAGGAAAAATAGCTAATGCATGCTGGGCTTAATACCTAAATGATGGGTTGATAGGTGCAGCAAGCCACCATGGCACACGTTTACCTATTTAACAAACTGCACATCCTGTACATGTACCCCAGAACTTTAAAATAAATAAAATTTAAAAATGAAAACAAATACTGTATATGGAAATATCTTATTCACTGAGACATTGGTGCCACCATCCTGGTCACCGGTAAGAGAGCCATCCCATAAGGAAGGGAGAGCTACGGCTGGAAGAAGCCATATTTCTGAAGACTCTATGGCATAGAGCTGCATTATCACCCTGGAACACAATAACCTGCAGATTTCACGTATGGGAAACAAAACTTCTCTAGTTTAACAGATCATTATCTGGGGATTTTCCTTTCTTCAGACTTCATTCTAAGTAGTAAATTTCCAACTCTTTCTAATCTCCTTAGCCTGCTTGGTTTTTCTCCACAGCACTTGTCACATGCTGAAATGACAGATTTATTTGTCTCAGTTTATTGTCTGACTTGTCCACTACAACACAAGCTTTAGGAGGGCAGGTCTATGAGTTCTCAGCTTCTAACAGCCCACAATGGTTCTGTTAATAGATTATGAAATTTCACGTATTGTTTTGACATAGTTCACTCCTTTACATACGAATCAACGGAAATACCAAGACTCCTCTCAATGGTGCTCCTTTTTTTCTCCCTTCCTCCATCTGGCTCCTTGAAAAACAGGTGCCATGATCTTGACCATTAGGAAGAAAGCCATAACATAAGGAAGGCTGGCCTATGACTAGAAGGTGCCTGGATCTTTACTCCTTGTATCCCAAGCACCTCAACTTCACTTCCAAATACATTTGACTCTGAACAACATGGTTTGAACTGTGCAGGTACACTTATACACAGATTTTCTTCCACTTCTGCCACCCCTAGACAGCAAGACCAATCTCTCTGCTTCCTCCTCCTCAGCCTATTCAATGCAAAGATGATGAGAATGAAGACTTTAGGAGGATCCTCTCTTACTTAATAAAGTGCATACATATTTTCTCTTCCTTCTAATTTTCTTAATAACATTTTCTTTTCTTTAGCTTACATTGTTGTAAGAATAGAGTATATAATATGTACATAAAACATATGTTAATTGACTTTTTATATTACTGGTAAGGTGTCCAGTCAACAGTAAGCTATTAGTAATTAAGTTTTGGGGAGCTAAATTGTATGCAAATTTTCAGCTCTAGGGGTTGTCAGCCTCCCTAACTCTTGGGTTGTTCAAAGGTCAACTATAGTAGGCACTCAACAGCAATCTGTTTAATGAATGAGGGAACGAGACCCACAGTCTACAGAAAGGCTTCCGTCTCTAGGACTGAGGGTGGAGCATGCAGAAAGTTAAAGATGTGGATTTCCTAATTGGATTACAGTCAGTCTGTCTGGGGAAGCAATTAGGAATCAGAACAGTGCTGAGGGTTGTAAGTTTTTGCCCTCTGCTGGTGCATATGATTTGGACTCGCCTCTGTGAAGAAATAATCCTAAAATGGTCAAAATGACAGGAGACAAGAACAGGCAATGTCTCAGCAGAGAATGCACGAGACACAAAGCTGGTTAGGAGATGACTTGTCATCAAAAGGTAGACCAAATACTTATCTCTTCTCCCCATCATTGATCCATCAGAATTAATAGCAATGTATCAGAAAGGATTCTTCCCCAGGCCTGATGTTTCCTTACTGCGAATGGACCACAATTACCGTAACACTGGACTCTCCCAGCCTCTCACTTGCTCTTTCCCTGAGAGAGAGAGGAACTTGTCCAAGGCACCAGTGAGTGTGCAGGGCTTGGCCCAGCTCTGAGCTTCTTCCACTTTGGCATGAAAGGCCATGAGGCACTCTGCTTCCCCTGGTCTCCATGAGATGTGCCCTAGTGGCTGGTAGAGGAGAAGGGAAGCTGCTCTGACCCAGCGGTTGCCTTTGCCGTGGTAGATAAGTCTACCTAGTTCTGGCATTCTGTGTGAGCAAACCAGTCTGGCTAAAAAGCCTGGAGTCTGGCCTCCAACCCAACCCCTAGCAGTAATGAGGTGATAATGTGGCCTCCTTCTTTATTCCATTAGAACTTGGTTGCAGAAGACAGTATGCAATAGAAGGTTCTATAAACTACGGCCTGAGCTACCTGCTTGCATAAATACAGTTTAATACACAGCCATACACATTTGTTGATGTATTATCTATGGTGCTTTCATCCAGCACAGGTAGAGTTGAGTAGTTGTAACAGAGACCTAGGGCCTACAAGCTAAAATATTTTCTATCTGTCCTTTTACTGAAAAACCTTGCCAACTCCTGTTTGAGAATCTACAAGAGAATGGTAGAAAAGCGTATTGCCTCTAGTGCAATGCTTTCGGGTTCAAGAACAAAGGAAAAGTAAAAGACAGGCAGGATGCAATTTCAGCAAACACTGCTACACTTCCACATGCTAAAAAGCCAAGTGTCCAACTTAGGAAGCAGGTTCAAGAGAACTGAGCCTTCCTGAGATCTGCAGAAGGAAAGCAGAGGAAAACGAATGACAGAAGGACATCCCATCCCAGCAGTAAAAAGAAGTGCTAGAAAAATGCATTTCTCAGGGCCCAGAGCAGGAGCAAGCAGACAGTGGCCTGCAGTGCACACAGCAGAGGTCCGGGCTGGAAGGTGCAGCAGGTTCCCGCAATGGCAAGAGCAGCTTCAACAGGAGTCTGTTGAGGGTGATTTTGCAATCTTCGTAGGGCCAAGGGAGCAAATCAATTCCATCATAAAAGCAGAAAATCACTGTTGCACCATAGGATTGAGGAAAAGCTGCTAACAAACCATAGGACAGTGGAAGGCTTGTTACGGGACAGAACACACTCATGGGACACTGGACCAAGACACCTGATTCCCAAAGAGGAAATCCAAAATCAAAGGTTTCCAGTACGCAGGAAGGGAAAGAAAGCACCTCATATAAGACCTGGAGTGGTGGGTTTGTACTGTGTCACCCCAGGCAAACTGCAACTGTGCTTCCCAGGATCTCCTTCCCTGCTTGGTTGCAGGTTGAGGCAGTCCATGGAGACATCTGCAGGATGCCTGGCTGGTGCAAGTGAAGCACAGAGCTGAACTCTGAGGGCTGCGGGCAGAGGGCATCAGGGCTGCTACAGTGTGTGCACGTCCCCCCTGCTGCTACTCCACCTTCTAGACCACAGCTCTGACAGCTCCCACCACATCCCCTCTTTCCACTTCCCTAGGTCCTGGCCAGGAAGAATCACGCAGGGCTCTGTGGCAAAGAGCGGCAGCTTTGTGTATCACTCATGTGGCAGATTTGCAGGCAGCGAGAGGCAAAAGAGGGGTGCCATTTGTCCCCATGAGTGGCAGCTGGCTCTGGCTTCCCCTGCTTCACATCCTGCTGTTCTTTCTGACTGCTGCCTGCTGGCCTGTGTCAACTGCAGGCCCATCATCAGACACAGTGGCAAAGCCTTCCACAGACATTTTCACCAGCTCTCACCGTGGTGTCAAGTCTAATCCTTATAACAAGTCCCCCTTTCCATGTCATCTACAGTGCTTCTGCCTCCCTGGTCAAACCATGATGCACCTGGAGACAGGTGCTGTGTCTGCTGCCAGTATCTAAATGCTGCAAGGCAGCAACAATGTCTATGATTCCAGTTTCCCAAAGAAGAGACAATGGGAATGGTGGAATCTCCCTTCAAGCGGGAAGTGCATCATGCCAGAATGAACCTTTGCCTGGACTTCTTTCTCCTGATTCAGGTTCAGTCCACAGATGATGGACTCTCAAAGCCACACAACACCAGGCTGGCATCCCCTGACTAAATCCAAGGGGTCTCCATGCGCTCACTCCCTCAGACACTGTGGTCAGCAGAATAATCACTCTCCAAAGATGTCCACATTTGACGCCTCAGGACCTATGAATGGGCTCCTTTACATGGCAAAAGGGACTTGCAGATGGGATGAAGATAAAGCATCTAAAATGGGGAGACTAACATGGAGAGAATCCTGGATCAGCCAGGTGGGCACAATCTAATCACATGGGGCTTTAAAAGCAGAGAATCATTTCTGGCAGTGATCAGAGGAAAATGTGACTATGGAAGACTCATCAGAGATGCAACGTTGCTGGCTCTGAAGGCAGCGGAAAGGGGGTCATGAGCCAAAGAACGTGGGTAGCATTGGAAGCTGGAAAAGGCAAAGACATGGACTGTCCCCTAGAGTCTCCTGAAAGCAACACTGCCCCGGTGACAGTCGGATTGAAGCCAGGAGAGTCTGCGTCAGGCCTGTAACCCCTAGAACCGTAAGAAAATCAATCTGCCTTGTGTTAAGATGCTAAACGTGTGGTGAACTGTCATAGCAGCCACAGATGACCAATACAGACTCCACTGATGCCCTGCAGCACCCCCGGTGAGGGCTGGCTTCTGGGAACATGTCTGCCTAGGATACTTTCCCTTAAAGGCTCACAATGGCTTGCTTGCTACATTTGATGGGCAGGGGCCATTGCTCACACCTTTGAACAGTGAGAGGAGGGAGAGCTGACAATGCAATCATGCATCGCCTGAGGCCCTGAAAGTATGTGGCCAATTCCAGTGTGAGGTAGCCCTGAATTCAGGCTGCTGGAGGACCCAGGCCCCATAGAGGCACAAGAATCCCCCTGGCTGAGACTGTGCAAAATAAAAAATTGGGAGAAGATGATTTTTACACATTAGCTAACTTAAGAATTGTGGATTTTGAACTTTAACACACAATGGCAAGAGGTATTGATTATTTGACTTTAATTCCTTTGAACCTTAATGTCTTTAGACTTCAACATGAAAGTGGATTTAAACTTTGATTTTTAATTTCTCCATGGGAATTTGATATTTGGTGGGGTTCATATTAAAATTTGAAGCATCTCTACATTACTGGCATTTCATTATTGAAATGTCTCTATTCATTTTTATCTTCGGGATGTTGTTTAATCTTCTCACAGAACCTCTAATGTGCTATGTTGGACAACATACCTGGACAACATTTGGAATAAGAAATAAAACTGGACTTAATTTTAAATCTTGGGAACATAGTAACCCTGAATTTGATTTAAATAATTTGCCCCTCTGACCCCTTTTGGTGCCTCTTGGTGTAATATACAAATTGCCCACCAGGAATTCCAGGTGATCCCCAAAAAGTGCCATCAAGACAGAAGAAGAGCTTTCTTGACAAACTGCTTAGCTCCTGCTCCAGGGAGAGGGGTTACGCCTCTGGGTGATCATAACAAAGAAGGTGAAAGAAAAATAGGCTGGGGATGTTAGTGGGAGAAATGCATTCCCTGTGTTCCAGTGTCTCCTTCCCTGCAGGTGCTTCATTAATGTTATACCCGAACTTCTGTTACATTAGCAAGGTCACTTGGCTAACAGACCTTAAAGAAGGCCTCCAGCCTGGCTCTGTCAGCAACAGAGATAATATCTGTAAACATATTTACACTTTGTTTTATCTTCAAAACTGTTCAGAGTTCACTGTATGAGTTCAGAACTGTATGAGTTCAGAACTCATACAGGACAGAAGATGTTATTTATCATGGACATAATGGAATAGAGAAGAGAATGGAAGGAGTAATTCAGACAAGAAATTTCATCACATTTCTGTAAGATACAAAACAGCCAGAGGTGAGCTGATAGATGGAGCTGAGGGAGAAGCCAGCATAGCCCAAGATACATACCTAGGGGATCCTATCCCAGGGAGGTGGCTGACTGTCCTGGCGGAACCCTAGGAAAGATTTGTCCTCAAGAGATGGCAGGAACCTGGGGTGCAGAAATGGGAAGACAAGCTAGAAAAGGGTGATTGAAAGGAAGTAGTCACCTTTCATTCTCCACTTCCACCTAGGTTGAAAGAATAGCCAGCAGACAGGAAAGTACTGTCCCCTTCCTCCAGGCCACACAAACAAAATAAACAACTCAGAAGAATCTCCAAGGAGATGGATTGCACTGGGGAGAACCAAAAAGGTACTGCGTATATCTGGGCCTTAGAGAAAAACCCTCCTCTTTAAAACACTTACAAGACTCCCCACTACAACAGTTCCCTCCCACCCACTCACCCTGAAGTGAAGCTTCACTGTGAACATGCTTCCCCGACATGCACAGAGCTCACAGAAACTCTATTTCACTATTTTAAAAATAAGCAGAAGATTGAGGACCACCACAGATTTGAAGTAAGCCTGCAAAATCAATGAAAAAGCCCACCATAAAAAAAGAAAAGCTGACAATGAAAAAAAAATTGAGATAATTCATGCTAAAGAGATAAAAACAAACAAGTTCTAAATAATATCCTTAGAGAAATTCAAAAATATTTTACATTCATAAAACAAAATAGGAGCTATTAAAAAACACAAAAGAGAATTCTTAGATTTTTCTCTTTCTTTTTTTTTTTGTTTGTTTTTTTTTTTTTGAGGACGGAGTCTCGCTCTTCGGCCCGCGGTGGGGGAGTGCAGTGTCCAGATCTCAGCTCCTGCCAAGCTCCGCTCCCGGGTTACGCCATTTCTCCTGCCTCAGGGCCTCCCAAGTAGCTGGGACACAGCGGCGCCGGCCACCTCGGGCCCGGCTGTTTTTTGCTATTTTTGGAGTAGAGACGGGGTTTCACAATGGTTAGCCAGGATGGTTCTCGATCTCCTGGACTCGTGATCCGCCCCCCTGTCTCGGACCTCCCAAAGTGCATGCGGCATTACAGGCCTTTGAGCCACCGCGGCCCGGCCAGATTTTTAAACACAAAAGAGAATTCTTAGATTTTTTCTTTTCAAAAGATGATACCATCTTGGGCCCCTGGTAGTGGGAGCGTGGAAGTCACAGAAAAATTGGGGGAAAATAAACGTTGGATACTAGAGAATTCTTTCAGAACATATAATAAAAAGGCAAAGGGCTCCAAATTATATAAGAAAATACAAGAGAAATAATCCAAGAGGCTCAAAATCTGACTAATTTCAGAAAAAGAGGACAGAGGAAATGAAGACAAAGTAATTATTTTATAAAAGAAGAAGAAAATTTTCTGGCACTGAATAAGGTCATGACTCTTTAAACTGAAAATGTTCCATGATTTTTTTTAAAAAAGGCAACACCGCATATATCATGAGAGAATTTAATAGTATTAAGTCTAAAATTAAATTATAGAAAATATTCCTGAGAAAAATAATTTTCCATCTAGAATTGTGTATCTAGTAACCATCACTCATGTGTGAGGGTTAAAGACTTATTTTTTCAGAATTTAATCTCCTAAGCATCCCTTTTCAGGAACTTATAAGAGAGAAAAACGAGAGAAGAGGGCACAGGATCTTGGAAACAGAAGTTCTAATCCAGGATTGCCGTGCAGGTCTAGAGAGCAAAATCCAAATCCATCCCGAAGACAGAGGATTCTGGAAGGGACTTCTATGGAGAAAGGAGGGAATTAATGATGCCCAAAATGAAGGACAAGGTTAAGTCCTCAGCCTGACTCCTTAACTAAAAGGAAAGACCATCTGGATATGCGAAGCATCAGATGGACGAACACACTCTTCTCCTGAAGAAGTACAGTTCTCAAGACACATGCTTTCACCAAAATAACACTTATTTACTAAGTTCTATAGTTTACTAAAAACCATTTTATTATGATTTGTAAAGCATTCTGAAATCTTTAGTTGGGCATACTCAAAATTTTGGTCCACTATTTCCACATTTAGAGAGAGACAAATTACAGGAGTCAGGCCCAAAGGACGTGAAGGATTTCTAATCAAAGTTTATTTGCTTAGGAGCTTTTCAAGCAATGGCTGGCATACAATAGCTTCGACTGGATTTAAAAAAAAATTCTCATCATCATCTCATAGTAATTATTGCATAGGAAGAAAAGTATTTATTGCAAGACATAGCAGGCAGCAAAATATATTCTACTGTGAAGAGATAATTGCAGTGAAAACAGGCAGCTGTTTTTTTCAGCATGCATGTTTACGTGTTGGATGTAAATGTATGTAAACATGTCAGTTTTAACACTTTATCATTGTTTGAATAGTTTGTCGAGCAAAATTCAACACATAATTTAAAGCTTTGCAAGATCATTTCTTTCTTATTTATAATTTGGCACTCTTGACATCATAGGTTCTTCAGGATATACAGCTAGGTCTAATCTAAAATCTGGTTTATAAACTATGCTTTAGTTTTTTAAAAATCACTAAAATTGTTCTTTTGAATATTTGTTTATAATACATCCTAGTCTACAAATAAGTAAGAAATTCAAAGGGAGACCTCACCCTGCCTTCCCATGTAATTTTTTGTTCAACATTTGTTCTCATCCACGAGATAATAGGCAGAAAAGTGATCAGAAAAATTCCCCTGTATGGCGGGGCTCCTGTAACGTACTGAGTCATTATTCTTCGCTGAGTTCTGTATTAGATCCACGGGAGAATTGCAAAGGAAGTAAGGGGTATAGTTGTTACACTTAGATCATCGTTTTGTTTAATTCATGCATGGATATCTGACCTAATTCCTAAACAGATTTGCAGCGGCTCCTTGTGACAACAGACGTGAAGCCAGCCTTTCTTCTTGTACACCCTACTCCACCTCTCAGAGTCAACCACTCCCTTGCTGCTCATCTAGCAAGTTCCTAAAACGTGGTCTTGTTTGTCAGGTCTATCGCTTTAAATATTTAGCAGCCAGTGCTGCACATACCTGACCATTCAGATCAGAGCCTCACCCTGCAGTGGGCACTGCTGTAGGCATCTCTGTGGCGGCACTGTGTGGTCAACTGAGGGTATCTCAGGCTTGGTCAACAGAATCCAAGCTTTGTCTGAGGTGAATTCCTTTTGCCTCATTTTGCTTTTGCTTTAGGCGGTGAAGCTGGCTTTGGCTTGATTTACATCAGTGAGGCAATGTCTGTGCAGAAGTCAGCTGAGTCCTGCAGGTTTCCAGGCCCCCTCAGGCTTCTGTCAGTAAGGAAACTCAGAAGGCTTTGTCTAGAGCCAATCACTAGACTGGCTTACAGTAGCAATTGCTTCCACACTAGAATGTTCTCCTAGATACTCTCTTCCAATTTCCTTTACTAGAGTGGAAGCTTGGCCAAGGGGCTTGTGGATTTTCTCAAGAATCCATGATGACAACTTCAGAAACCATGAACTTCAGCTTGTCAACACGTTCTGATATGTTATTCTTTGAAAAAGGTGAAACTGATGGCTGAAGTTCAGCCAAGCACAATATGAACATGCTTCTGGAAAGGCAGAAAACATCTATTGAAGTAACAACCACTGTACTTCTTAATGGATGTGGCTATCACGGCATTTCTTCTAGGAGGAGACACAGAGAGAGCCTCAAACTCCCAGCATATGCTGATGAAAACACAGTGGGACCAAACATGATAGTGGGTGCAAATCTCCTCCTTCTTAAAAGAAGTGGAGGAAGAGTGTATCCTCTCCATACATCAAGCAAGCATCATTCCTACAGCTCGTGTTTCACCAGGAAAAGAAAAAAGAGGTTATGTCTTTGGTTTTCCAAATGGGGCTCACATAGGAATTTCTGATGTTGCCCTGGCACATGTGAACGGCTGACACCCAGAAGCTGTCAGAAGCGATGTTGAAGGCAATGGAGTCGACAGCGGTCAGTTCTTTATAGCTGCTTCAAATGGCAGCACAGGATAAGATATATACTGCAGAAGATGTCATGTGTCAGGGGTATGGCATTTCCATTCTGTTTTAAGCCATCATTCATCTCAACCTTTGGCATGTGGCTGAGTTTCTTTGGCAATCAGGGAAGCCACCACAGAGGGGTTCTTCTAGACAATGAATTTTGTGTTGGAGCAAATTCAAATTTTAGTCAAATCCAATTCTTCTCAAATCATAAATGAATCCACACAGTGTACACAGAAGGCGCTCTGCTGGTCTTCATTTCTTATGGCTCCATGTATCTGTTGGTGGAGTCTTACTGCACAGAAGCCTCCTGTCCCCATCACATGCACTGAGCTCTTCCTTTTGCAGGCAGTTCCAACTTAAGCACAACCCACAAATATAAGGATGGGTGTTCAGAACCATAATGGTAGGAAATACTTTCAGTTACATAACTCACCCCTAAACTATCATAGACATCATACTGCGTAGATAAAAACACTTTTACTTTCCCTGACTCGTGTCTTCCCACATTAGTTTGGTGTGAAACATTGCTTTAGTAGTATGGTAATTCTTAACAATTATTATTTTTTCCACAAAGACGATTTTCTACTTATGGAAAGACAAAACAAAAGAAAAAAAACCAATTTGCATCTAGTTCTAATGTAACTAAGAGTGAGAAAGAAATGTGACAGTAATCTCAAAGAGTGTAAATTTAAGAAAATACACGAAAGTTGGGAGTCTTGACCCAAAACTGGACAAATATTTGTGACTCTCTAGCTTGAATAATGTATTTTCTTAAAAAATACATTTTCATCTACTTTATCAGCATAGCTCCAAGGAAAATTTAGAGTTAAGACAGAAGGTCGATTGAATCACAGATAATTAAAAGATCTTTTTAGACAGTCAACTATGCAATCCATTTGCTAAATACTTGCTGATGGGGTACTTTTTGATGAACTGAAAACCAAATATCACCTCGAACGGTAGTGAGCATGATTAAGATGAGTAAGCAGCAGAGTACTTTGAAATGCTGTATTGAGGCCACCTGGGCCATTAGTACTCCAAGTAACACTGCATATTTAAAAGGGAGGGATGACAGCTCATGGTTAACACTGACTGTGTTCACATGTATTCCACATATGTGCCATACGTTTTACAGGGTCTCATTTCTTAAACCCTCATGACCATAGTGTGGCTACTATAATTATCTCTATTTTACAAAACCCAAAAGTCCTACAATCATGGAAAAGCTTTCATGTTCACTTTTTAAAAATTCCTTAATATGTAATAATTGTGACTTTTAATAGACATGAATATTTCATTCAAAAAATTAACTGCTAAGTAGGATAAGCTGTCTGTTGTTAACCACACTAGAAACCAGAATATATACCTTATTAGCAAAAACTGACACGCCTTGTCCTTTGATCAATTATTATTAATGCTATTCTAACAAAGAGCCGTGGGTATTGTACGACCCTCAACTACTTCTAAATCCACTGACAAAAACTGATTATGATCACAGAATTTTAGTGAGGGTTACATTTCCTGGATTATTGAACATGATCAATCCATGCGTGTCGCATCTGATACCATTTTCTTCAGTTGTTTACTCATTTGAAAACACATATTGAGACTGCCTACGTTATTAGACCGCCACAATATTTATTTGATTAGTACATTTACCTCTGTGTTGGATAACGGAACGTTTACCTTGAGATAAAATATAATAATTTAATAATGATTCTAACCTGTGACCAGCTCCCGGATCTCCAGGTCAGTCGTCTTGCGGAGTAACCTCACCAGTGCTGGGATGCCACCACAGTTTTTCAGGGCAATTTTGTTATCATCGTTAGCCTTCCCATACACCAGGTTTCTCAGAGCTCCACAGGCACTACGGTGGACTTCGGTCATCCGATGATCCAACAGGTCCACCAGGAGCTGGATGCCTCCTTGTCTCCTTATCTGAAAGAGCAAAGGACACCACTTTTGCTTTACAGTGTAAGGTTTCCCTACCTACCCCAAAACATGTTTTTCATATAAAGTATCTGCTAACAATTAATTGCACCAAACTGAATTAAGGCATACAAAAGGAAACGGAAAAAAAATAAATAAGTGTTTGCTTTATATTTGATTGCCTGTATTTGCTTTAATACCCTACCAATAACAATCCAAATGTACTTCTTTCAAACCATAGAATTTGGGAAAGGTGATTTTAACTTCATAATGAGTGCCTTAGACATTTCTCTATAAAATATGCCACATCCTCATGGATGAAGCACATGAAGGAATAAAAGGCATTAGAGTGATCCTCATTCCCCAGGCTTATTAAATTTAACCACTGTCTTAAAGGGCTGCAGGAATGATGTACAAAATGTTAAAATTATGCTTAATAGGGATATGCTCTAAACATTTCAAAGGAACCAGAAGCGAAATGAGAGACTGGAAGAACTGACACGAGGAGTTTCATCTCAGATGACCCGCGGAAATAAGAATGTTTCTTACATGAGAGACAGAACACGTGAGGCCAAGGGACGCTATGCTTAATTTAGGTATTTGATTCAACAACAACAAAACCACTGTATATTTTACTCTTCTTTTTATCAAAAGAAAATTTTAATCTTTTATAAGTAAATGCAAAATATTTTTGCTGTGTATTTCGAGATGCATGTTCTCCTGGTTGCCCTTTGATTTGGGGCACAATTTAAAATTTAAATTAGAAATGAAATAAAGTGGCTACTTAACACACAGGCTATTTCACAGGGTTTTCATTAGCAAAGCTGCATCTGAAAACTTTTGCATGTATATGGAAAAAGAGCATGATTCATTCAGGAATACTCTTCTCCTATACTGTATGCTTCAGAGTTCTTCAGGGATCGAAGGATTGGCATCTTCTCTACTTAATTTTTTGATTACAGAAAAACTCATTCATGTCACAGATGTGCCGGGACACCTGGCTACAACTCCGGCCTCTTTCTTTTTTTTTTTTTTTTTTTTTTTTGTTGAGACAGGCTGGAGTGCAGTGGCGAGATCTCGGCTCACTGCAAGCTCTGCCTCCCGGGTTCACGCCATTCTCCTGCCTCAGCCTCCGGAGCAGTTGGGACTACAGGTGCCCGCCACCTCGCCCGGCTAATTTTTTGTATTTTTGGTTGAGGCGAGGTTTCACCGTGTCAGCCAGGATGGTCTCAATCTCCTGACTTCGTGATCCGCCCACCTCGGCCTCTCAAAGTGCTGGGATTACAGGCATGAGCCACCGCGCCAGGCCATCCCAAGGCTCTTTGAATAGTGCCCAAGTGCTGCTCTCTCTGTGAGGTGACTCTAACCACACAGTTTGAAACTGCACTTGGAACCACACCCTCACCCCAAGCCAGCATTCTTGTTTATCTTCAAGTGCTATTGAATTCTTCATAGGACTTGTCATATTCTAACTTATTTGTTATATTTATCATTATCCTCTGTCTTCTCCTATAAGGATGCTTGTTCTGGGAGGAAAAGTGTTATATATCCCTATCCCTAAAACCAGTGCAATGCCAGACACATCATAAATATTCATGAAATATTTGTCAAATGAATGGAGAGGGTTAATATATTACTTGCTATGTTGGTGTTTCTCAGCTTTGCTAAAATAGTATTTTCAAAATGAAGAAATATCTCTCTTTAAAGACAAAAAACAAACACCTCTTTTGTGACCAGCCAGGGATGTATCCAGAGGCGTCAGCCCTGCAGCTCTTCCAACCCAGCTTACAAACAAAATAGAGCATGCTTCATTCATACAGGGTGGCCTCTGATGATTCTGAATATGCCTACAGGAATTATTTTCATTCATCAGCAAATGAAAGCAGAAAAAGGGGAAATCCTCAGAGCACTCTCAGACTCTAAATCCCTAACTTTGAAACCATGAATGCAGCGTTTCACATACGGCACCTCCACAGGAACATGATAGGGAAGGAAGAGGGAGGGATGTAGAGGGACAGTGTAGTTGAGGGGGTTATGGTTGCCCATCCTGAGGGTGGTGACAGCACCTGGGTATAAGAGACTCAAGGATCTTTTGGGTCAACTAAGGAAAGAGAAAAAGAAGTGGGAAACAACTCTGCCCAACTTACAGTTCTACCCACAGCTTGCTCGACACCTGCCCAAGAGAGATGATGTCTGTATTCCTATATAGGTGTGTCTTGTTCATGCACCCAGATTATAAGCACACCCACTTTATCACAGTGCTTGAGAAGGGATATTCCACTTGTACAAAAAAGGTTAAACTATGAGTGTCACTTTCTCTTTGTGTGTATATTTGCCCATCTGTGATTTAGTTCAAAGTTCTCTGAGTTTAGTTATTTAAACAATAATGAAACCATTGAAAAGAGATAATAAATCCATTCTTACAGTGAATCTATTAGTTATATATGAAAAACAGATGGCATCATCAATCAATCTATGCATTTTATTCATATTTATATATTTTAGCAATACTGGATGTTATAATTAATATGCCTAATTTATTATATTTCCAATTCATACGATTTAATGAATTAAGTGATTAAAATATTCCAAAACATTAAAGGGAAAATGAATTCAAACTGAATGCCGCATGAATTCTTAATGCTAAAATGAAAACACAATGTTTTCAGTATGGCCCTAATTAATGCCATATACCCAAATTTATAGTGAGATTTTTGGTTCGATTTTAATCTATTTAGATAAACATAAATAAGTCAATTAACCTTTTTCTTTTGCTCTTATTTGGGGTCACCAGATACTCTATATTAAAACTTGTTTTCTTGGGATTGAATTTTATCTAAGAATGTGAGAATCCTGAAGCCAAACATTACTCAGAGTTAAAATGTAAATGGCCACATGTGTGAAATGGGATGGCCAGGTCCTTGGTTCTCCCTCCTCCTGCTGCAGCCTCCCCTCTCCCATCAGGACCAGAAGGGAGGCCCTGACATGGACTCCAGTCCTCTTGCTTCTGGTGGCTGTGCACGGCTCTGATGCTGTCCTCTTCACTTTCCCTCTATTTTGCTTTTCTCCAGGACCCTTCCTTCCTCCAATTTCTTTCTTCCTTCCTTCCTTCCTTCCTTCCTTCCTTCCTTCCTTCCTTCCTTTCTTTCTTCCTTTCTTTCTTTCTTTCTTTCTTTCTTTCTTTCTTTCTTTCTTTCTTTTTCTGAGATGGAGTTTTGCTCTTGTTGCCCAGGCTGGAGTACAATGGCACGATCTCGGCTCACTGAAACCTCTGCCTCCTGGGTTCAAGCAATTCTCTTTTCTCAGCCTCCTGAGTAGCTGGGATTATAGGCGCATGCCACCATGTCTGGCTAATTTTTGTATTTTTAGTAGAGACGGGGTTTCATCATATTGGTCACCCTGGTCTCGAACTCCTGACCTCAGGTGATCTGCCTGCCTTGGCCTCCCAAAGTGCTGGGATTACAGGCGTGAGCCACCGCACCTGGCCCCTTCCTCCAATTTCTTGCACCCAATCCATCTACCAGTTTCTTCTGGTACCTAACATGAAATCTTTCCAAACTTCCAAACAAACCTGTTTTAAACTCTTAAAATGTACAACTTTCTGAAAACCTATCAGAAGAAACTTGTCTTACTTGAAATGGCACCTTTATTTATTCTCCCCAAAAATGACGAGCTGTCTAGTTCCAATTTATCCCCCTAGTCGATCATTCCACATCCAGCAAGCTGAGCCCAGGTTTTTGTTAACATATGATCATTGCAGGTCAGTCTACCCTCTCCTCACATTATTTATTTAATCATCTTCCTGCAGAATTGTTTTTGTTTTGTTTTGTTTTGTTTTTCTTTCAGACAGAGTTGCGCTCTGTCACCCAGGCTGGAGTGCAGTGGCGTGATCTCGGCTCACTGAAACCTCCACCTCCAGGGTTCAAGTGATTCACTTAGTAGAGATGAGGTTTCACCATGTTGCCCAGGCTGGTCTTCAACTCCTGGGCTCAAGCGATTTATCCACCTCAGTCTCCCAAAGTGCTGGGATTACAGACGTGAGCCACTGTGCCAGGCCTCATGCAGAATTTTTTAAAAGTCAAATCTTGGAAGATTTTAGGTTTCATAGCATTAAAGTCAATAAAATGCTAGTTAATGTATATCTTATATTTATATATAATTCAACAATAAAATAAGATGCACTCAAAGAGTGCCTGTCACAAGGTAGTAAGTGAATAAGTATTTATCAGATGAATGGTGCAGCTGGTTGTCAGATATTTGTTTCTCTCTCTTTCTTTCTCTTTCTCTCTCTCTCTCTCTCTCTCTCTCTCTCTCTCTCTCCTTTTTAGAGCAGGTTTAGGTTCACTGCAAAATTGAGCAGAAAGGTCAAAATTCTCATGTACTCCCTTTCCCCACACAGGCACAGCCTCCCCTACTATCAAAGATCTGCACCCTAAAGGTACATTTGTTACACTGGATGAATCTACATTGACACATTGTTATCACCCAAATTCTACAGAGTTCAATAGTCCAAAGTAACAATAGGGTTCATTTCTGCTGTACCCTCTATTCTTAATAAATGTACAATGACATGTATCCTCCATTATAGTTTCATACAGAATAGTTTCACTGTCCTAAAAAATCCTCTGTGCTTTGCCTATTTATCCCTCCTTCTCCACTGACCCTTGGCAACCACTGATCTTTTTACTGTTTCCATGATTTTGCCTTTCTAGAATTTCAAATAGTTGGAATCACATAGGATGTAGCCTTTTCAGATTGTCTTCTATTAGTAATATACATTTAAGGTTTCTCCATGTCTTTGCTAGATATCTCATTTCTTTTTAGTGTTGAATGTTGAATAATATTCCATTTTCTGGATGTACCACAGTTTATTTATTCATCCATCTACTGAAAGACATCTTGGTTGCTTCCAAGTTTTGGCAACACTGTATAACATTGCTATAAACATTTGCATGCAGGTTTTTGAGTAGACGTAAGTTTTAAATTTCTTTAGTAATACCAAGATGTGCCATTGTTGGATCACATGATAAAAGTATGTTTAGTTTGTAAGAAACTGCTATATATTCTTTCAAAATGGCTGTTCCATATTCCCATCAGCAGTGAACGGGAGTTCCTGTTGCTCTACATCCTCCCTAGCCATTTGGTGCTGTCACCTTTTGCATTCATTCTGGTCATTCTGATAGGTGTATAGTGGTGCCTCATTGTGTCTCCTTCTCTTTTAAGACTACCTGTGTGGTTCAGATTTATTTACATTCATACAAATGATTAAAATGGAAACAATGAATGTTGAAATACATACGGGGAAATGATAGCGTCATTTGAATCTGGACTGAACAATTCTCATGTCTGCTACTTTCCTGGACCTGATAAAATTGGACAGTGGCCAGAAGGGACCTTTCATACATGACCTGAATAGACGGTCTTAAACTCATTTATTAAGTGGTTCTTTGACAGATGATCGACTTTAGTCAGTTGTTCCTGTGTCAATGCCTCACATTTATTTTTCTGCTTAGGTGTGCAATTCAGGAATCTAGATGGCAAGAGTAATCTATAAGGAGTAAGGGAGGTGGAGGGTGGTAAACCCCATCCCCAGGGGAAACAAAAGATGAATTAACCAATCAAATAAGGCAAAACTATGCCCTACTGCCTGTCTTTGGTTTGGTTTGGTTTGGTTTTTAGGTTGTTTACAGTGAGGGCATTGTTAAGCCCAATGGATAATCTCTGGGGAATGAGCACTAGAATGCATTCCCAGTTTGCACCAGGGAAGAATAAAAATGGCTTTCACACCTTTGCCCTAAAATCCACTGCTTCAAAGTATGTTTACAATTTAAACTCAAGAACTGAGAGTATCTAAAAATCATGCAAGAAAAGGATGCAGTGGGTTTCTTCTTTGCCTTTTCCTTACAAGGTAGAATATATCCAAGACTTTTAAATCAGAAAACAAATGGATAAGTAATTAAACTATACACAAGAGAAATGCAAGTAATGCAATAGTACCTATTGCAAAAATAGGGCCTCATCACCAAAGGATTTGTTACTCTTAACATAATCTGCATATAGTGACAACAGCATATATTTGCCAATGAATTAGCTATTATCATTAAACTGGTATCAACATCAATGAATAATTTATAGCATATTCAATTACAGCAGTGTTCAGATATTTATGACAGTCTTCATAAAAATGTAATGATAATGATGATGTATAGTGGATAAAAAATACTTTAAACAGCTTGCAACAGAATTCCTCTTGGGAGGCATCTGTCTTTATTTAAAAGAAAAAATACTATGACAAGTTGCTTAGAGGATAGTGAGACCCTGAGGGCATGGCCTACCGGGCAGTCAGGGCAACAGAAGAGATTGCTTGCCTGCTCTGCATTTGCAAAAGGGAGGGATTTGGAGCTAGGGACAGAAGACAGAAAAGGCTGGAGTAGCTTTTGTCAACCTATTATTTGGTGAGACAAGGGCCTCAAAACAGGTAAGGACCTGGGTATGTGCTGCTATTCCTTTCAGGAATCTTTCATTTTAATAAAATGGATATATCTTTGGGCTTCTGGGTTCATGTTGAAAGAAACCAGGCTGTGCCTGAGACTCAAAGTAAAATTTAATAATAGTATGCAAGACTATCACTACATACTATATATATGTATACTATATCATAAATATATATACACACACATATATAGAGCATATATACACACACACAAACTATGGATACTATGTACTATAGTACTTATTTTCTTTAGATACTTACGAAAACTCAAATCCCAATGTCTGAGAACGGGTTTATAGAAAGAGTTGATTAAAAAGAAGATAAGGGAATGCAGTGATTTTTTTACTAAATTTTCAATTAACTGTTACTTTTCCATGGTGCAGGTTTTGAAAAAGCTTTCTTAAGTGATATAATTATTACACACTCCTTTTTAATATTAAGAATTTCAATAATTTTCTCAGCTTATAAGCTAATGGAAGATACAAAGTTTGTGGATCCCAAACCAGATGATTAACCAGATGTATGTAGAAAGTGCAAAGTTATCAGTCTGTAAAACGCACATTTTACCTCACTGAGTTCCAACCCTTACTTTTATTACAAAGCCAGTTAAACACCCAATGTTTCCATAAAATCTGAACTGAGGTATGTCCATGTAGCTGTCTCTGAGTAATACAGAAGTATATTTCATAAAGGTCATAATTTTTTAGTAGAAATTATTTTTGAGAATCTCTCTCTCCCTCCAGTTGTATGAAACAGCCTGCGTTCTCCATTCGATAGGGGAACCAAGATGAGTAATGTTTCTTTATCAATTGTGTTTTCGAGAGAAAGCATGTTGCAGTGATTGGAGGTGCTACCTCAGACCTAGGTTCAAATCAGATCTTAAAACCGATGTCCCCCAGGTAAGTTACTTAAATGCCTGTGAAGCATGAACAAAGTGTGAACCTACCTCATAGGTTGTCTTCAGGATTAAATGAGATTTCAAAAGTGAATTGATTAACAAAGTGCTCAGAAAACATTATATATCACAGAACTATCTACTATATCAACTTTTAAAATGATATTCTTAATTGCTTTCCTACCTGGCCAAAATATAAATTAATTTAATAAAATGTTGATACGTGATAGTGAAAGGAATACAATTTAGGGTTTAACTTTATAAATTGGATTTAGGATGTAAACCGTATATATTGAATAGATCTCTTGCTAACTGTGAGACGAGCAGTGAAGTCTTCTGGGAATGAAGCAGGCTTGGAGGTCAAATGCACCTCAAAGCTGTTTTTTTTCTGGCAACTGTTTTTCTGAGAGCAGACACCCTCCAAAAACACACTTGGGAGTCCTCAGAATTGCTGAACACTGTAAGTGAGTTTCAACTTTACTCTTTAAGTGCACCCAGGAAAGACCTCTGTGTTTTTTTTTAAACACGAAAAATTTCAAGTGATTCGAGTTTCTTTTCGAAAGACACCACTCAGGAAATGTGATCTTGATAAGTCTAATGGCTTCTATCACTTTGTGTAAATTTTGAGCTATCTTTGCAGATACTGAATGCAAAAAATCACAAAGCATTGACAATTACGAAGAAAGCCTCCAGTAACTCTTACTGCATTCTAACTAAACTCCAATGTGACTTTTTATTTCCACATTTAGATATTTCATGATGCTAATATCCCATGATTTTCTCTAAATTACAAAGTCTTGATGAACCCAGACTAGAAAGCACCTAAGAAATTCTAGGGCCTGGAATAACTTGAATAACTGCTTTCCTTGAATAACTTTGTAACATCATCAGTCAGAGGCAAATATTGTGTGTGAGTGCAGGGTGGATTTCTCCTCCCAAGACCATGCTCCCAGGTTTAGAGGCTACACTTACACTTATTCTCTCTCTCTCTGACTACTATTCTATCTCTGTAGATCTGTATACACAGTCTATTCAAGCAGATGTATGTTCTACTTCACAACAGGAGATTTAATCTATTGGATGTTTCATAAGAACATATGCTGCATATATGCCATGGAACACTATGCAGCCATATAAAAGGATGAGTTCATGTCCTTTGCAGGGACATGGATGAAGCTAGAAACCATCATTCTCAGCAACCTAACACAGGAAGAGAAAACCAAACACTGCATGTTCTCACTCATAAGTGGGAGTTGAAGAATGAGAACACATGGACACAGGGAGGGGAGCATCACACACCGGGGCCTATTGGGGGGTTGGGGGCTGGAAGAGGGATAGCATTAGGAGAAATACCTAATGTAGATGATGGGTTGATGGGTGCAGAAAACCAACATGGCACGTGTATACCTATGTAACAGACCTGCACGTTCTGTACCATGTATCCCAGAACTTCACGTATTAAAAAAAAAAAAAAAAAAAAAGAATACATTCAAGGCCTCATATTATTTGAGTTTATTACATCAATTACATATAGTTAGTACCATATCCTAAAACAAATATTCACTGTTTATAAAGATGGACATTGTTTAAAATATTTAAAGATGGATGGTGAGGGCTGACACCTTCTTTCTCTCTCACTTCTCTGAATTCTGATCTTTTGGCTTCTTTTATGTGTTGCTGGACAGCTCTCATCCTCCCCAACTGATTAAGCAGAGGTCTCTCCTTTGGGGCCTGGACTAGATTTCCTTGCCTGGACTCCAAATCCACCACTAGCCTTTGTTACTGGCTTTAGCTTTGTAAGTCCTTGCTTCACAGCTGACTGAGCAGACTATTTGAGCTTGAACTTGACTCTGAGAAAACCTGCCACTACTATGGCATTTAAGCAACTTAACATTAGAATGATCTTCATTTTTAATCCATAATAAAGTGAAGACACTGGTTACCAGCCTTATTATTTAACTTTGTTGTGGATATGATGGTCAATAGAGTAAAACTGAAAAACTGAAATAAGGAGGTGAGTCATTTGGAAAAAAGACTCACGATTATCAAGATTGATTAAAAAACCTTTTGGAATTAATTGGAAAATTCAGTAAAATACTAGCTTAAAATTTTAAAATGAAAGCTTCCTCATGGATATATTATAAAATTCATAATTTTCTTATATACTAAAAATAATTGGTCAGAGTATTAAGAGAAAATTATTCCATTCAGAAAAGCAACTTGATACAGAAAATACTTAGGAAATAAATATATTATGAATTGAGAAGTTTCTGTATGAAGAAAATGACATGTATTGACTGAAATACATAAAAGCAGATGTGAATAAATGTAAACGGACTATCACATTCCTTCAGTATTATAAAGATTTCCACTGGTCTCTAGATTAATTTAAATATTAAAGCAGTTCAAATCCAAAGCCCAGTAAATTTTAAAGTTGTTTTTGGACACAGTGACACTAAAGCTCATCTGGAAGAATGAACATAGGAAAAAAAATCACAGGAAAAATAAAGTATTATGGAAAGAAGAACATATTCTAAAGCACCTATATACAGAACAATATGAAATCACCCCAGAATCAATAGATAACAATGGGAGAGAAGAAAAAAACTCCAGAAAAGATACACATGTTTACAAGACTTTAGGATTTCATCAGAAAGCAGTATGGATTCGATACCTAGAATTAGTAAAAACAGGCTCACCACATAAGGGATGACATAGCATTTGATTTCTTCACAATGACAAAAAGTAAATTCCAGATGGATTAGAAATGTAAATGTGAAACATACAACAAAAAAGCACTAGGGGGATGTACAAATGGGTATTTATATACTACTGGGAAGATCTAAGGTTGATACAAAAGCCAGGAGCCACAATGAAAAGGACTGACACACACATATTATAAGCAAACTTAAGTCGTGAGGAAAGAACTCAACAAAATATTGGCTATGAATATGACAGATAAGAAGTTTAGATACTTAGCATTGCTAAAGTCTTCCTTGAATTTAACCAATCTATTGGATGTAAAGTGATATCTCTTTTTAGTTTTAATTTGTGTTTTCCTAATTACTAGTGAGGTTGAGTCTTTGAATACATTCTTTACCAAAGAGGTAAAGAATCAACATGAATAAAATTAAAGTACTTTACTGAACAATATAAACACAAACATTAAGAAGTATAAGGAAATGCTCTGTTCATGAATGAAAAGAGTGGATATTGAAAAGGCTATAAATTCTCCAAAATTTATTCATACTTTTAACACAATTTCAATCAAAATTCAAGGGATTTTCTGGAACATGACAAAATGATTCCAACTTTCATCTGGAATCTTAAGCAAGCAACAAAAAGTAAGACTATTTCAATAAGGAGGACTACAAGGGAGAAATTATTTTATCTCATTTATAAATGCTACATAAGGACTCAATAGTTAAAATGTTGTGATACTGATGTAGTAGTCAAGATGGCTTAGTGGAACAGAGTGGATAACCAGGAAATAAAGCCCAGTGTATTTAGGAGCTAACGTGTGATACAAAGAATTACAAGCCAATGTTAAAGGCCTGAATCATACCTAAAGGTCTTAGGGAAGTTGACTATAGATCATGTACATTCCAAGAATTTAAGAACTAAATAAACCAAATAAGGGCAAAAATAAGTTAAAGGAATATCTATGAGATTTCAAGAATGAATGAGGAGTCCTGAACACAAACAAGAATGGAAGCAATTTAACTTCAAAAGTAGTAATTGTATGCAGATATACAATACTGCTTCAGCTTTAGTATCCTAGTGATACTGATTTTAAAAGTTTAAATATAATTTTAATATATCCGCATAGGGAAGCATACTATCCATACTAAAGTTAGGATACATCTTCAGATGGTTCGGGTATTCACTTCCTTTTCTTTCTCCTCCTCCACCCAGTCAATACAATAAGGATAGAGTGTGACACTTGGTAGTTTCATAGAGATAATTTAAATAAAGATATAAGATTGTCTGGGTGTGGTGGCTCACACCAGTACTTTGGGAGGCCAAAATGTGCAGATCACTTGAGGTCAGGAGTTTGAGACCAGCCTTGTCAACCTGGTGAAACCCTGTCTCTACTAAAAATACCAACAATTAGCCAGGTATGGTGGTACACGCCTGTAATCCCAGCTACTCAGGAGCCTGAGGCTCGGGGATCATTTAAACCTGGGAGGTGGAGGCTGCAGTGAACCTAGATCTTGCCACTGTACTCCAGCCTGGATGACAGAGGAAGACTCTGTCTAAAAATAAATAAATAAAAATAAAATAAATAAGAAATAAAGATCTAAGACTGAATGATAACAAATACTCTTCAAATTCCAGTCTTACTTTTGAAAAGAAATAATCAGTCATCTCCTTTGAGCATAAATATCTACCTTTTAGGTGAATGATTACTAATCTAATTATCTCTTCGTTTGGAGAGGACAAGATGTAACATATTTATTTGTATGTGGCAAAGCTAAAGTCACACATTGTTCAACATCTCAAAGAGAATTTTAGATGACCTCATATAAATTTTGAAAACACACACCCCAAAAGGTAGATAGGTAACTTAACTATTTGAAAATCATTAAAACATCTAAGAATGTGAATATAAGAGGCCTACAAATACTACCCGCAAAGCTTTCATTGTATAAGGCCTGGACAGTTGCTTGTTTGGCAAATGTTTCCTGTGGGCCTTGTCTGCTCAAGGTGCTGGGGCTTAGAGGAGGTGTGATGGGCCACGGTCCCTGCTGGAAGGAGTCAAGGAATCTGTGGAGTCAGGAATTAAGTAAAGAAACCAGCAAGGGAGCAAATACGACCCTTGCAATAATGAAAACTGGAGGCGGCTTTACTAAAAGAGGACCTCGCAATTTTCTAGTCATTATTTTGTATTCTTCTGCTTAAAGAAGATCTGCTAAACTGGACAAGTTTTAGGTCCCTCAACACCTGGGTTCTTCTGGGTGATAAACCAAAAAGAAGTCAGAGAAGGAAGACAGGATGAATAGTGTGTGATGGTGTTGCCGGGGAGTGGGTCAGGGGACACTTAAGCAAAGACTCGGTGACACGGAGTGACAGAGGCCCCAAAGAGAGGAGGACCTGGAAGGCCTGTGTGCTAGTGCTGAGCGAAAGAGAGGCAGTGGGGCCGGGGGAGGCGAGATGAGGCTGCAGGGCCTGGGTTTACTCTGAGAAAGACTGGAATTTGAATTGCCCTAACTCATTGTTTTAAACACCATGTGCCACGTGAGGACAGACTGACCACCAGCTAGGGCCACTCCCGTTGTCCAGGTGAGAGAACCACAGCAGCTTTTGATTGATTGATGGGAGTACAAGCACTAAAAAATGGCCAAATTCTAGGCTGTTTTACAGGTAGGGTGGTAAATATCAAGTCTGATTGAAAGAAAGGAATCACGCGTGATTACGATTTGGGGCTGTGGGCTTTTAATAAATGAGTGTGTTGATAATCATCACAGCAGTAGTTTTTGGTTGACTGACAGATGGCAAAGCAGTTTGGAAAGACACAGCCCCTCATTTAAATTTCTATGTTACTGGCATGACAAAAGCACACATTTTAAAAATTGCTCTTCTTTTGTTCATGCAAAATGGAAAATAACATCTTTCTAAAATATAAAATTATGCTAAGTACACATGCAGAAATAATAGAGAAATTGTTTTGTGTCTTAGCCTATGGTTATAACAAATGAGAAGTAAAGTAAAAGTAATGTATTCCACCAAAAGAAGTTATGATAGAAATGTCAAGAAAATTTTCTTATGTATTTATTTTAATTTTAAATTAAAATATTCTGACTTTAAAAAATTTAAATCACCTCAAGACTTTCATTAAGCCAGTAAAATTGTACAGAATATAATTTGCTTTATTATATGTATTACATGATGGAAAGTATTTTTTGTTATGCATGTATTTTTTTTTCTTTCTATTTTTTCTTTCTATAAAGTCTCCCATATGTTTTGAAGATATGTTTTTGTAGTAGTAAAAGCCAATGCTTAACCACACTAAACTGTGGTTGAGAAAATAATTCCAGTTTTGTTCAGTTCAGTTGATATTTATTAAGCATCGGTCCACATTCCCTGGGGCAGTCATGGTTTCGTGAAGGGGATACACACAGGAACAAATACAGTGTATGAAGCCCACAGGAAAGTCACAAAACCAGCCTCCTTAGGAAATGGGGTAGGGTAGTTGTTTCTGGAAGAAATATCAGCTGAACTGATTTCTTGGGAGTTGAAAAACTGGTGACCTATACAATGTAGTACATGATTAAACTCTCAAATGCTTGGAGTGTAGTAGGTCCACGCTTTTTAAAGTTGAGGGCACATATGGTAGGGTTCAGGGAAAGGACAGGCATCAGTATGCCAGACAATGATACCTCTTTTTGGTCCTTAAATTCACCCAAAGACTGGGGGGCATTATTTTTCACACTAATAAAGACTCGGAGACTTTATGAAGTAGAATACAAGATGTATGAGAATTTTAAAGCCAAAGCACAGAATGTAAGAGCGCGGCATGTTTCTAGAGAGCTGTTCTGGTCAACAGGTCCTGATTCCTGGAGCCCACATGGCTGAGGCCTGGCTCCACAGAGAGACCAGCAGCGGAAGGTTGGAGAGTGGGAGCCGGTCTCGGTAAGGGCCCCGGCCTGCACAGAGCCCTTCCCAGAGGTAAGAGACAGGGAGTGTGGGGGATGCTGGGAAGAGACCAGACTGGAGCTGGCATTGAAAAACACACAAAGGAGGAAATAACCACATAAACGAGGTGATAGAACCCACACATGGTTTCTGGGCAGGAATGACAAGGGAGGTTGTGGCCAGGAAGACATGAGAAGAAATTTGAGAGCTGGTTCAAAAGAAGGAATTATCCATCATGTAAAAGTGTATCTTCGCTATTGAATGGTTTGACCGTTTTCCTGACACCTAGACATTTATAGTATAACACACATGTGGGGGGTTCTACATCTCTCAACCGTTTTTGTTTCAATCAATTTAAATGGTTTTACTCCAGTAACTCTGTGTTCTGAGCTCCAGCAAGGTAACTGGTGGGGCCATCTTGTGTTTCTGCGTTTAGCTCTGCCCCCACAATCAGAGGGTGGAGGCTGCTGGATCCCAGAGGCTGAGCAAAAAGGAAAAGCGTAAATTCCATCACTCAGAGCTCCCCGGAGCTCCCCCAGGAGTCTGCTGGATTTGACCACTATGATTCGCTCTTTTGAGATTCCACAAACTGAACCATGTCAACCTTATTTTCTCACATTTCTATTGAACACAAAGAAAGGTGTTACCAGGGAAATCTGTCTGCAACAGGGCAAACTGAAATATGATTTACTGAATGTTGCTGCTCAGCTGATTAAGTATTATTCACTCTTCATTTTATCCTTCAGTCCAAGCAGAACATTGATATGACGCTTGGATCTTGGTATAAGAAAATACACATTTGTTGTATCTGTGACCTTTGAAATTTATAAAATTATGTACCAAAAAATCCCATCAAGTGCAATGCAGTGCATCCCACACTGATGGGTCATCCTAATGGAGAAGGAGACCTCCTAGGCATTCCATGGAAGGTTGCTGCAGAAATTCTGAAGGCATCACAACTCTCCTAGCAGTTTGGGGGTTAGTACTGCTATATTACACGTATGCCAATAGTTTTACACACACATATATATAGTATAATGTCATACATATATAACAATGTATAACATATATCTATAAGTAAATGTAAACATTTAAAAGAGAAAATCGTTCAGAAAGGAGGTCTTCTCCTCCTTCCCTCACCAAAATGGGATTCATTCAGTTCTTTATACTATTTTATTCCAATTTAAAGCTTGTAGCATTAATTTTCTTTTTTTCTTGTAACCCACCATTTGTGGGTTCAGAGGACCTGCCTGTCGATACTCTCCTTTCCAATAATTCAAGTAGCTACAGAAGTTGAGAAGGCTGTTCTTTCTTTAATAATTTCCGTTCAAAGATTTTCAGCTCTGGAGTGTACCAGATTCAATGGCTATAACCTCAATAATACATAGTAAAATGCTCTGATTTTAATGTGTTTTCAGAGGTTAGTTCTTAGCAGTAAACTCTTTAAAAATCTTTAATGCATGACATCTCAGGTTTATAAAAATCAGGTTTCTTTCTTCTCTGTTTTATTTACTGATTTTCTAATTTTGCATTTAAAAGAATACAGGCTATATAAACACCTTGCTTCGTATTTTAATTCTTTAAAATTTTCAGATGCGTTATTTGTTTTATTGCACACAATTTTTCTCCAGACTGGAAGGAAGGCAATGATTATATTCTCAGTTTTTAATAGGCTGGTAGATGCTGAGGACTAATAACGGAGCAGGGCCTTAGGGAAGGATTTTTTGTCTTTTATTTCTAAATTCTGCACACACAGTAGTCAAAGTCGTCTTTTCAAAAAACATACGTAACCAATGAGATCATGTTGATCGCTGCTCAAAATCCTTTAATGATTCCCACCACGTTCGGAAGATCGTTAATCTTGGCCTTCATTCCTGCCTGACCTGCCTATGTCTTCTCTCTGTTTCCATCTCTCATCATTGTTTCTTACTCACTTTGGCTTCCATTGTCCTGGGCTTCTGGAAATTTCTGAGCAGGTTGTTCTCCCAGAGTCTGCAGAGTGGCTTCTCTTCCATCATGCAGGTGTCCCCTAAACCTGATTAGTCATCAAAAATGATGGCCACCCCTTCCCCTTCATCCTCAATCTTCCCCTTCTCTAGGTTCTATCTTAGCTCCATTTACCACCTGATAGATTTCATGTACTTATTGGTTCATTTTCTGCTTCCATCCTCACACAGAGAGACGTCAGTGCTGCGACAGCAGAGATCTTGCCCGACTTGCTCAACGCCGTGTCCGCAGGGCTGAAAGTAGTGCCTGGTACCCGGTAGGCATTCCATATATCCATGTTATCTTTTGACTGAGCGCTGTTTTGACTATTGACTTTGAACTTCTGCAATATGTCTGACTGGAACGTCTGCCCATCAGGAGAAATATCATATATCAAGCAGATTCACACTTGGGAACAAGGACTTCCAGTGCCTAAGAAGATATCTCAGAAACTCAGAATATTATACAACCATGAATATCATGATACTGGTCCGGCAAACATCATGCACCTCTAAAATGTTTTTTTTTTTTTTAGCTTTATCTTTTATTTCATGAAGTGAGAGTAATTTTCCCACAAGTACATGACAGCACTACATATAAAATGCCTCTGCACTATGTACACCTGCGTCTTGTTTGTAGGAGCCAGTGCTGAATATATCAGCTAATTATAGATATGCAGATGCCTTGTTTTCTTTAATGCAAAAATATGTAAAAGCATGTGAAATAGTGTAGCACTCGGGTCCATGGTTGAATATCCAATTTCCATTAGATGAACTTGGGTTAAATGGTAAAGAGACAGAATAAGTAAGAACAATAAGGAAGATTATTCATGATTCAAAATCTTCACATTCTGCTGTCACTCTTCAGGATTTAAGACACTAAAATGGGAAAAAAATCTAAATTGCAAAACAAATTATCATCCATTGATTCATTTCTTAGGATGTTCATCACAGAGAAATTAAATCTAGAGCCTGGAAGACTACCAAAAGGGGAAAAATGTTACCTTTGGGAACTCTGAGAGATAATATGAAAAACTGTTAGGTATTTATTAATATAGATATGTTTACAGGGGTGAGGGAAATGGTGATTTTGAATGACAAATTAAGGAAACTGTGATTTACATTGAAATTTTCAAAAGGGGATTTTCATAATGAGAGTTGGGACTCATTCAACATATAATCGATACATTTGCTTTCAAGACCATGTGGTCATAAAGATGGAATGGATTGATGTGACTAGCCAACCAACTAGTCAAAGGAATAATGCTCTGTTAAGTGGCAAAAAATCCTGAACCTTATCTGAAGGAAGATAGCTCCACGGAGCAGGATGTAATGTGGCATCCTGCAGGCAGATGTGCAGCTGCGCAGGGTTCCTCTAAGAGCTGAGAGAGCATTTTCCTCACTCTAATACATGGTGGTAGGCAGAACGATGTCCCCAACCGCCACCCTATAAGATGTCAATGTCTCAATGCCTGAAACCTGTGAATATGCCATGTTACACGGAAAAGAGGAATTAAGGATGAAGATGGAATGAAGGCTGCTAATTAGCTGATCTTAAAGAGTCTAACATTAACTATAGGGGTGAGCTCCATGTAATCACAAAGTTCCTTCAAAAGCCGAAGAGAGGGGCGGGAGAGTCCGAATAGCACAACAGTGTGAGACAGACTCAACCAGCCATTGCTGACTTTGAAGAGCGAAGGGGCCATGGACCAAGGAATGCAGGAAGCCTCTAGAAGCCAGAAAATGAGAGAAAACAGATTTCACCCTAGAGCCTCCAGAAAGGAATACAAACCTGCCAACACCTGGATGTTAGCCCGGTGAGACCAATTTTGCACTTCTGAGCCCCAGAGCTACCAGATAGTAAGTGTATGTCGTATGAAGTCACTAAGGGTGTGGTAATTTGCTACAGCAGCAACACAGTGCTCATACATAGGTGGAAAATCTGCTGCCAAGTTATGTGCTCATGAGGAGCACTTCAGGCTTCGCTGGATAAGAAGTGGCTGCTTTGATCAGCACACCTGCAAACAGCAGAGGGTTGCTGTGCCCACTCATTCCCAAAGTCCAAGCTGCTCCCTTCAAGGTCGTAACCAATAGATCATCCTCCTCCTATAACCACCAGGGCTCATTCTTTGGCTGCTAGAGGAGGTGCCTGCTGAAGAAGGTGGATCTATATTGCCTGGCCAAATATAAATCTGATAGGATCAAGGCAATCTCAATGTGTGCTGTGCACATATTGCACTTCTATGTACCAAGAAGTACCAAGTGTGAAGTACTCTTTGTCCATTTTCTTGACTCAATGGCCAACTCATTGGCCACTGTCCACAAGCCACTGTTAAATGACTCTCTTTTCAGATAATTCCAATGAGGGAAGACAGAAAAGTCTTCCCAAGGTGGCAGATTGCACAATGGATGGCTAATCCTGTCTATACAAGTAAGAAATGGTTCATTATAACTAGTGTCTTTTCAGATGAGTCATTCAAGAGAATACAACCGTCAACTGGGAAGATGTGCTCTGGTATTTTGGTTTTGGTTTTGTCCTGTTAACATTAACTTTCCCACAAACTAGGGAGGAAGGAGGTAGCTTTTCAAAAGTGTTCTCCATCATCTTGTGCCTGCAACTCCTGTTATTAATATTTATCACTGGCCTTGTTCTGATAGAGTCATAAGCAGTGCCTATGATTTCACTGTGGAAAAGAATGAAGCATCAGAAAGGATGCAGAGAAGCCTGAATTCTGAGGCTTCCTGCTCATGCATTTAGTGGACATCTCTGGCATAATACAGGTCGTTCTTAAGGAATTCCTTACATTTAATCAGACAGTTTTGGGGCAGACCATTTTATGTCTGTATTTGAAATTTTCCAGGATCTAACAGGAATTTCAGGCCAAAATGTTCCCTAGGGATGCAAGCATTCTCTACCGGTGCCCAAGAGCAAGCCACTAATCACTTTTCAAAAGGTAAATATTTAATGGTGGACTCTGGTGGTCAGTAAGCTCAAAAGCTTAAGGCTGTCTTTCTGCTGCCCCTACTAGATTTTGCCATGAACTCCAATCCCTTTGGGCATTTGTTGCTATTTGGGTAAAGCAGCTTGTGGATTTTAGGCACCCAAAGTTGTGGCTCATATTCTTATCCACTGAAAACCTTGAGAGCTTCTTGTTATTTGGGATCCCCTTAAAAAATAAATCTCTCCCTCCCTCCCTCCTTCCTGTCCTTTCTCCCATCTGTNAGGAAACTGTGATTTACATTGAAATTTTCAAAAGGGGATTTTCATAATGAGAGTTGGGACTCATTCAACATATAATCGATACATTTGCTTTCAAGACCATGTGGTCATAAAGATGGAATGGATTGATGTGACTAGCCAACCAACTAGTCAAAGGAATAATGCTCTGTTAAGTGGCAAAAAATCCTGAACCTTATCTGAAGGAAGATAGCTCCACGGAGCAGGATGTAATGTGGCATCCTGCAGGCAGATGTGCAGCTGCGCAGGGTTCCTCTAAGAGCTGAGAGAGCATTTTCCTCACTCTAATACATGGTGGTAGGCAGAACGATGTCCCCCAACCGCCACCCTATAAGATGTCAATGTCTCAATGCCTGAAACCTGTGAATATGCCATGTTACACGGAAAAGAGGAATTAAGGATGAAGATGGAATGAAGGCTGCTAATTAGCTGATCTTAAAGAGTCTAACATTAACTATAGGGGTGAGCTCCATGTAATCACAAAGTTCCTTCAAAAGCCGAAGAGAGGGGCGGGAGAGTCCGAATAGCACAACAGTGTGAGACAGACTCAACCAGCCATTGCTGACTTTGAAGAGCGAAGGGGCCATGGACCAAGGAATGCAGGAAGCCTCTAGAAGCCAGAAAATGAGAGAAAACAGATTTCACCCTAGAGCCTCCAGAAAGGAATACAAACCTGCCAACACCTGGATGTTAGCCCGGTGAGACCAATTTTGCACTTCTGAGCCCCAGAGCTACCAGATAGTAAGTGTATGTCGTATGAAGTCACTAAGGGTGTGGTAATTTGCTACAGCAGCAACACAGTGCTCATACATAGGTGGAAAATCTGCTGCCAAGTTATGTGCTCATGAGGAG
Source organism: Rhinopithecus bieti (assembly GCF_001698545.2). Lineage (NCBI taxonomy): Eukaryota > Metazoa > Chordata > Mammalia > Primates > Cercopithecidae > Rhinopithecus > Rhinopithecus bieti. The sequence goes on along the minus strand of NW_016809106.1, from coordinate 1,703,795 downwards.
CACTTCAGGCTTCGCTGGATAAGAAGTGGCTGCTTTGATCAGCACACCTGCAAACAGCAGAGGGTTGCTGTGCCCACTCATTCCCAAAGTCCAAGCTGCTCCCTTCAAGGTCGTAACCAATAGATCATCCTCCTCCTATAACCACCAGGGCTCATTCTTTGGCTGCTAGAGGAGGTGCCTGCTGAAGAAGGTGGATCTATATTGCCTGGCCAAATATAAATCTGATAGGATCAAGGCAATCTCAATGTGTGCTGTGCACATATTGCACTTCTATGTACCAAGAAGTACCAAGTGTGAAGTACTCTTTGTCCATTTTCTTGACTCAATGGCCAACTCATTGGCCACTGTCCACAAGCCACTGTTAAATGACTCTCTTTTCAGATAATTCCAATGAGGGAAGACAGAAAAGTCTTCCCAAGGTGGCAGATTGCACAATGGATGGCTAATCCTGTCTATACAAGTAAGAAATGGTTCATTATAACTAGTGTCTTTTCAGATGAGTCATTCAAGAGAATACAACCGTCAACTGGGAAGATGTGCTCTGGTATTTTGGTTTTGGTTTTTGTCCTGTTAACATTAACTTTCCCACAAACTAGGGAGGAAGGAGGTAGCTTTTCAAAAGTGTTCTCCATCATCTTGTGCCTGCAACTCCTGTTATTAATATTTATCACTGGCCTTGTTCTGATAGAGTCATAAGCAGTGCCTATGATTTCACTGTGGAAAAGAATGAAGCATCAGAAAGGATGCAGAGAAGCCTGAATTCTGAGGCTTCCTGCTCATGCATTTAGTGGACATCTCTGGCATAATACAGGTCGTTCTTAAGGAATTCCTTACATTTAATCAGACAGTTTTTGGGGCAGACCATTTTTATGTCTGTATTTGAAATTTTCCAGGATCTAACAGGAATTTCAGGCCAAAAATGTTCCCTAGGGATGCAAGCATTCTCTACCGGTGCCCAAGAGCAAGCCACTAATCACTTTTCAAAAGGTAAATATTTAATGGTGGACTCTGGTGGTCAGTAAGCTCAAAAGCTTAAGGCTGTCTTTCTGCTGCCCCTACTAGATTTTGCCATGAACTCCAATCCCTTTGGGCATTTGTTGCTATTTGGGTAAAGCAGCTTGTGGATTTTAGGCACCCAAAGTTGTGGCTCATATTCTTATCCACTGAAAACCTTGAGAGCTTCTTGTTATTTGGGATCCCCTTAAAAAATAAATCTCTCCCTCCCTCCCTCCTTCCTGTCCTTTCTCCCATCTGTCCTCCCTCCCTCCCTTCCTTCTTTCTTTCTTCCCTTCCTCCCTCCCTCCCTTCCTTCTTTCTTTCTTCCATTCCTCCCTCCCTTCTTCCTCCTTCTTCCCTCCCTTCTTCCTCCTTCCTTCCTTTTCCTCTTCACGTGTCTTTTTTCTTTTTTCCCTTTCTTTTTTTCTAATGGGACTTAACAATACCCCAAATGTAAGATAGGATTTCTCCAGTATCCAAGGAGTTGTACCATGTGTTACTCATTTCAGGGTAGCATCAGTGAAACATTTTTTCATCACTTAACAAATATGCCTGATTCTTCAAATTTTCCCTGTTGGGTCGTCCTCATAATTCTCCAGAATTGACAAGCCAGCCTCATCTTGCCATAGGAGTCGTGCTGGTGCCAATTCTGACAGCCTTCTTATTTGTAAGCCTGATAATCATTATACCAGTAAAGTTGTATATCAAAGTATCTTTTATTATTAGTAAGTCTGGATCTCTACATAAAAGTTTTGGGACATGGATAAGGGAATAAGCATATCTTTGTGTGGAAACTGTTGAAGTAGATTGTGTGCGGTCTCTCAAATAAAGGCAAATTGAGATTGGCTTTTTTTCAGAAACTAGGATTGAAAAAAAAAAAGGAATTTTTCAGATGGATGACAGTATTGTAAGCCCCTGGTGCCTACCAAGCTTCCTTTTTAGCTTGAACTATATTGAATACTGTCAAAGCTACAGGAATCACCACTTTATTTAGACCTTAATAATCTATAACGTCAACCAAGAAAAGCTGACTGCTTTGGTCAAATAAGCCATCTGTATAGAGAGGTATTACGAGCCAGGAGACCAGCCTCTGTGACATCCTTAGTTAATACAGATGTCGCCAGTCCCTTCCCAGGAAATCCATCTTGTTTTTGTTTGGGGATTACTGGGTCTTTCTGGCAGAGAGGTACTCAGTCAATGTGCACAATTACAACAGGTATATCCACCATTTTCACCACACCTGTCCCCTCATGTGGAAGTTCACCCTGGCCTGCACATAAGGTGTGGCTGGGCCAGCTGGATATGAGATGAGACCTTTCCTTTTGAACAGCCACCTTTCCCTACTCTCTCTGAGCAGCCTCCACTTCTTTAGTACAATGGCCAGGTATAATTACACTGATTAAGCTCAGTGTAAAATGTGGCTTCCCAACAAATGGCCATAAAACTAGCTTCAGCATGTGGTCCCAGATCTCTTGGTAGAAGTGGTGGAAGAGTAGACCAGCCCTCCCCATGCAGTGGGGTCACCTAGCTGGTCCTCCTCACCCGCTTCCACTATTAATCCTCCTACCATCACAAGAATGGAATCAAAATCTTTCTTCACGAACGCCATGTTTCATCCCTTCCTGAACCTCCATCAGGGAATTTTTCAAATCAGCTAACTTAAGCATAAGTACTCTAAATTCCTAGAATATTATCGCGGAGAGAAGAACATCAATTTTTCTTTTTTCTTCCAAGGTATTTAGGTTTTACTTATTGGTGGACAAGGAATTCTACGATAGGCTGAGTAATTCTCCTCCCTGAAGATGTCCAGGTCTTAATCCCTGTGATATGACCTTACATAGCAAAAGGGACTTTGCTGCTGTGATTAAGAAACTTGAGATGGGATTAAGAAACTTGAGATGGGACAATTGTTCTGGATTATCTGGATGGTCCCAATGTCATCATAAGAATGCTTATAAGAAGAAAGCAGGGAGAGGGGATGTGATGTTAGAGCCAGAGGTCAGAATGATGAAATCTGAAGTTGAAGGAAGGAACCAGAAGTCAAGGAATGCAGCCAGCCTTCAGAAGCTGAAAAAGTCAAAGGATCAGAATCTCCCCTCAGGAAACCTTGACTTTGGCCCAGGAAAAGAACTTTGGAAACTATTCAGCTCTGAAATTTTAGATTTCTGTTGATAGAGTTATTTCTTCTGTGGTCTATTTTCAGTATCTCTTAGGATAGAGTAGAGTTATTCCAGCCTATGAATAGGGGGCCTAGTTCTCACTCCACCTCCCTAGCTCTACTCACCAGTAATCGTCAAACAGCTCCATCTTGAAAGGGGAGGTCTGTAAGACAATCGAAGGGAAGCGTTCTGCTCAACTGTCCATGTCACCCTTTTATCATTTGTATACGATATTATTATTAGTGTCTTCACAACAGGAAAGAAAAACAGAAGAGGGAGGCGCGGGTTGGCCCAAGAGATCCTGTGCCTTCAAACCCTACGAGTCCATACTTTAAAACAAAATGAAGAAATTAAGTCTTAAGGAACTAGAGAGTCGCCTGCAACAAGTGGATGGATTCGAAAAGCCCAAGCTACTTCTAGAACAGTATCCTACCAGGTCACACATTGCAGCATGTATGCTCTATACAATCCATAACACGTATGATGACATTGAAAATAAAGTCATTGCAGATCTAGGATGTGGTTGTGGAGTACTTAGCATTGGAACTGCAATGTTAGGAGCAGGGTTGTGTGTTGGATTTGACATAGATGAAGATGCATTGGAAATATTTAATAGGAATGTGGAAGAGTTTGAGTTAACAAATATTGACATGGTTCAATGTGATGTGTGCGTATTATCTAACAGAATGTCCAAGTCATTCGATACAGTGATTATGAATCCTCCCTTTGGGACCAAAAATAATAAAGGGACAGATAGGGCTTTTCTAAAGACTGCTTTGGAAATGGCAAGAACAGCAGTATNTACAATCCATAACACGTATGATGACATTGAAAATAAAGTCATTGCAGATCTAGGATGTGGTTGTGGAGTACTTAGCATTGGAACTGCAATGTTAGGAGCAGGGTTGTGTGTTGGATTTGACATAGATGAAGATGCATTGGAAATATTTAATAGGAATGTGGAAGAGTTTGAGTTAACAAATATTGACATGGTTCAATGTGATGTGTGCGTATTATCTAACAGAATGTCCAAGTCATTCGATACAGTGATTATGAATCCTCCCTTTGGGACCAAAATAATAAAGGGACAGATATGGCTTTTCTAAAGACTGCTTTGGAAATGGCAAGAACAGCAGTATATTCCTTACACAAATCCTCAACTAGAGAACATGTTCAAAAGAAAGCTGCAGAATGGAAAATCAAGATAGATATTATAGCAGAGCTTTGATATGACCTGCCAGCATCATACAAGTTTCATAAAAAGAAATCAGTGGACATTGAAGTGGACCTAATTCGGTTTTCCTTTTAAAAGCCCCTGCAAACAAAAGTAGTTTAAAACCTATTTAAAATGAATAAAAAATTGGTTTACTAAAAAAACAAAAACAAACAAAAACAACAACAACAACAACAACAAAAAAAACAGAAGAGGGACACACAGGAAGGAAACACTTAATTCCTGGTATGCTTCTCCATCACCTGTGAAGATGGTAAAAACCCATGAAAAAAAACCATCAAAATTGAGAGTGTGTTTGCATTACATAGAAAAGAATAAGGAACAGCCGGGAGGTTGTGTCTTATTCCCAAGTGGACACGAAACAGGGAAACTGGCTTAAAAGCCCCATAGGTGGTGGCAACAGAAAGAACAGTAGTTAGGTTAAGTAGAATTAAATGAAGGGAGTGCCAGGCAGTTGGTGAAGTCTGAGAAGTTCCCTTGGGATTTAAGGGAAATGCAGACAGGAGCTTCTACTCCTGACATCTCCGTCATTCAATTCATACTTGGAGTCCCAAAGCTCACCCAGCCCTCCTAACAATGGCAATGTCATTGTGTCTGTGCTCCTTTTCATTTGTCTCCATTTTTCCAGGACCCCTGCTCCAGACAACAGATTTGATAACCTGGGGTCAGCAGCAAGGATAGTCCCCACTTCCATTCCAAAGCTTGAAAGGAAGTGTGCAGCGAACATACCCTTCCATGCAAGGGTATGTTATGCTGGGATGAGTCCCGAGCACCCTACTGGAATGCTCTTTGACCATCTCCATAAATACTTAGAGATTGGATATGCCAGTATTATTCACCCACTGCTAGAGTTCAGACACGTTTTGGCTTAACAAAGCTTGTGTGGGTCTAATCTCCCAATATATCACACTGTTTCCAGGGAACACACATTTCAATTGCAAGATTCTTTTAAACAATCTTTGGAAGTTGAAGAGAGCCTGTATAGATCCACAGGAAACACAGAACTCATCCCATAAGTACAATTAAATACAAATAACAGAAGAGTTAATGCCAACCTAGTGTTCTACTTGTCATGCAAGAGGCAAATTAATTAAGAAGGATTGTCAGTACAGAAGAGCAATGTGAATTTTGAAGAGCTCTTAGCAAAGCAGATTTTTTTTCCTTACATTTGGAGCATGGTTAAAAAGTGCACTAAGGCTAACAAACTAGAATAGTCATATAATGAGCACCTATAGCTTTTCTTGAAATATTTAAAAAACATTTGCAATGCTGAAGTGCATCTAATAAGAAGACACAGATCTTCCAATCAGCATCTGATACGAAATGACTGAAATGCGGTCAAGCCAGAAATTTGCATACATTTAAAGTCAGTCAACTGGGGCACCTGTTCAAAGCAGGGAGGCTCTTCCCCTCCATTGTGTTAACTGTTTCCAAGATGGCACATGTAGGTGCCCAGAGAGCAGGGTTATTACGCATTTGTAGTTCCACCAGGTTGAGGAGGTCTAGATCTTTAGATTTAGATGAACTGGAACAATAACCTTGGGAGATAAGGTTGGAAGACTGGTCAGAGGCTCAAAAGGAGTAAGTCTAAGATCATTTACATAGGGTGGATTAATGAAACAGATTGCAAAAATATAGGAAAGTTCGTAACTGCAATGAAATCTTAGGAGATGATGGTTCCTTATCATCTATGGATCGACATCACATGATACGAAGCCTTCCTGTATTGTCTCTCTCAGTGTTTTGACAAGATGTTCTCTCCAGTTCTGTGAGCCAGAAAAACCTGGAGAACGTCTGGAGGGGAAAAATCAAGAAAATGACAGATAAACAAGATGCCTCTTCCTTGGTTCAATGATTTAGAGATTTTCACTTGGAAAAAAGGTCTGAGGGTGCTGAGTTGGTAGCAATAGGAAGCCGAGTGTCACCAGGAGGAGAAAGGCCAAAGTTTTGCTGCCACTTCCCCTACAGACTAAAGCAAAAGAAATGACCAGAATGCCAGATGAAGAAGTTTATGGTGGATATAAAGTTGAACTATGTCCCTGAAAAAGCAACTAGTTCTTCAGGTACAGGTCTTCTTCTCTAAACGATGACATATCAGAAATGCTTCAAAACAGCAAAGCACAGTGAGAAATCCCTCAGTGAGTGCTGACTCCTTCACCTGTGATGCAAATGTGAATGGACTGACATTCATGCAGGTCATCTGTTTCTTCTGCTCATTATTGCAAAGACTACAAACCTTTTGTGGGCGGGTGGAGAGGCGGATGGAAGATAAAAAGAAGACCCATTAAAATAGAAGGGAAGCGTGGCCCAAAGAAGAAATGGAGTTAAAATAACCCAAAGTGAAATTTAGCAAACCCAGAAAGGAAACCTTGAAAGAGGTCTGAAAAATACCTGCTGCATCATTGTTCGCAAGTCATGACCCACTTTCAGAGACTGCTCTCTGACTCATGTCTGTTTTGCAAAGAGAACTTAGTGTACCTGGTGGAATTAATCAGGAGTCTCGCCTTGCTGCAGGGTAGCTACATTTCATCACAATACTGGTCTGATTCCTTAACTTCATTCACTTTGGGCTATTAAAATGGTCTCCTTCTGGTTATAAAGAAAAAGCCTGTGGGGCATGGTGGCTCACAGCTGTACTCTCAGCACTTTGGGAGGCAAAGCCTGGAGGATCACTTGAGTCTAGGAGTTCAAGATCATCCTGGGCAACATAGGGAGACCCTGTCTCTACAAAAAATTTTAAAAAAAATTAGCATGGCATGGTGGCCATTGTCTGGAGTCCCAGCTACTTGGGTGGCCAAAGCAGGAGGATTTCTTGAGTTCAGGAGGTCAAGGCTGCAGTGAAAACTGATCACACCACTGCACTCCAGCCTGGGAGATAGTGAGACCTGTCTCAAAAAAATTAAAAGGAATAAGCCTGTCCATTTTACCACTTCCATCCTTTCCCCGCCCCCCCATCTCCAACATCCCACCTCCTGAAGCAGGCTGGATGTGAGCTCCAGCCCCATGGTGTGCCCTTCCCACCCATCTCCTTCCACCCTGTTCTTCCTCCTTTCTCACTGGAGGCGGGAGGGAGAAGGAAGAGGTGTTTCCTTACATAAAGGCAGGCCATGAGGCTACCAGGCCACTGCCTATGTCTGTGGGCCATCTCTGCCAAAGTGACTCCTGGGCTCTAGCAGGGGCCAGTTAGGTGGCTGGAGCTCTCTGCCACCCCACATCTTTGCACTTTTGGCTCTGCATCTTTGATGCCTACACCTTGCTTTGCCCCTTCTGCCACACTCCTGCAGGAACACATCTAAATCCCTCCATTGCCAGTCTCTTTTCTCCCCTGCGACCCTGCCCTTGTCCATCTTCCTTGAAGAAACCTTTAAGCATAGAGGGACATGGTCCTTGCTCAAAGTCTGGCTGAATCCCTGTGTGATCTCCCTACTGTACTCCAGCAGCCCAAGGCAAGTCACCAGCTCAGAAGCTGAGCTGACAGCCAGTTGGGGAAGAAGATGCCAGTTTTCCTTTCTTGCTGCCTCCTACAAACTTTAAGGGCTATTCCCATCCTTAGGCTCCATCTTCCCCAAGTGTAGTTTCCTTTCCTCTCCTAGTTCTCCTGTTAAACTTCTAAATGGAAAAGATCACCAAACCAGTGAGGTCTCTACTGCCCCTAGAGAGATTAGCTCTTCTATCAAGAACTGGGCCCTTCAACTTGGTCCTGGGGGAGCCATATCTGCTGAAGTCTCTGCTCAGTGACCTCTAGAGCCAGGAGAGGTGCTCATTTGGCACTTCACACAGAACTGTCACGCTGACGTCTGACGTTTCCCTGACATTTGGGAGGAGAGGCCTTTGTTGGAGGAGGCCTAAAGTCTCTTTAGCCTGCAGGGAAAATCTCCAAGGCCAGGACAAGCCTCTTGATGGCTATGGGATGCTAGAACCAGCTTAGGTTTAGGAGGAAAAGGAGGAGAAAGGAGAGTTAGAAGGAGCAGGCAGTGGAGACAGGAGGGTAGAGAGGTATACAATGTGCGAAAAAGAGATGCATATGGCGGGGAGCTGCAGTGGGCCACCTGGCCTGGGATCACCTGGCCTGGGATCACCTGTGTCTCATCTGTCCCATCTGTTGCTAAGTAAAAACACGACCGAATCACCATGATTTGGTGTCTCTGGGGGCCTTCTTATTAGGCTTTTCCCCCTGTATTCTGAGTCCATGATTCTGCCTTACCCTCCAAGTTGATCTATACCTCCATGCAGTGGTATTTGTCCTCTTTAGTTGTAATTCTGTCCCAGGCTGTTAGCAATATTGCCTTCTTATTATCTCCTCCACTGAGGATGACTCATGGTCCTTTCCGCTCAAAGCACTGGCTCAATAATTCCTGAGTGTGCCTCGTCCATCATCCTTCATGTGTGAAGGACCAAGCCTTTATGAAAATGGAAAAATATATTGGCCTTTGGCTGCAGTAGTGCTCACTGTGGATCACATATCACATCTCTCTTGTGTTCATAAAGGTTGTAGCTCTTGAGAAGCTTTAACTTCTCCACAGAGCTAACCCCTCCATCGAGGCCTGGTACACTGACCCTCAGCACATTTCTCGCTCTCTTCTTTCTCCTTCCCTGGCTGTATTTAAACATGACAAGAGCCCATATCTTTTTGAAATAGGAATTATAACTCTGTTTGTTAAAGTCACTGCCTTCCTTCTTTTCCTTTGTGCTGACCTAACTTCTCACATGTCACCCAGCTATTTCCTGCAGGCTGTGTGCACAGCCGCTAGTATCCTGGTGGCCAACCTCACAGGAGAGCTTCATCTTGCCTCGTGGCTCCTGGACTATTCCACAGTGTTGTTCTGGAAGGTTCTTCGTCAAATACCCCTCCACTTTCTCCCACTTACTAACGTTCTCTTATTTCTGAGTCTTTCTGGTTTACTTCCTAATTACAGATTACATGTCCTATCATAAATCACTCACATCTCCTTCAGATCCAATAAGCCACTTTGTTTTTATGACACTTTCTTTGTGTCATTTTTGGATGATTACAAGTGGCTACTGTAGGTTACTGGGCAGCCCTTTTTGGCTTCTTTTACATCTTCCTGGGCAATCCCGCTGTGAAGTGTGATATATGAAATGCTGTCTCTGTGGTTCAGAGCTCTAAATTGGAGTCAGACAGTCATTGTGAGAAGGACAGCCCGTGTTTCTTGCTAACTGGCAAAACAAACAAACAAACAAAAAACAACCAAAAAAAACCCAGGAAAAACCAGGAACTTGTCTTGAACCTTTGAAGTGGGTCAAACTGCAGTGACCACCACATTCTGGAAAACAGCTGAATTTCTCCAGCACTGCAACCCTCGAACAGTGACCACCAGTAAACTATGGATGCATGTTCTAAGTCAGCCACCTCTACCAATAATAATTCTCCAAAACAATTTGTGTAATCACTCTGAGCTTCCTTTTAGTTTTCTCTTAAAATCCCCTACTCCCCTCTGTCTCTTCAGAAGCCAAATTCAGAAGCCTGAATTACAATTTCTAAGAGTAAGACCCCAATAAACGCCCTGTCTTCTTGCATTGCAGTTTGGTCTCTCCCCTCTTCTTGGCTGACACTACCCAGTGAATTTACCCATTTCCCTTCTTCTTTAGAGCTTCTCTTCCTCTCCTTTTATACCACTAGTTACCCCTCCTTTGACCATTTCATAGATTCCACAATCTGGTGAAGCACTGTTTCTTAAGATGCATTACTTTCCAAACCACCCTGCCAAAAAGCATACCCAGCTCTCTCTCCTCTGATATTAATAACAGGGCACTGGCCTACGTGGTTTACGTGATCCAACCCTGGGATATTACCTGTCTGATCTCACCTCCTACCCCTCGCCACCTCACTTTCTAGGTTCCAGCCACACTCTTTGTTACTCCTTGTTATCGGCTGAATATCGTCCCCCACAAAAGATATATTGAAACCTTAGCATCTGGGACCTACAAACATGGCCTTGTTTGGAAATAGGGTCTACACAGATGTAATCAAGTTAAGATCATGTCATTAGGATAGGTCCTAATCCAGTACAACGTAAGCACTTATAAGAAGGGGAGAATAGATACAGAAAGAAACGCGCCTAGAGGAGATGGCCACATGAAGACAGAGACAGAGATTAGAGTGATGCATCCATAAAGCCAAAGAATGCTGAGTACTGGTGGCCACCAGTAGAAGCCAGGCAGAGGCAAGGAAGGATTCCACCCTGAGTCTCAGAGTGACCATGGCCCTGCCCCTTCTCAGTCTTGGACTTCTAGCCTCCAGCATCATGGGAGAACATATTTCCATTGTTCCACATCTCTCAGTGTGTGGTACTTCGTTCCCACAGCCCTTGGAAGCACACTCCTGGAGTACATGCCTTAGAGACCTAGCTCTGAGGTTCTCTCTTTGACTGCCTTCAAGCTCTGCTCTGAGGCTGCTTCTCAGAGATCTTCTCAGAGAGGGCTTTCCTGACCATTTGCTACAGAATGGCAGCTGCCTCTCTCCACCCACTCCTTATCACTGACCACCCGCTTTACTGTGTTGTATTTCCTCCATGGCCCGCATCACCATCTCACCCACGATCAATGCATGCCTGTGTATTAGTCCTTTTACACATGTCTGATAAAGACACACTCGAGACTGGATAATTTATAAAGGAAAGAGGTTTAATTGACTCATAGTTCCACATGGCTGAGGAGGCCTCACCATCATGGCGGAAGATGAAGAAAGAACAAAGGGACATCTTACATGGCATCTGACAAAGAGAGAATTTGTGCTGGGAAACTCCCTTTTATAAAATCATCCAATCTCGTGAGACTTACTATCACAAGAACAGCAGAAGAAAGACCTGTCCTCACGATTCAATGACCTCCCACTTGGTCCCTCCCACGACATGTGGGAATTATGGGAGCTACAATTCGAGATTTGTGTGGGGACATGGCCAAACGATATCAGCCTATATGTGTTTATTGTCACTTCCCCCTACTCATGGGGGTCTATTTTGTTCACTGCCGGATTATTGAGTTCAAAAACAGAGCCTGGAACTTTAAAGCCGCTCAATGATTATCTGTTGAATATGAATTAGTTCCACTTTCACATATCAACATAGCAAGTATTTGGGTCTATATGTTGCTTTATGTTGGTATGTGCAGACGGCTGTTTGATTCTAACTTCCTAAAGGGCAGTGGTTGAATCTAGTTGTGTAAACAGCGGCTCAGCACAGAGTCACACACAACGTGTGTGTGCATTCAGCTTCCCTTGCCGACAATAGCAGATCTCAAAATGTGGATGATGAACAGTACAAGTATTCTGTCTATAAAACTATGGAACTGGTTTTACATTTAACTGTTGGAGAGAGATTTCCTTATTTATTTTGCAGCCCACACTAAGAATAACTCACACTCCTTTGCCACCTGCTCTGTGCTGGCAGTCTACGTGTGTTCTCTCTGCCATGATATGGAGTCTCGTCGCAGTTTCATAGTCTGGGAGACAGAGTCTCAGAGAGGTAAAGCAACTTGCTCAAGGTCATGGAGCTAGAAAGTAGCATGGCAGCCAGGGTTCAAATGCAGGCAGCCTGACTCCAGAGCCCTTGCTATAAGCTCAGTGGTATCTTCTCTACTGATATTTAATCAAAGAAATACAGGCTCTTTTCCAAAAATGTGAAACAATTTATGATGAAAGAAAGAGAAGAAATGATTCAAAGGTAGTCGACTGAAAAGATGAATAGCACATTCGCTTGAACTATATGAGGTAGAAAGAACTAAGAATAAAATAGAAATTATGAAGCATTTTAAGTCTAGTAGACAGGAACGAGTCTCAATTTTTTTAACAGATGAAATAGTCTAAATTTGTTGGAATAAAAAGTTATGGGGGAGGGGAAACGTACGTATATTTTATACACAGAAATCAATTTCTATGTTCTATACTTAAAGGCAATCTGAATTTTGACAAAATATTAGTATAAATGATATAAATATATTGAAACTATCTAGTCCAGACACACAGACACACACACACAAACAGACAACTGCAAATATGATGGCTGTCTTCCATCAGTTCTAAGCGGGTATGCCTTAGGTTATATTTTTCTGGCAACTTCTAATTTAAGACTTAGTGTAGCCATCAGTGTAGGAAGCAGGCGACTTTCCCTGACTCCACAAGGCTGGGATGTAGCATTCTGTAAGGACTCTCGCCAGCTGTGGCGTCATCTCTTCATCACGCCTAACACATGGTATTAGAATGCCCTGTTGACTGGGTGTGATGGTTCACACCTGTAATCCCAGCACTTTGGGAGGCCAAGGCTGGTGGATCTCCTGAGGTCAAGGGTTCATGACCAGCCTGGCCAACATGGTGAAAACCCATCTCTACTAAAAATACAAAAATTAGCCTGGTGTGGTGGTGAATGCTTATAATCCCAGCTGCTTGGGAGGCTTGAGGCAGGAGAATCACTTGTACCAGGGGGCAGAGGTTGCAGTGAGCCAATATCGTGCCACTGCACTCCAGCCTGGGCAACAGAGGAGACTCTGTGTCTCTTAAAAAAAAAAAAAAGCGAATGCAAATGCCCAGTTTACTGCTGTGGCTTCACCTCTCCATCATGTGTAATACATGGTATTAGAATGCCCTGTTTACTTATTTTCTCTCCTGCAGGTTGTGGTTTCTTTTTATTTTATTTTATTTTTTTGAGACAGAGTCTCACTCTGTCACCCAGGCTGGCGTGCAGTGGCCTGATCTCCAGTAACTGCAGCCTCATCCTCCCAGGCTCAAGAGATCCTCCTGCCTCAGCCTCCCCAGTAGCAGGGACTACAGGGGGGCACCACCATGCCCAGCTAATTTTTGCAATTTTTGTAGAGACAAGCTCTGGCTATGTCGCTGATGCTGGTCTTGAACTCCTGAGCTTAAGTAATCCTCCCACCTCAGCCTCCCAAAGTGCCCGGTGGCTCCCAAAGGCATGAGCCACCACACCCAGCCAGATTCCTTAAAGACAGGATCTATATGCTATTGATATTTGGACCCTCCCACTAACACAAAGCTAGCTATCAATACACTCTTGCGTTCCACTAGGACTGAAAATTTCATTTCTTTAAAAACAAAAATGCTTTATAGCAGTTAGGATGATATAATTGGAAAGATAATTGGAAAGATTGTTGGGAGTTAGAAAAATAAAATCAAGATTGATTTCCTAGAGCAAGAGTTCTTATCTTGGGCCTGTGTAAGTTTACTATATAAGATCTGTAAACACTTCATATATATATATGTATACATATATATATACACATACATATATATATATATGTGTATATATATATATGGAGCTAGAAAGTAGCATGGCAGCCAGGGTCCAAATGCAGGCAGCTTGGCTCCAGAGCCCTTGCTATAAGCTCTTGCTATATATATAAGCCCTTTGCTATATATATATATATATATATATTATATTATATATATATATATATGAGCTTGACGCTACTTTTTGATATAGCAAGAAGTAATCAGGTCAAAACCTGAAATTACATCTTTATCAGTGCGTGCTCACCAGACATTTCTAACAAAAGAAAGGAGTACAAGTCAATCCTTCTCACACATAAAGTCACATAATAAAGTTTGAATTTTGAAATAAGGCATGTTGTTTAAAATGAGGCATGTTAATAAGGATGGTCTATGTTTAAAAGAAAATACATTTTCCAATTATTTGAACATTTATAATTTTGTTAGCTTAACTTACATTTTTAAAATTTAATTGATTTATTAACTTATAACAAAATTAAATATGTAGCTGGGCATGGTGGTGTACACCTATAATCCCAGATACGTGAGAGGTTAAGGCTGAGGACTGAGTGTGCCCAGGAGTTCAAGGCTACAGTGTGCTATGATTGCACACCACTGCACTCCAGCCTGGGTGACAGAAAGAGGCCTTGTCTCTAAAAATAAATATATAAATAGAAATATTTAAACATTTTAAAATAATCCCTATTTGCCACTTGAAAATGTGCAAACACTTTTAAATCACTAAGATACATATTACCTTGAATGAAGCCATATAGTGTGTACATATATATACATATATACACTCCTTGTTTTGTATAACTGTCTATATACGAAAGGGGGTGCCACCTGCATGTCAACTCTGGTGTATGCATTGGAAGAAATGGGGAAAAGTGCAGGCAGGAGGAACATAAATAAACTGCAATCCTCACAATCCATGAAATGTACTTAGTATCCCCAAATCAATGGGATAATCACAATATTCTTAGCTGAGGGGAGTTTCCAAAAAGAATGAAGAAAAGATTTATAAAAAATGCTCAAAAGTTAGCAGCATTTAGACACCTCCTAAAAGATGCTTATAGTCCATACACCTGAGGAAGTATCCATGTTTAATAATTCCTCTGTCTAGAGGCTTAATTTATGCTGACTTTCCAAAAAATCTAGGAGACAATGTAGATGACAGACATCGTTCAAGGAGTACTGCCATCCATCCACACTAATCATGCCTGTGCCCTTGAAAGTGCGAGGATCCACTTCCATCTCAGATATTCATTAGCCCATGAATACGGACCACACAAACTGTGTTTGCAGCAATCACCTGACCCCTCACTTTATTCCTTCTCCTTCTCCTATCCTCTTTAATTTTTCCTCAACTGCTTTTCTTCTGATCTTATCTCAATCTGGCTCTGACTACTGTCTATGTGACTACACTCCTATCTCAGTTTTTAAACACTTGCTGATCTACAAAGTATTTAAAGCTAAATATTCTACCCTGGATCAGAGAACTCAGTGGAATTCAAACTCTGCCTTAGTCACTGGAGATTGCTGAGCTAGACCTCACCCAGCCCTCCCTCCTCAGTTCCACCTCACTGCTGGGAGGGTGATATGGTTTGGTTCTGTGTCCCCACCCAAATCTCACTTTGAATTGTAAAAATCCCCATGTGTCAAGGGCAGGACCAGGTGAAGGTAATCAGATCACAGGGGTGGTTTCCTCCATGCTGTTCTTGTGATAATGAGTGAGTCTCATGAGATCTGAGCATCTGACATTTCCCCTGCTTGAACACATTCTCTCCCCTGCCACCCTGGGAAAAGGTGCCTTCTGCCATGATTGCAAGTTTCCTGAGGCCTCCCCAATGCTGTGAGCCAATTAAACTTCTTTCTTTTATAAATTACCTAGTCTTCAGTAAATTGGTACCAGGAGTGGGCTGTCATTGTAAAGACACTTGAAAATATAGAAGTGTCTTTGAAACTAGGTAATGGGCAGAGGTTGGAACAGTTTGGAGGGCTCAGAAGAAGACACGTAGATGTGTGAAAGTTTGGAACTTCCTAGAGACTTGTTAAATGGCTTTGACCAAAATGCTGATAGTGATATGGACAATGAAGTCCAGGCTGAGGTGGTCTCAGATAGATATGAGGAACTTCTTGGGAACTGGAGCAAAGATGACTCTTGCTATGCTTTAGCAAAGAGACTGGCAGCATTTTGCTCCTGCCCTAGAGATCTGTAGAACTTTGAAACTGAGAGAGATGATTTAGGGTATGTGGCAGAAGAAATTTCTAAGTCACAAACCATTCAAGAGAAAGCAGAGCACAAAAGTTTGAAATATTTGAGGCCTGATAATGTGATAGAAAAGGAAAACTCATTTTCTGGGGAGAAATTCAAGCTTGCTGCAGAAATCTGCATAAGTAATAAGAAGCTGAATGAATGCTAATCACCAAGACAATGGGGAAAATATCTCCAGGGCATGTCAGAGACCTTCACCTCCCCTCTCTTCACAGGCATGGAGGCCTAGGAGGGAAAAATGGTTTTGTGGGCTTGGCCCAGGGCCTCCCTGCTCTGTGCAGCCTCAGGACATGGTGCCCTGTGTCTCAGATGCGTTGGGTCCAGTCATGGCTAAAAGGGGCCAAGGTACAACTCAGGCCATTGCTTCAGAGGGTGCAAGCCCCAAGCTTTCGTGGCTTTCATGCTGTGTTGAGCCTGTGGGTGCACAAAAGTCAAGAATTAAGGTTTGAGAATCTCTGCCTAGATTTCATAGGATGGGTGGAAATGCCCTGAATGTCCAGGCAGAGGTTTGTTGCAGGTGTGGAGCCCTCCTGGATAACCTCTGCTAGTGCAGTGAGGAAGAGAAACAAGGGGCTGGAGCCCCCACACAGAGTCCCCACTGGGGCACTGCCTACTGGAGCTGTGAGTAGAGGGTCACCATCCTCCAGAACCCAGAATGGTAGATCCACTGACAGTTTGTACCATGTGCCTGGAAAAGCTGCAGACACTCAACATCAGACTGTGAAAGCAGCTGGGAGTGGGGCTGTTCCCTGCAAAGCCATAGGGCAGAGCTGCCCAAGGCCATGGGAGCCCATCTTTTGCATCAGCATGACCCGCAAGTGAGACATGGAGTCAAAGGAGATCATTTTGGAACTTTAAGGTTTAATGACTGCCCTGTTGGATTTTAAGCTTGCATGGGGCCTATAGCCCCCTTGTTTTGGCCAATTTCTCCCACTTGGAATAGGTATATTTCCCCACTGACTGTACTCCCATTGCACCTTGGAAGGAACTAACTTGTGTTTGATTTTACAGGCTCATAGGGAGAAGAGACTTGCCTTGTCTCAGATGAGACTTTGGACTTGGACTCTTGAGTTAATGCTGAAATGAGTTAAGACTTTGGGGATTGTTGGGAAAGCATGATTGTGTTTTAAAATGTGAGGACATGAAACTTGGGAGGGGCCAGGGCAGAACGATATGGTTTGGCTCTGTGTCCCCACCCAAACCTCATTTTGAACTGTAACAATCCCCAGATGTCAAGGGTGGGACCAGGTAGAGGTAATTGGATCATGGGGTCGGTTCCCTCCACTGCTGCTCTCGTGATAGTGAGTTCTCACGAGATCTGATGGTTTTATAAGTGTCTGACATTTCCCCTGCTTGTACTCATTCTCTCTCCTGCTGCTCTGTGAAGAGGTGCCTTCTGCCATGATTATAAGTTTCCTGAGGCCTCCCCAGCCATGCAGAACCATGAGTCCATTAAACCTCTCTTCTTTATAAATTACTCAGTCTTGGGTATTTCTTCATAGCAGCATGAGAATGGACTAATACAGAGGGGAACTGAGGAGATGGTCTTAAATCCAAGTTCACTAGAGCAGTAGGAAAAGTTAGGGATGAGGATTTTTATCTGCTGACTTACGGAAGCAAATTATCATCATTGCACATATAAGATCTGGTATCATTTTGAAAATAAACTGACGTTCTTGGCTTTATTATATTAACACTGTACAAATCACAGGAATAAGGAACAAGAAAGGAATGATTTATGACCCCCTGCATATAGAAGATGTAGTTCTGCCTTTTTTTTCAATGGCCTACGCATTGTGTGAGCAAAGTCAATACCAATAATGAAATGTAGACTGAAGGGCTAAATCGGTTCAATAAAATGCAATAGAAAGACTAGAGGACTGAGTAAATTTGGAAAGGCTAGTGCCTGCAAGATTAGTATTTATTTGGACAACAGGTAATTACAAAAATCAATGTCTGTATATGAAAACACGACAGGCAGCCATCTGTCACAAAGGGAGAACCAATTACTAATAGTTTGGACTTGCAGTTAGAATGAGAGAACAAAACAGATCTGTGTAGAATCCTTATTAGAGTTTACGTGTGTGTGTGTATGTGTGTGTGTGTGTGTGTGTGTGTATGTGTGTGCATGCAAATATGCATGCCTCCCTATGTAACTGAATGGGAGAAAGAAAGGGAAACTCCGGAAGCTCACTTTGTGTTTTATTTAAGTCTTTTGTACTTCCCGTGTTCCTTTGGCTAACACTTGCTAACTTCAATCTCATTTTGTCAACTCAGGATCAGGGTGTACACTCAGTCATACATCACTCTTCCCTTCCTTCTCATCCCAGCCTCCCAGGTCTCCTAGGAACATTATCATGGGTCCTGGCAGTGTTTGCAGCCTTTAGAAGGTAGTATGGAGGGTTGCCATCGATAACATGAACTGCTGCTAGGAGTGCCAGCTGCTGGAGGCCACCCCAAACAATGAGAAGTGATACAAGCAATCTTGAGTGCACCCATAGCAAAATATAAAAAAATAAGCAGAAGCACACATATGTACACACACACACACACAGACATATACACACATACTAAGACACACACATATACACACAGAGACACAGGCATACACACAGACACAGACACATGTACACACAGAGATACATGTACACACTGACACATAGAAATATATATGAAATAAAACAGTAACTTTAGTGTCTTTACTGTTCCTGGCCAAAACGAAGGAAGATGAATGCACATTTCGCCACTAAGCAGTTTGCATATGTTGAGTCATTTGATTCTTACAAAGACTCTACAGAGAAGGTATCAGCATCTTCATTTTAAAGATTAGAAAAGAAGCCCCAGTATAATCAGGTAGTTCGAGGTGACTGAGCTGGCAAGCAGGAAAGCCAGCCTGGGAAGCTCATCCATTCGCCATGACTTGTGCTGGTCACCCCTTCATTGGAAGGCCTGTGTTCACTACAGTGCACTAGGGGTCATTCTGATGTAGCCAGAAACAAGTCTACAGTTGCTGTCACTACAGCTCCTGTCAGGTGGCATCGCCACTGAGAGGCCCCAAGGCTGGCCCATGGATCATGTTTACGGAGCCAGTTAGACCATGACTTCAGACTTTCCCGGGCCATGAAGCCTGCACTGCCTGGCCGGGTGACTCCCTGTAATACAGTCTGACTCTATCTCTTGATGTTTGACTTCTGACAGCTTTAAAGCCTCACCCTTCCCTCCTCTGCCCCACATCTGAGCAAGCTGATAAAACTCAAGAGCTTCCTTTTCTGGTACCCGCAGGAGTTTCAACCCGTACAAGGCCCAGTCTGCATGTGAGAACCCACTTCCTACAACCATAAAAACTCCATGCCAATTTCCTTTCCAAAAGCTTTCTCAAGCCAGTTTTGGACCTGCCTAGGATCCACTAAGCTTGACCCAGAAAACCTCACTGTGTTAAGTGACACTTTTTCAGGCCCTCTTGGTGTGTGAGTCATGCCAGCAACCTTGGCATCAGAACAACCAAATTTTGGGTGGCAGTCCATCCCACTTTGGCAGGGCACCACAACACTCTTGAACCAATTCATGCTAACAATGAAATGAAATACTTTCATGACCTTTAGAGAAACTCTCAAAGTTATAGTCTTCAAAAAAGAGAAAACTTATGGTCTTCAAAAAAGGACAATATACGATGATGGTATGTGATCCCCCAGTCAGAAATCTGTCCTTAATTTTGCATGGCCATTTTTTTTTCTATTAAAAATAGAGAATGACTAAGTTAACATCTGTTTGGGACAGGAGTCACATAACTTTAATGCATTTTTAGGTCAATTTAACTGTTGGTATTTTTTCACATTTAAAATTTTTCTCAGATGGACAGTATTTCTCTATATCTAAACTTCGGCACTGCTGACATTTCGGGCTGGGTGATTCTCTTTGAGGACTGCCCTGCACTTTCTGGGATGTTTTGCAGCATCCCTGATTTCTACGAGTGATACCCACAGCCTCCTCCAGCTGGGACAACCAAAGATGTCTCCAGATGTCAAATGTACCTTGGGACAAAATGACACCTGGTTGAGAACCATTGCTCTATATTCATTCCACAAAGAAACAGCACTTTCCTGATAAGCATGAGCATGGACCATGCTCCCTGCAGTCCCAGGGGAAGATAGATGAAAAATATAAAAAGCCATGAGGCTATGTATATCCCAATGCAAGCAAGCAAAATCTATAATAAATTGCAATTATATCTTCAAATCTCTCTTTCCACTCTTAAACTAATTTAGACTCATCCCCAGAATTGCTTACATGCCATAAAGACGACTCGTTATAGTTTACAAAATCTTTTTTAAAAAATTGACTACTCAGTTCCTTATATGCAAATGCTTGTCCCTTGTTTCAAAAAGTTAGATTTGGCTGCAGCGACCACTGTGATTTTCCAAAAATACCGCACAGCACAATATATGCACTTTATGTATTCCAAAAACACAGAGCATGTTAACAGTTGTTTACATGATGGACAATGACAAGAGTCTCCTTAATGGAACACATATCCACATTTAATCCACTACTCCTTTGTAAATAGCGCCAAACACGTGGTTATAACACAAAACCTAGAATCTTTATCCTATCAATGAGTTCTTCAGGAAGGCCAGGTCATAGCTTATACTGACTATAATAATTTTATTGTAATTTGAGGAGATAACAATTGATACTTAGTATGTCTTTAGGATTTAGGGGCAGAGAACACTCCCAGAGTCGGAATCAGGAAGAGAAAGACAAATCAAATTCCAAGTATGGCATTTGACAATCCAGCCTCTATTGATAACTAGCATACACTATTGGTCCTCCGTTCCTCGGTATTCAAATACTAAAAGCGAAGAATGCATGAACAGGCCTGCTAATCAATTACACGAAACATGCTATGTTTTAGTCGTAAATATAGATCTAAATTTTAAAAGCGTAACTTCAGTTCTCCTAATTCCTTTCCCCGCCAACATTAAGAAGATCTGAGGGCTTATGAATCTGACACCAATCATTTCAGAATCCAAGGAGCACTTACCTCGGCTTTAATTTTGTTGTCTCCAAAACAGAGGTGTTGCAAGTAGGCTGCCGCGTTAGACTGGACTGAGGGAAACTGGTGCTGCAGCATCTGAATCACTTCCGGCAGTTCCGGGTCTCTCCATCCAAACTCTCTGAACAAAAGGAAAGAACGGGGGAGAATATGAGAGAGAAATCCTACCACACTGTTAACACACGGTTAGCTTATGTATGAAATGTACCTGAGTTTATAAGAAAATATTTCACAGATGACTGTTCTGGTTTTCTTACATGCAGACCCATTTAAGAGGATTTGGAAGAGATTTCCTAGAGTAAATAGTTTTCTTTTTCTTTTATATTTTTTTTATTTTTTTTGAGACGGAGTCTCACTCTGTCGCCAGGCTGGAATGCAGTGGTGTGATCTCGGCTCACTGCAACCTCCGCCTCCCAGGAGCTTCACGCCATTCTCCTGCCTCAGCCTCCTGAGTAGCTGAGACTACAGGCGCCCGCCACCATGCCCAGCTAACTTTTCATATTTTTAGTAGAGACGGGGTTTCACTGTGTTAGCCAGGATAGTCTCGATCTCCTGACCTCGTGATCCGCCCGCCTCAGCCTCCCAAAGTGCTGGGATTACAGGCGTCAGCCATCGTGCCTGGCCTAGTAAATAGTTTTCAAGTGCAAACATGTGCATACTACATATATTGATTATATAGATTATATATACAGATCAATCTATCAACTGAAGTTACATGTTAATGAAGATTATGAAAATAATCTAAAATAGCATATGATTTTAATATACACATTTTCATTTGAGCTTAAGTGAATTATTCATTTATTTATTTTAACTTTTTTAAGAGATGGGGTCTTACTGTGTCACCCAGGCTAGAGTGCAGTGGTGTAATTATAGTTCCCTACAGCCTCAAACTCCTGGGCTCAAGCCATCCTCCCACCTCAGCCTCCCAAATAGCTAGGGTTACAGGCGTGTGTCACCATGTCCATCTTAAATGGATCAGGTATAGAGGTCATATCTATTTTAGCATATTGTTTCAATAGTCTGATTCTGGCACAGGATTAAGCTAAATTATCAGACAAGAGAAAACAGAATTGGATGAGTCCAATCCAAACGTTGTGAGAGCAGGCAATGTTTATATCATTATTATTTTTATTACTGTTGTTATTTTCACAATCTCTTCTTTAAAAATAGACAGGGGCCCTATACAATTCTCTGGGGATAAAATATAGTAACATAATGACTTTATAAAAGGAAATTATTTATTTAAAAGCTAGGCTTATTTGCAGAATGTTAATACATTTTATGCATTGCACATTTTCCTGTCTCCTCCTTTTTACATCTGAGCTACTCCAAAAAGCTGGTTGTCATCTTAAGCAATATGCTCTAAAATATTTAAGTCCATTCTAAAACATTATCTTGATTGTACTGTCATACAAAGAAATATTCTTTTATTAAATCTCTCCACTCAACCAGTTAGACCATGCTGCTAACAGGACCAACTGTATGAATTCTATCCCTGCAGCAGGGAACCAATTTTTAACAGAGAAATAAAATAGCAACCTCCAAGACTACAGGTAAAAACTTGACCCCACAAGCCACCAAAGGGCACTATTTATCCAAAGGACAGGCTAGAAGAGAAATGAGCCAGTTTTGCAACCACCTCTAATCCTCATGAAACAACTCAAAAGCATACATCCTATGGATGCCAGGTCGATGCTGTCATCTGGGAAAAGAAGACATGAAAAATGGGATAGAGAAGGAACAGACAAAGGTTAAAAGTGTTCTCAAAGATTTTAACCTCTTCTCTTTATCTTTCCTTTATCACAACTGGTAGAGGTTGTCAGGCAAACCTCGAAACATGTTGGTGCTTCCTTTACAGCAAGTGAATCCAATATGAACTAGAATACCTCTTGAAGTGGCTTAGTTTTTATTGGAAGGATAAAGCATTCTATTTAATGTGCATTTAGCATTTTATAAATTTACATACAGCCAGACAGATTATATATATATACACACACAGACACACATACTCAGAAAGACATACAGTATAATAATGCATGTGTCAAGAAACCTACTCAAGTGATTGCTGATAATGAACAAACTATTGAATCCTTCTTGGCTATGTGATCACAGTAGAAAACATAGAATTAAAAATGTAAAGCCTGTTTTTTTTAAAAAATTTAATTTCTTTTGTTTTGTAATTCTAAACCACGTCTGCAACGCTCAGATAGCACAGTCCTTCTTATAAGAGTAGCCCTCTAGAATTATATTCTTTATGCAAATTAAATCAAAATCTACTAAATACCTGTTAATTAAAATTAGAAGTGTAAAGACACTGGATGGCTAAGATGAATTCAGGTAAAACTATGCTTTCGGAAAGTGATTAATAAATAATTCATTTCAATCTATTTTATTAACCAGTCAGTAATTGCTCTATTAGGTGACGGCTTACATGGCATATGCCAAATACACCTTTTGAACAAGAACTCTAGGGAAAAGACTTAGGGGCTCTTTGCACACATGCATGCACCTGTGCACACGTACTTGCACACACCCTCCCCAAACTCAGACAGGATGGATGAACATTCCAAAGACTCATGAGTGCAGAGGGGATCCACGTCCCTCACACTAGGTCAAAAGAAAGGCTGTTGCCAGCTCTGCCCTGTCCCCAACCCCAAAACCTCTGGAATCCCGAGCATCCCTTCCCTCCCCACTTCTGCTCTCCCAGACCTCCTTACTTACCTTCACTCTGCTGATCTGCAAATGTCCTCCCACCTCCCAATCACCACTCTTCCCACCTGAGGCATTTAAACACGCAGACACGCACACGTGATTGTGCCACTTTCCTGCTCCACACCCCACCATGGCTCCCACTGTTCTTGAGAGTCTAAGACACTCCCATGACCTTGGAGGCCTTGCTGGGCTCACGCACTCCTGCCTCGCTGGCTCCTGCTTGGCCCTGGCCTGCCTCTGCTCCTGTTCTCCTGTCACCTGGCCTGCCTGGCCTAGTGGCTTCTCACTCAAATGCGGGGCCTCAGGCTCTTTACGACTTCCTCAGGGAATCCCGTCCCAACTCCTATCCACGCAATGCCCAGTGGAGGATGACACAGTCATGCTGTGGGCCATGAGGTGACCATCTCTCACTTCACTCTGGTAGGCTCTGAGGCCAGGGCCACAACTCTGTTGGTCATCTTTATCAGCTGGCTCCTACAGTTCTCCCTGACATCAGATGGACTCCACATAAATGCGTTTTGAAAGAATGAAGGTGCCAAGGAATGAAGAAAGGGCTTGGACAGAGACAGTGTTTCCACAGTTCTACTGGTGACTCTCAGAAGAGCAAGAGTCATTTCTAGATTAGACACCCAACACACACACGCCCACCCAACACATACACACCCAACACACACACCCAACACACACACACCCAACACACACACACCCAACACACACACACACTCAGCACACACACCCCAACCCACACACACCCAACACACACATACACTCAGCACACACCCCCAACACACACACCCAACACACACATACACTCAGCACACACCCCCAACCCACACACACCCAACACACACACACACCTAACACACACACCCAACACACACACCCAACACACACACACCCAACACACACATACACTCAGCAGACACCCTCAACACATATCCAACACACACACTCAGCAGACACCCTCCACACACACCCAACACACACACCCAACACACATACACTCAGCACACACACTCCCAACACACACATACACACACACTAAGCACACACACCCACAACACACATCCAACACGTACACTCAGCACACACACCCCAACCCACACACACTCAACACACACATACGGTCAGCACACACACACCCCAACACACACATACCCAACACTCCCTGAGCACACACAACACACACACACACACAAACACACATACACACACCCACATCATGTACACACACTCAACACACACAACACACACACTCCTAACACACATGCACACACACACCAAACACACACCCAACAACCAACACACATGCACCCAATACACACACCCAACATGCTCACACACACCGACACACACAGAGGAGTCCCTCTCCATGCTGCTAACCTAAGCAGCCTTCTCTATGCCTCTATCGCATCTCACAACTCTATGGCTTAGACTCACCAGTGGCTTCCCACTGTGCTTAGGCAACAATCTGTGAGGGTGACATGAAGGTGCAACATTTATGGGGGGCAACTCTGGGGCACAGTGAAAGGGGGTGAGGGAGAAAAAGCCCAGATCACAAAGCCAGACAAGACTGGAAGGTGAAAGTAAGTTAGTGTTCAAATCCTCTGGCCTTAAACCAGCTTCCCAGAAACTGGGCTGGAGTTGATTGTGTCTCCAGGCAGTGGACTTCTGGTTTATTCTAATTGGCAGTCCCTCAGGACTCAGTCACTGCAGCAGTTATCCACTAAGAAAAGACTAATCTTTTCAAATGTTCTCTTCAATTTCACAAAATAGATGCTAAAAGAGTACCCTCCAGGAGAAAGTCTGGGGGAATGATTGATCTCCAAGGCTCTTTTTCTATAACAGTTTCGTTTCGCTTAGATGAGATTCTCTTTCATTTTCTTTTTGCTGATCATGGAGATATACCCCAGAGAAATAGCAGCAGGCCCGGAGAAAATAAGTCTGTCCGAAGCATTTTGGCCAGAATTCACTGTATAGTATGGTTTCTTCACATAAGGTCTTAACCCTTAAGGACAAAGAGGATCTTGTAAGACAAAAAAGTTCTGGAAAGAACAAATATCAGAGGAAGGAACACACCAAGGTGTGAAGTCACAGGAGGGGTTATTTGGGAAAGGTGAGCGATTCAGCATGTCTGGGGCATAGCTGTGAAGGGGATGGGGGCCTCCAGAGAGGAGGGCTGTCTAGGAACAGGGGGAGTTGGAGCAGGGGCTGGAAAGCAAGTTTGAGATGAGATCATGAAAGATCATTCATTCAAATACAAAAAAATCTGGACCTGGTCTATGGATAGTATTGTGAAAAAGAAATCAAGTAAGATTTGTTTAGAATTATAGAACAGGAAGAATAATAATCTCCAGTAATAATGTGAGCACAAACTAAAAGTCAGTTGTCAAGGTTCTCTGCTCCCACACTTTAATGTTCTAAACCTTAATGAACATTGTGTGGTTTATTTTCATCTTACAGAAGAGGCAACTTAAGGTGTTACTGAACTTAAGTGATGAAGCTGGAATAAAATGCTAGTTGTCTCCTCTCAAATTCATAAATGTAGCCATGAAACTATGTTGCCTGCTATAATCATTCTCTTGAAATAATGTCTAAAACAGTGATTTTATTTAAAGACAACGTCTAAAGAATAAATAACGTCTAAAAGTGTCCCTCCGAGGAGGCAAAGCCTGAAGACAGTTTTGGTTGTCACCTGAGGAAGGCGCTGCTGGCATCCAGTGGGTAGAGGCCAGGGAAGCAGCCAACCTCAGGCAGTGCACAGGACAGGCCCCACAACAAAGAATTATTGGTCCCCAAATGCCACAAGAGCCCGAGTTGAGAAGCTCTGGTCTCAACATGTACTGTATTTGATCAGTTTTGTTGGGCAAGGATGTTGTAAATCTTTCCCTCCTTGACTGTTGTTCTAGAATAAGCACAGGATTTGGCATCAGAATACCTGTCAAGAAGTTCAGAATTTGAGCATCTGGCTCTGTCCCTTTTATCCCATAAATACAGGACAGTCCCTCAGACCTTGCTGGGCTTAGTTTCCATGGATCAATATATAAAGAATAATACCACCTATTTTACTGCATTTCTCTTAAAATGCCAAAATAAAATAATATATACGAAAGTGCTTGATAAACTACTAACAGCTAGATATTTTCTAGTAATTTTTACTTTAAGACTGCCAAAAGGGATACATTTCTCTTTAAAATCTATGTAATACCACTTAAAGTTTTATAAACCTTACAACCTTTCACTGATGTGTATTCATTTAGATATTATACTTATTTGCAGAACTCTAAATGTAAAGGGGGACACTGCTTTGGCTAGTAGTAAAATTTGCCCTTTCAAAACAATTTCCTTTCTTCCTAACTCCCCTTGGGAGGCAGTGTGCTACAGTGGGAAATGGTCTTTGGATGCAACCAGACCTAGTTGGAATCCTGCTCCACCATTAACTGTCTCTGCAGCCTTGGGCTTGGGTCTGAGTCNCACACACACCCAACACACACACACACCTAACACACACACCCAACACACACACCCAACACACACACACCCAACACACACATACACTCAGCAGACACCCTCAACACATATCCAACACACACACTCAGCAGACACCCTCCACACACACCCAACACACACACCCAACACACATACACTCAGCACACACACTCCCAACACACACATACACACACACTAAGCACACACACCCACAACACACATCCAACACGTACACTCAGCACACACACCCCAACCCACACACACTCAACACACACATACGGTCAGCACACACACACCCCAACACACACATACCCAACACTCCCTGAGCACACACAACACACACACACACACAAACACACATACACACACCCACATCATGTACACACACTCAACACACACAACACACACACTCCTAACACACATGCACACACACACCAAACACACACCCAACAACCAACACACATGCACCCAATACACACACCCAACATGCTCACACACACCGACACACACAGAGGAGTCCCTCTCCATGCTGCTAACCTAAGCAGCCTTCTCTATGCCTCTATCGCATCTCACAACTCTATGGCTTAGACTCACCAGTGGCTTCCCACTGTGCTTAGGCAACAATCTGTGAGGGTGACATGAAGGTGCAACATTTATGGGGGGCAACTCTGGGGCACAGTGAAAGGGGTGAGGGAGAAAAGCCCAGATCACAAAGCCAGACAAGACTGGAAGGTGAAAGTAAGTTAGTGTTCAAATCCTCTGGCCTTAAACCAGCTTCCCAGAAACTGGGCTGGAGTTGATTGTGTCTCCAGGCAGTGGACTTCTGGTTTATTCTAATTGGCAGTCCCTCAGGACTCAGTCACTGCAGCAGTTATCCACTAAGAAAAGACTAATCTTTTCAAATGTTCTCTTCAATTTCACAAAATAGATGCTAAAAGAGTACCCTCCAGGAGAAAGTCTGGGGAATGATTGATCTCCAAGGCTCTTTTCTATAACAGTTTCGTTTCGCTTAGATGAGATTCTCTTTCATTTTCTTTTGCTGATCATGGAGATATACCCCAGAGAAATAGCAGCAGGCCCGGAGAAAATAAGTCTGTCCGAAGCATTTTGGCCAGAATTCACTGTATAGTATGGTTTCTTCACATAAGGTCTTAACCCTTAAGGACAAAGAGGATCTTGTAAGACAAAAAAGTTCTGGAAAGAACAAATATCAGAGGAAGGAACACACCAAGGTGTGAAGTCACAGGAGGGGTTATTTGGGAAAGGTGAGCGATTCAGCATGTCTGGGGCATAGCTGTGAAGGGGATGGGGCCTCCAGAGAGGAGGGCTGTCTAGGAACAGGGGAGTTGGAGCAGGGGCTGGAAAGCAAGTTTGAGATGAGATCATGAAAGATCATTCATTCAAATACAAAAAAATCTGGACCTGGTCTATGGATAGTATTGTGAAAAGAAATCAAGTAAGATTTGTTTAGAATTATAGAACAGGAAGAATAATAATCTCCAGTAATAATGTGAGCACAAACTAAAAGTCAGTTGTCAAGGTTCTCTGCTCCCACACTTTAATGTTCTAAACCTTAATGAACATTGTGTGGTTTATTTTCATCTTACAGAAGAGGCAACTTAAGGTGTTACTGAACTTAAGTGATGAAGCTGGAATAAAATGCTAGTTGTCTCCTCTCAAATTCATAAATGTAGCCATGAAACTATGTTGCCTGCTATAATCATTCTCTTGAAATAATGTCTAAAACAGTGATTTTATTTAAAGACAACGTCTAAAGAATAAATAACGTCTAAAAGTGTCCCTCCGAGGAGGCAAAGCCTGAAGACAGTTTTGGTTGTCACCTGAGGAAGGCGCTGCTGGCATCCAGTGGGTAGAGGCCAGGGAAGCAGCCAACCTCAGGCAGTGCACAGGACAGGCCCCACAACAAAGAATTATTGGTCCCCAAATGCCACAAGAGCCCGAGTTGAGAAGCTCTGGTCTCAACATGTACTGTATTTGATCAGTTTTGTTGGGCAAGGATGTTGTAAATCTTTCCGTCCTTGACTGTTGTTCTAGAATAAGCACAGGATTTGGCATCAGAATACCTGTCAAGAAGTTCAGAATTTGAGCATCTGGCTCTGTCCCTTTTATCCCATAAATACAGGACAGTCCCTCAGACCTTGCTGGGCTTAGTTTCCATGGATCAATATATAAAGAATAATACCACCTATTTTACTGCATTTCTCTTAAAATGCCAAAATAAAATAATATATACGAAAGTGCTTGATAAACTACTAACAGCTAGATATTTTCTAGTAATTTTACTTTAAGACTGCCAAAAGGGATACATTTCTCTTTAAAATCTATGTAATACCACTTAAAGTTTTATAAACCTTACAACCTTTCACTGATGTGTATTCATTTAGATATTATACTTATTTGCAGAACTCTAAATGTAAAGGGGACACTGCTTTGGCTAGTAGTAAAATTTGCCCTTTCAAAACAATTTCCTTTCTTCCTAACTCCCCTTGGGAGGCAGTGTGCTACAGTGGGAAATGGTCTTTGGATGCAACCAGACCTAGTTGGAATCCTGCTCCACCATTAACTGTCTCTGCAGCCTTGGGCTTGGGTCTGAGTCTTGCTGGCTGGCGGGGAGGTGCTCACTGTGTAGATGAATATCAAGTCCATTTGTCCCACTGAGATAAAAATTCCTACCTGGGAGTATTACTGGGATGATCAGAAATAATATATGTGAACCCCTTAGAGCAGTTGCTGGCACCCAGCTTGGGCTCTCCAGAAATGTCAGGTATTGTATGTAACTAAGAAGAGGAGAAATGAGAACCCTCTACAATTTCCCACAGTAGCCAAACTCGTAACTCTCATTTGTGACTGGGCTTCACTTTAGAAATGTTAATGGAACTGGGGATATGCAAATGTAACCTTTTCTCCATTAAAACTTGTCACACAGGCCCACAATGTTGTGACTAAATCCTCACTCTTACATGGACTATGTGAGTTGTTAAAATCACAACGCTCAGCACAGCTAAGCAGCCAACAGTTCATGACTATGTTCATCAGTTCATGACTGTTCTGCTGGTATGGAAACCAAAAAGTTGATGCATTGTCACAATGTCTTATCAAGTTTCCCCATTGGAAAGAGTCCCAGGACAACTAGAATCCTCACAATTTCAAACTATTTTCAGTAAACCTTTATGGTGGCGGACATGGCTCACTTTGATTGCAATCTAAACTATTTCCATTGAGGGCAGGGCTGTGTGGACATTATTAAAATGGATGATAATTTTAATCCTTTAGAAACTCTAAACTCAAAATGTTTTGAAGACCGTACCGATTTTGACTTTCATATTTGGAGTCATGAGGAAATCGGTGATTTTGTTTTTCATTTGGTCTTGTTGATGTAGTTGGGAAGGGTGCAGGGGTGATGGTCATAAGAAAGTTAGATTTTTTAAAGAACAAAATGGAGATATTTACATTCTTGTTGACCAAAGAGAACTTATTCTACAATTAACATACAAAAGTATTCATATCCTAATTCTCATTCTTGGAGTAGTTTATAACAAAACAAAAAGCTGCCCTATACAAATTTTTTTTTTTTTTTTTTTTTTTTTTTTTTTTTGAGACAGCCTCCTCTGTTGCCTCACACTGGAGTGCAGTGGCATGATCTCAGCTCACTGCAAACTCCGCCTCTGAGTTCAAGTGATTCTCCTGCCCTCAGCCTCCCCCAGTAGCTGGGATTATAACAGGCACCTCACCCACCACACCTGGCTGGCTAATTTTGTATTTTTAGTAGAGACAAGGGTTCGCCATATTGGCCAGACTGGTCTTGAACTCCCGACCTCAAGTGATCCACCCACCTTGGCCTCCCTAAGTGCGGCGATTACAGGCATGAACCATGGCCCCCGGCCTGCCCTATACAATTAATCACATGTTTTCAAAACGCCAACTTGGCTTTTATATAAACAACAACACTAGAATTATGACTATCTGGAAAGCAAGCTCAATGGTTATACCATTTTTAAGGAAGAAATGGCCTTCTCCAAGCATATGCTAAGAAAAATTAATTCCCCAAACTGTATCATAAACATTTATTCATTCAACCAGGATTTCTGGTCCTGGCCTCATGATGGAGCAGCCACAGATCTCCCCTAGAGATGTGCTCAGCTCGTGGGGAACCAGAAGGTGCTCTGGGACCACCCAGCCAGCACCTACTTCCTCCAATCAGATATTCCCTTTTCATATGAAAGTTGTATTATTAATTACACCCACGTTTCCACAAAAGTTTGAGGCAACTCAAACAAACTGCATATGAGATAAGATGGTAACACGGAAATGAAAAATCAAGTACACAAAAGAGAGAGAATTCAAATGTTATAAACACAGGGTCAGCATTCATGCCTAATTTGCATCAAATTTGATTCTTTCCTTACCAGTAGCCCTGACAACAGGAGAGAAATGAACAAAGGCGAGAAGGGGCTATTCCTGTTCGTTCAGTGAAAGGACAGAATCCCCACTGGGAAATTAGGGGGCAGGGATCTGAGACCTTTTCTACCTGCCCCTATACCTGCCCCTATATTTGTGATAAAGACTCTGGTAGGACACTAGGAAAGACTGAAGAGTAGCCCCCAACGTTGTCCAGGTCCTAGTCCCTGGAACCTGCTAACACTGACTTCTATGGCCAAATGAGATGGGAGATGATTCTTGGTTATCCGGTGGGCCCTAAATGCCATCATAAGTGTCCAAAGAAGAGGGAGACAGAGGGAGACTGTAACAGTGATGCACGAGGCTATGTTGCTGTGTTGAACATGGAGGAGGGGGCCACAAGCCAAGGGGTGCAAGGAATGCAGCTCTACAAGCTGAAAAACGCCAGGACAGTTTTCCCTAGAACCTCTAAAGGGAGCCTGGCAGTACAGATACCTTGACTGCAACACAATGAACTTGATGTTGGACTTCTGGCCTCCAGAACTGTACAAGAATAAATGTGTGTTGTTTTAAGCCACCAGTTTTGTGTTCATCTGTATTAGCAGCAGCAGGAATCTAATACAGAAGCCCATCTGACCCCAGGACATGGGCCTTTTAAGCCTGGAAAGAGACCACCCCACTAGGGCAAGAAGGCGAGAGAGGCCAAGAAGCACTACCTCTGATTCCAATTTGGAGAGTCTTCGATGTGACTTTTGATTATGAGGCCAACTCTTCCATTGATTTACTCTGACTTTCTGACCACCTCTCGTTCATCTAAGAGTTGGAAATGCAATTTCCCTGAGCTTCAGCTTATTTCAGCAGGGCCCAGTAGCTTTCACCTCTTGCCATGTTCCTGCAGGCTGGCTACCTGCCTGCTTTGTCTAATGATTCAGTCAGGAACCCTCTCACTTCTCCAACCAACGTTTAATGGCCACTGTGTGTTTGTCTAATGGAATACCGCATTGAATGGAGCAAAAGTTCCTATTCTTGGGGAGCTGACTTTCGATTGGTCACTGGTCATTAAAATTATTAAAAGAGCAGAATGTATTATTTGTCAGATAGTGATACATGTGTAGTGGGTTGAAGAGTGTCTCCCAGAATTCATGTCCTCCTGGAACCTTGGAACGTGACCTTATTTGGAAATAGGGTCTTTGCAGATGTAATTGAGGTAAGGATGGAAATGAGATCAGACTGGATTGGGGTAGTCCCTGAGTCAAAAGAGAGTGTCCTCATAAGAGACAAAGGAAGACAGAGACACAGAGAGAGGCAATGTGAAGATGAAGGCAGGGGCTGGAGTGATGCAGCCACAAGCCCAGGGACACCAAGGATTCCGGGCACCCCCAGAAGCAAGAAGAGAGGCAGGACTCTCTCTCAGCACCTCTGGAGAGATGCTACACTGCTCACACTGTGATTTTGGTCTTCAGGCCTCCTGAACGCTGGCAGAATCAATTTCTGTTGTTTTGGGCCACCCAGTTGGTGGTGCTGTGTTATGGCCACCACCAAGAAACTCATACAAGTGGGATGGGAAAATAAAGCCAAGTAGAGATAGGGACAGGACAGTCTGTGTGTCGGTTGGTGGGTGGGGAGTGTGGGGTGGTTATTATAAATACAGAGGCCAGAGGAGACTGCTCCGAGAAGGTGACACCGGAGCTGAGTGGAGGAAACATTCCCGAACACGAAAATGGGAGTAACAAGCCTCTGAGGCAGGAGTGTGCCTGGCATGTCAGACAAGAGGTAAGAAGGTCAGAGGGTGAAGAGAAGTGAGCCCCGGGCCCTGCTGGGAGACCAACAGAGGGCCCGGCCCCAATGTGTCCGCCATTGCAGGCCTCTCTGGCTTCTGCTCCAAGACATAGGGAAGCCACTGGAATGCTGGGATCTGACTCACATTCTTAAAGGATCCCTTTGACGGTGGCTGCCTGGATGTGTGCATCTGCTGACTCTCATAAACTGCAGACCTAAAATCGTGCATTTCTTGGGTATCAATTATACCTGGATGACGCTGAGTTCTGGAAAAGGCCCCCGCTGGATGCTGGGTTAAGAACAGATTCTGAGGGGCAGGGCAGGAGCAGAGAGCAGTGGGGGGCAGATGGTAGCTCAGCGCCAGCAGGGACAGAGGGTGCCGAGAAGCGCGGGCAGTCTGGATGCCCTTTGAAGGTAGAGGCTGCAGGAATTCCTGGAGGAGTGCACTTGAGTGTAAGAAAAGAAAGAGGCCCTCCGTGAGCCCCTATGCGAAGCCTACTCCACCCCTCCCACCCACATCACTGGGGGCCTGGGCTCACTGCGCAGGTTAGTCAGGCAAGGCCACCTTGTGGGGACTGGGATCTCTTATTTCACAACTAGGAGGAACAGTTTCAACTAGCAAGTTTTCTACCGGCTGGTAAAGTGAAGACAGAAAAACAGTAAAATGATGAGAAAATTGGCTATGTCTGAACTATTATGGGTACTAAGTGCCTTACATTAATCTTAGTCAGGCAATGGGCTGCTTCTCTGAATGCAATGTATTAGAAGTTAGGGGTGAGGAATGATGTAAAATGATTAGCCCCAATTTATGCTATTATTTATCATATTTAATTACATGGAGCTTAAATATTAACAAATTTCTGCTTCTGTATAGAATATTTAGGTCCTTTAGAAGACATATTCTCCAAGACCATTAGATTACAATGGATATCATCAGTTATGTCATAATACCCATGCAATACCCAATTAACTTTAAAACAGCATTTATTCATTCATTCATGCAACTAGACTTCTTCAGTAAAAATATGCTACAAAATTAAAAACTAACCTCAAACATGTAAGAATTTAGTTGCCCTGGAAATTCTAACAGGTTCTGTCTGGTGGTAACAGCCCAAGGGAAACAAGTACAAATTAGTTTCCATAAACTTTACCTTGTAAAGCATGATGACTTTATAGAAAATGTTTATGTGCACCACTATGTATCTATTTTAAAATTAACAGCTCATGATGTTTCTTAGAAAATCACCTGGACCTGTGAACCTGGAGCAGAAATATGAGGGAAGGGATTTGATAAATACTTGGATTAGGAGTGCATGATTGAAGAACATTTGAGCAGTGGTTTTTACTCTGTTGATATCAGGGTAAGATCAGAATTTTGCCTCAGGATTAGATTAAGAATTTGGGAAAACCACAAAGGCCTTGGTCACCCTCAAAATGTTTTATTATACATACATATATATGTGTGCATGTGGGCACATGTGTATGTATATGTGCAGATATATGTGTATAAAATATAGTGTGTAGATATTATATATGTAGAATACATATCGTATGTGGGTATGTTTGTATGTATGCACACATATAATGCATATATACACATATAATATACATATTACAGGAAACTGGATATATAGACTTAAAATATATTGTGTATAAACCATAAACTAGAGCACACTTTCTTATAAATTAGGTAACCATACCACTTGACAATTGTCACTGAAAAAAATACAAATGGTGCACTTAATGAATCACTTTATGAAAACTTAACTTCTAACAGAAGCCACAATGATACAGGTAGATGCATTCTAATAACAAGAACACCATCTCTTGAGATTCCACACTAAGCTCTGTGTTTCTGGAAGTGAGAACCTGCCCCGAAGCACCTGTCACAGTGTCTTTACAATGTGAATCATGAACACATACTTTGGGGCTGAAGGTTTACTAGAGTCTAGCCTTGGCTAGAACATGATTTAACAATATCCATTTTTGGTTTTCATCATCATCACCTTATCTTAGTTCTTCGAAGAATGCCAACTTAATTTATCTCAGATAACATTGAGCAGAGATACTTCCTCTAAAGAAAATCTTAATAGAATCTAACAAAATGTGGTTTAATTTGGTCTAACATTTGGTCGCTATGCTCTCCAAAGCTCTCAGCCTCTAGTACCAAACACTGGTTCCTGCCCTCAGATTGTAGTGGGCAACACAGTGGGAGCAGAATCATCTACCAGAAAAAGCCTGTTATCTAAGAAGGAAGAGGGTACTCTTTGTTCTTGTTTTATGAGTTCATTTCCTGATAGGCCATGTGGCACGGCATTCAGGGAAGGGTGTACTTTAGAAACAAGCTGCTAGCAATGTAACTGCCACCCAACTGAGGGCATCAGGATCACACCTGTGTTTGAACCAAGTTGGGCTTATTGCTCATAATAAGAAAGGACTCACACCATGGGGAACCATGGGACATTTCAGTAAGAGGGTGTTGAATAGACTGACAAAATTTGACTTGTGTTGGGTGTTTTGGGGAAGATTCAAAGGAACAAGGCTTTATTCTGGAGTGGGTGCTACCAGGATGTAGGGGAAGTTTCCTGGTTGGGGGGCTTGGAGAATCTTATCTAGAAGGAGAAAAAAACAGAGTAATGCTCAACCTGTGTCATTCATATCAGCCAGGCTACTGTGAGTTGTATGGTCATTTTTGTGGTTTGGGGGCCATGATATGTTATATTCATATTTACCATTCACACTCATATTTGACACTTCAGTATAATTTTTGAGGAATGACTTCATGGATTACATTAGATTGTTTTAACCTGAAATACATTAGGAAAGGGAGGAAAGCTTTTGAATGTGGTTGTTTAGCTGCTAGAATAACACAAAAACAACAACAACAACAACAAAACACAAAAATCTAAAGCCATTTAATTAGATCTCCAGTTATTAGTATCCATGTAAAACAACAACCAAAACACACTCATCTATGTGTATTGCTTCACTTTGTCCTTAAAGAAATCCTAAAGAACATATGAATATTTGCGTATAGTCTTAATACGAGGATAAAAAATGTTGCAGTGTCCAAGTGTCCATTCATAATGATTTCTCATTGCTAGACACTAAAAGCGAAGCAATTCCATAGGCATTTTCTTTGATCATATTTCAGAGTACTTTGCTATAAACCTTTTAACTTACCTCCATTTTCAGAGTCTGCATTTCTTTAAATATAACATGTGGAGAATATTTTCACCCTTCCATTTGAATAAAATAACCAACAATGGACCATGGGTGAAAAGGCTGTGGAAAGGCCCAACTATAGGTCATTGTCTTGGATGATTCTATATCTGTACAACTGAATACATAAGCAAGTTTTGTTTTCAAGTGCAACAATAATAAAAAATAATACTGATTTCAATATAATGGTACCCAATTACCTTTCATTTCTACCCATTGAAAAGTCTTAGACTAGCCTTTTCTTACCTCTGTGTATGCTCAACTCTAAGTAGAATGTGTGCAATTAATTTGAAAATTAATTGAAAGTTTGTAGTGAATTTAAAGGGTATTACCTTTCATTGCTGCCATAGATCTCTATAATTTTTTTTTTTGTTTTAGAGACAGGGTCTTGCTCTGTTGCCCAGGTTGGGGTGTGGTGGTGTGATCCTAACTCACTGTAGCCTTCAATTCCTGAGCTCAAGTGATCCTCCTGTCTCAGTCTCCAAAGTACCTAGTACTACAGGCACGTACCAACACACTCAGCTAGTTTTTAAATTTTTTGTACAGACAGGGTCTCACTAGGTTGCCCAGGCTGGTCTCCAACTCCTAGGCTCAAGTGATCCTTCTGCCTCAGCCTCCCAAAGTGCTGGGATTACAGGCATGACCTACCGCACCCAGCTCATAGACCTTTATAATTTAAAATGAGGTAGAGGGGTACACAGGGCAGATGGAAGAAGTTTGACTACACCATAA
The DNA here is from genome assembly GCF_001698545.2 of Rhinopithecus bieti. Taxonomy (NCBI): domain Eukaryota; kingdom Metazoa; phylum Chordata; class Mammalia; order Primates; family Cercopithecidae; genus Rhinopithecus; species Rhinopithecus bieti. The sequence goes on along the minus strand of NW_016809106.1, from coordinate 1,666,478 downwards.
AGACTAAGTGGCAGAGACACATAGCTTTGTTCGTGCAAATAATAAATGCATCTATGATCTTTTTCACTAATTATGAATGATGGTTTCTTTATTAAACATTTTAAAGTTCTATTTCCATAGCAGCAAACTGAAGTCACTAGGAAAAGAAAGAACTTGGGTCTTTAAGAATGTTGGTTTATTATTTAAGTGTTGTACAGATTTATTTTTTATAAATCAAATATTTTTTCTTTGTGAGAAGTGATTGAATACAATCATTGGCTGGAGTGTTTTGGCTGCTTGACTTTATAGAACTTGAGTTTCCCGAACTTTATTGGTTCACAAATCTCTTTATGTTTCACAGGGTGCCTCCCGGGTCAAAATAAATGCCTGACAGTTCCATTTAGTAACTCCTTAGGTCTGAACAACTTGAACCACCTACATCTTAACATGTCCGTGCTTTAGGGCACTGCACAACTTCTCAAAACTTGGAAGCAGACAATGCCATCTTCACACCCTCTCCTATGCTGATCGTCACTAGCATTTGCTTCATATCACAGAAACCTCTGAAAATCCAGGTATGTAAGGTGATGACATCATCGAAAGGAATGTGGCACAACTGGATTTTGAAATGGAACTAAACTAACAGGAGCTCATGTTTCAACCTGGTTTCAAGATATTGTATTTATCTTGAAAATTTAAAATATCCCTCGGAATCCCTCAAGTTTCCTGTGTTGCCCTGGGATACGTTGGCACATAGTTTGGGAACAAAGCAAATGAATGGTCCTTATGACAGCCATGACCTAACCGTTAATGAAAAACTTTACCAAAATGAACAATTATTGGGGAAAAGGCAAATTATGTGCATATGAATAGGAAGTTCATCTTGTAAAGTTTATACTCAGAATTTCAGAATTTCAATTAAGTGACACAGTAGGTCAAATAAATAAACACTTGTTGTTTGGGAAAATAGACTTTCACTCATTTCTAAAAATTTGCTTATGTAAATGTTTTGAAATGTATCATTTTATGACTTTGAAAGTCCTAAATCACAGCTTTCCTTAACAATTCTTTATATATTTAAAATATTATAAATTTGGAGAAAAATATCAGCATTTAGAATTGCTTTATCTTTTTTACGTTAGCAAGAGTCAGTAGAATGAGATCATACAATGTTCATGACTAAAACACCATTTTAGTGGCAGTTGCATTACTGAAAATGCTTTATTCACTGCATTAAATTACTCTTAATGTCTTCAATCTTGTATGTGAACTTAAGGGACCTCCTTCACACCCATCTGTTGCCCTTTCTCCAGATCCTTTATTGGGCTGATATGGACTTAGACTGCAGAATGAGAAATCACATGAGAGACTTGAGAGCCAGAGAAAGCAAACAAACTCAGTGATGTGAAAACTGCTGTCAGGTCAGTGTAACAAGCAGCTCTTTCTAGATTTCACTGCACTGCAGTGGTCAGAAACTGGGTGTGGGGGCGGGGAGATTAGTCCTATGTCTATTGACAACTATAGATTTAATAATTAGAGAGATTATCTCCTGTACATAACATTATTCTACAATAAGCACTGGCATAAGTTCATTTCTTACAAGTAGAAGTCAACATAATGCAAGCTTACATTTAAGGAGCATGTTCTGTGTTGCTAAGCACTGTTCTTATGCCTTCCTCACTTAATGTTCACCACATTCTCATCAGGGTGGTGCCATAAATATTCCATTTTATAGATGTAACAGCTGCAGTATAGAGAGCTTCAGCCACTTACTAGGAGTCTCAGAGATGATCAGGTGATAGAGGCAGAATTAACCACAGGCTCTCTTCAAAGCTCACAGTCTTACCCAGGTGGCTCACTGTCTCATCAAACACTTTTTGTTACTATTTTTATAAGCCGCTGCAAGTTGGGCACCAAAATGAATGTGTACCCCTCAGTAATTTCATTAGGATAAAGCAAAATTCATCTACTATAGGACTAACACCATGTTTCTTATGGATCTTTCAATTATAATTGCCTTCTCCCCTCTAAGTCAAGAGTTGTGTAATTTAAAAATAGCAGTATCTCACACAAATGTATTTTATGTTGCTGACTTTTATAAAGCAATCAACTGTTAGCAAATAAATATCTCTGCTATGCTTTCTCCATTTATACTTTCAAGCAACCTCAGTCTGAGGTTATTCCAGGGCCCAGGGTCAGGAGATGGAACATAGAATAAAAGGTCATACCTGAAGAACAACATCATCAATGCTCTCAAGCAGTTCTTACACCTCTCCTTTTCTTTTCTTTCATGATCTGTCTCTAAATTTTATTTGGTTTCTCATTGGGCCCCATTTGCTCAAATTCCTCCCAGATTTGTCATGTCCTGCCTTTCTCTGGCTTTTGTGGGTTACCTGTGATTTATTCAATTAAGGACTATTGATATGGTTTGGCTGTGTCCTCACTCAAATCTTGTCTTGAATTGTAGCTCCCATAATTCCCGAGTTTGTGGGATGGATCTGGTGGGAGATAACTGAATCATGGGGCTGCTTCCCCCATACTATTCTCATGCTAGTGAATAAGTCTCACAAGATCTGATGATTTTATAGCAGTTTTCCCCTTTTGCTTGGCTCTTATTCTCTCTTGCCTGCCGCCATGTAAGACGTGGCTTTCACCTTCCACCATGATTTTGAGGCCTCCCCAGCCACATGGAACTGTGAGTCCATTAAACCTCTTTTTCTTTATAAATTACCCAGTCTTGGGTATGTCTTTATCAGCAGTGTGAAAACAGACTAACATAACGATGAGGTACAAATACAATAGACCATCTAGATATCTATGTCCATAAAGAGTTATGCTATTTGTTGGTGCAATAAATAAAACCTTCTGGATAAAATACTTTTTCCTAATTTGTATTATTCTACTCACCTTAGTGTTCCCCTGGCTTAAATCTCCCAAAAGCGATTTGCTAAGCCAATCAAAATCTACTGGTTTGATTTGAAACAGATATTTTCTTTAAACAAGGTCTGATACAAAACACCTATCTTTCTGTACACTCAGTATATTTAATTTTTTATGTTTACTTACTTGGTGTAATCTATTGCCTTGTCTCAAAACTATTTAGCATTTTTTATTACAATCCATTGTGACTAAAAAAAATGTTTTACATCGAGTGGCTACCTAGAAAATGATGACTTTCTAGTCATCAAATTTAGTTAATTGAAACACTGACTGGATTTGTAAAATTTACATAAATTACTGCAATTTTAACACACTCAGTTTAGCAGAGTGATGGGCTTTACTAGTTGCTCAATAAACATTAGTAGTCAATCCACTTTTCTTCCCAGAGCCTGATTTTCAGACATCTTAAATGACTTGTGCAAAGGTGGTAAAAGAAGCTCCCATCACTTCAAGTTTCCCTGAATACATACCCTCTGCTCAATGCATGAAGCAAAGCCTACCCTATCCTGGCTGTGGTTCTCAGGAATAGTAAAGGAAGCTGGATATGATACCTGAATGTGTCTGGGCACGAAAGAATAATTTAATCATTGGCAGAGGAAAGAACGTGGTTCCTACCTTGCACAATAGAACTGGGAACTCTCAAAATTTCTGGTGCTCTTTAGGGAATGTTTTTGACTCCATTTGAATAGGTATCAGAGGCGCAGGCTGTGGTCAGAGGCACGATCTCCAAGAAGGCTTTCTTCTACTAGGTCAGAAGAAATGCCCATTTCCTAGGTTCTGAGAACATTCAGATTCACTGTACAACAGTGCATGTCAAAATTACGAAGTGGAAGACGGTCTAGAAATGTTTTTTACACTTCAAGAAGTATGAAATGTATAAAATACTTTCTGAGCTAGGAGAAGCAGGTATCACCCTTACTTTTAGACTTGCAAATGATAATGCAGGGCAGCCTCCCTTCCCAATTAAGAATTATCTGGCCACAAATCTCAGTAGTGCTGAGGTTGAGAAACCCTGGCATATACTGATATTATGCACATTTTGATAGCCCAGAACATAAACTGTAAAGAGGCACTACATTAGGTCAAACACTGTCAATTCAGCCCAACATCTTTCTCCGAATAGGACCAAGGTTTTGGGTTGCTGTTGTCATTTAAAATTTGTCTTTGGAGTCATGCCAGAGCTAAAGGTTTAGGGATGCATTTCAAAACAATTTCCCTCCATCTCCTCTTATGTTTGTGTCATCTATGAGTTTTTTCCTAAATATCCCTTGACTTGTTTATGTTTTAAGTCTTTACAACACATGAGACTTTACTGCCCATTATATCATTTAATACTTCTTTGTGGTAAATAGAAGAAGGAAAAAAGGTCTGAATTAATAATTCCAGGGGAGAAAAAACTCACTTCATGAAAAATGTCTATGCATTTCAGTTGCAGTGAGGACTTGTCACATCAGCCCATTTCTGCAACAGTTGGGCCTCCAGCTGTCTCTACACTTCATGCCTGGACAGCGGACTTTATCTGCGCTGGTTTTGCACAGAGGCTAACCAGAACTTTCGACAGGCAAGTGTATGACGCAGAAGCACCTTGAAATCCTAGCATTTTTCCTGTTCATTTAACAGCTAGGGAGGTTTCAAACATCTTTCAAAAAATACTTTCTTAGAACTAAAATCACCATAATATTGTGACATAAAGAAAAATTCAATCTCGTCTCATGCTCTCATTTTCTTTGAAACACAAAATCCATACTTGGCTGCGACTGCAAAGGTTACACATTCTATCTAGTAGGATGCAGATGAAGGAAGGCACAGGCATAGTTATCATGGAGGAACACAAATATGTAACAGAGTCTGTTTCTTCAGTAACTATTGGGGAAAATAATAGTGGGAATAAAAGATTGGTTTCTAAGCTCCTCCCAGCATCAATCAGTCACAAGAGCTGGAAACTCACTTTCCATAATATTCCCATTACTGGAGCCACGGCCCAGGGCCTCATTACCTCTTGTTTTGAAAACTGTGATGGTTTCCTAATGGGCTCTGTAGCTCCAGGCTGTAGCCTGTCCAGTTTATCCTGCATACCTCCATCCCTGTGAGGCTTCAACAGGCAAACCCCAGCATTTTACAGACCTTCTAGCAACCCTCCATTGCACTCTGTCACAGGACTTTGCTCCAGAACAGCCCTGCGTTCTGCCTGCCGCCTCCTCCCTGGCTGTACTCCTTGTGCCTGTATGCCCTTTGCTGCATGCCCTGTGCTCCAGGCCGAACCGTCTGTAGTTCCCTACTCATGCCAAGCTGTGTCAATTCCTCCTCAGCTAACTTGGCCCCATGTCCTACCTGGCAATGCTGGTTCTGCTCCAGCATTAGCACCTGTAAAGCTCCTTTCCTAATGGCAGAAACGTTGATAATATTCCTAGGTCGTATTTGTTGACACAGATACATAAAACACATATGTGGGTCACACTACTCTGAAAAAAGTGCTGTCTGGTTTTTGACCCCATGAAAATTTCCCCAGCCTCTCTGTGGCAACCAAGGAGAACATGTAGCACTCGTCACGTTGAAACTTGACACTTATTTGTGTAATTCTGTAATGATAATTTCCTCCACTCAACAGTAAACTCCAGAAAGCAGGATTCATGCTAAGTTTAACTCATCATTATCTTCGCAGTACCTGGCGTACTTCTTTGCAGATAGTAGATACTCAATGAACAAATGAAACTCTTCTAAGATAAAGTCATCTCAAAGATAAAAATAAGAATGATGACAGAAAGAGTATATATGCTATATTACATATGTACTAACTTATCAGTCGCTTGCTCTCTGGCTTACCATACCTCCTCCTTAACCCCATTGATTAATTCAGCAAACATTTACTGGATACCAATGAGGCATAGTGAATAATGTAAGATCACTGGCCCCCAGGGGCTATGGATGAGGAGGTCGAGGTGGGATAAAAGAGTGGGTAACATCAGTGCACGCCAGGGTTTCTCAACCTCAGCATTACTGAGATTTGGGGCCAGATAATTCTTGGTTGGGAAGAGAGGCTGCCCTGCCTAATAAGATATTCATGCAACATGCCCGGTCTCTACAAATTAAATGCCAATAGCACCCTTTCCCCCCAAGTTGTGACAACTAAAAAAAGTCCAGACATGGCCAAATGTCCCCCGGGGAGCAAAATTATCTCTGGTTGCGAATTACTGGTGTAAGGTAATATTTCTGATAACAACAAGAGAAAGGTCAGAGGAAATTAATCTCTGTATGACCTCTGGTCATAATACATAGACCTCTGTTGACTTATTTCTTGCTAATAATATTGCCAAATGGTACAGCAGTAGGTTTTCTCCACTGAATCTCGGGGACTTTTGGTCCGGAATTGTGTCATGAAGGAAAGAAAGAATGGGAAAGGGTGTGCAGTAATTACCTCTTGTTTCCTTGGTTCAAGCACCTACGTGAATGATTAGCCATTGGCACATGTGATAAGGCTGCAGGAGTCATGGGAATATTCTCAGAGTTCATCACCATGTACCAATTTACTGTATTAGTCCATTCTCACGCTGCTATGAAGAAATAACCGAGACTGGGTAATTCACAAAGAAAAGAGATTTAAGAACCAGTTTTGCATGGTTGGGGAGGCCTCAGGAAACTTACAGTCATGGTGGAAGGCACCCCTTCGCAGGGAAGCAGGAGAGAGAATAAGTGCCAGCAGGAGAAATGCCAGAGGCTTATAAAACCATCAGATCTCCTAAGCACTCACTCATTTTCAATGAGAATAGCATGTGGGAAACCACCTCCATGATTCAATTACCTCCCACCAGTTTTCTCCCACGACCCATGGGGAATATGGGGTTACAATTCAAGATGAGATTTGGGTAGGGACACAAAGCCAAACCGTGTCACCCACGCTAACAAGAGCCTGATGATTGTTGGGCTTTCTACAGCAGGTCCTGCCACTTGGTGCCCCATGAACCTTGCCAGGCAAACGAATGACTGTTTTCTGCTGGCTCCTCATAGCTCTGCAGTACTGCACTTATTCAGATGGAAAGGCACCTGACAGTCTCCGTGCTAAGTAACTCTTCTCATGCATTTCAACATCACCATCATTCTCCTACTACTCCTCCAAGACCTCTTCCATTGGGGAATAGGGCTGGTGCAGCGCCTTCAGTTCATTGTACTCCTGGGGGAGAATAATGCTCTTCAACCGATCTCGTGTCTTAGTCAAACTCAGATCTCCCTGAAAGTCAGATCCTTTCAGCACAGCATCCATGAGTGCTGTGTTGGCAGGAAGCGAGACTCGTACCTTAGGCTGAATGGATTTATTCTAACCAATCCCAGATATCAGAGTACTGCAAAGTCCTGCCCGTTAGGGAAGTGAAATATGCTGCATCTTCACAATGTCCACAGGCCAGGGAGGCAGCAAACATATGGCCCAAATAGGGACTGGAGGGCTGGCCAGGCCCAAAGCATTTGGAGGGGCTGGCTGGGACCCTGCTCTCCTTTCTTTTCTCTCCCTGGCAGCATCATGGCTTCCATCTGGTCATCCAAAAATCTTTTAAGACACTGACTCATCAACATTGCTATTACTGTTCACAAGCTTATGCTCAGGCACCAACCCGTTCAGTGAATTATTCAGGGTCACACAGAAACACCTTACAAAAGCTGAAAAAGACTTCCATGCCCCTCCAAGGCAAGCGAATCTGGTGACCGCTTCATCCTTACTAGACTAAAATTATCTCCTCTTGGTAACTTTCGCTTTGTCTACTCTTTTTATTTTGCACAGATAAGGATTATGTGTGTGTGTGTTTTCTTTTCCATTTGGCAGGTTACGAAAACACTCGTGAGAGGTTTCTTCACCTCTGAAATGGAAGAAAGTGAGTTTTCTGAGATTGCAGAATTTAAAAAATAATCAAAACCTAAGGATTTTAGGTCATTATTAACAGAACTCGTATATTTAGATTTCATGAAGTCTTGTCTGAGGTGCATTTTAACAGAAACATTCTGTACATTCTCCCTATCTTTTTTCTTTCTTACTTCTCATTTCCGTCTGCACAGAAAAGATCAGCTAATTAGGAGATTCTTACATCTCCTTCCTATTCCTCATCTATCCGCAACATATGAATCAGTGTATCCCTTTTGTAGGTCATGCTCTTTTTGGCTAGGCTACAGTTGCCAGTGATTTAATCAAAAACAAATTCATGAGTTTCCCTGAAGGTATTTTGTAGCTAGGATTACCATCTACAATCAGTTGACTTCAAGTCTAGGAGGTTACCCTTAATAATATGGGTGAGCCTTGTACCATCAGTTGAAAAACGAAAACTCCAGACTTCAACAGTAACTCCTGCCTGAGTTTCCAGCCTGATGGTCTGCCCTGCAGATTTCAGACTTGCTAACTCCCACAACTGCATGAGCCAATTCCTTAAAATCAATCTCTCTCTCCCCCTCTATGTGTATATGTGGGTCTCTTGGGATGTTTATTCTTGGGATATACCCTTTTAGATCCCAGCCACCATGCCAAAAAAAGATGGTGCCATGTAGAGAAGACGTTGGGTCAATTGCCCCTGCTGAGCTCCCAGTTGACAGCAGCTTCACCTGCCTGCACGAGATTGTGCCGGGACATCCAGCCCTATGGGACCATTACAAGATGCAGCCCACTGACATCTCACTGCATGCTCGTGAGACTGTTGAAGTGAGAACTGCCCAGCTAAGCCCAGTCTACACAGAGAATCATGAGAGGTGAAGATTCACTCTTCTTTTAGACACTACGGGTTGGGGTGGCTGGTTATGCAGCAAATGACATGCAGGAAGAGCTTTTGCTATGTTGTTGTCGAGTCATGTTTGTATTTGAAAAGGAGCTTCTTCAAATAATTCAAGAAGATAATGCAATTTGTCCAAACAGCACCTGGATTTTGCTGAATTATTTCTCATCGGACAGGAATAAAAGATCTGAAAAGAACCACTTTGTTGAGGCCATCAGTTTGTTGCTTGCAACCCTCAAAGTCAGCCTGGAATGGATTTAGCTCACTGTATCAAGACTGCGGACCCAGAGAGCTGTTCATCTGCTATGTTTTTTCACTAATATTTTTTAAAGGGATAAACACATTTTAAGCCACTTAAAAATTGTCCTCAAATGGAGATACTGCAAATACTACCTAATTTTTCCAACTCATTTATGACTTTGCGATGCAGCTTTGCATATGGTGAGTGAAATAATGTATCAGTCTGTTTCGTTGCATGCTGAGATGGCCTTTCCTTGAATGATGTCTTCATATCTAATACTTACTGTTGTGAAGTGATGCAGATAGGAAGGAGGAGTAGAACAGACCACAGGAATGAGAAGAAACAGAGCAGGCAAGCAAGTATATTTTAAATAGACAAAGACTCACGCAGAGAGGATAAATGGACAAAATGCTGTTTCCTGGTGTTTAGACCTCTTTGGAAGACCCTGTCTATATGATGCTATTAAATTACAAATTGCCACTGTAATATATAAAAGAATGACATATTTTATACATTAATGACATTTTAAATTTGTTGCTTCTTCCAAAGACCTTTATTTACACACTAAGAAAAAAGGCTTAAAAGCACAAGGTCTTACATGAAAACCCAATGAAAAAAAAAAAAACAGTAAAATTGTTTTTTACAATATCAAAATATTTTAAAATTTCATGTAATATATGTAAAAAGAGGACAATCAATGACCTAATCTGTTTTGTGTGGCTATAACAGTAAATGCATCTGCGAGGGCCTTCTTGCTATATCATTCCACAGTTGAAGGGGAAAAGGCAAGAGAGCACACACAAGTGAGAACCCACTCGCACAATAATATGCATGCTCCAGAAATAATGACATTAATCTATAAGCCAGTCACCTCTCGAAGGTCCTACCTCTCAACAAGATTGCACTGGGGATTAAGTTTCCAACACACGAACTTTGAGGGATACATTCAAACCTTAGCAATCAATAATTTGAAAAACATTCAAGGTGACAAGGGCAACCATCTTATTGGCAATCATTAAGGGGGTAACATAAAATTTACTATTATAGGGAAGTATAATAGATGAGTTGGTGGGTAAAGACTGAATCCATACAAAGGTTATTAAATTAATTCTGACATATCCGTAATTATGACAGGCCTGAGAGCAGGACTCTCAAGGTTCTAGCTGTCATTGGCTCACACATCTTGGAGGGATGGGTCTGGCTCTGTGCATGCAGGTTGATGCCAGGCAGGGAGCTGACATTTTCAAGATGACACCCAGCCACAGTCACATGAATGCTTGCATGGATTTATACTTCACCTTGGCCCAGAAAGGACTTGGTGGGGGTTTCCTCCACTCTAACAAAATTTAAAAATTAAAATTATGGCTCTTCATACAGAGGCAAATGACACAGACAGCATTAGTGACAGTGATATCGGGCTGGCCGTCTGTCCCAGCCTCTCATCGGTCTAGGCCAGATCTCTTGGTCTTGCCCCAAGACAAGGGGCATGGGCTTGAGCCTCTTTATATTCTGGGAGTTCCTTCCTCCAGAACTCGCTGAGAGAATACTTTATCTGTTATTTGTTGCACGCTGACACTGTGCTTAGGATCTGGCAAGCTACCCAATGTCCTCCCGGGTGCTTTGCAATCGAGACTGACAAATACCCAATTATAAAATCCACCAGCGGAAAAGGCAGTTAACTCTGCAAAGGACAGACTCACTTAGCATTTTTATTTGGCTTCCATCTCAGACACTAAAGCAGCCTCAGTATCCTGCTGAACAAACCAAAGGTCATGTGTTTCTCCAGCTCTGGATGGTGGGATGCCCTGAGGGCAAAACATCCTTGTGTCTCACCCACCCCAAGGTGGATACAGGGGGTCTTCCACCACTGCAAACCTTGGTCTTTCTAACCGAAGTTAGAACACTATAGTATAACCAACTAGTATTGGTAAATGGGAAAGAAAGGGAGATCATGGGAAATAATGGATTTTGCAGCTTTTATTTGTGAGTGAATGGGCCCACAATTTTCCCTTCCTGAAAGTCAACTTGAAGTTGAAATAATGGGGTGATACACCATGAAACAACTCAATGACTACTCGGCCCAGTAGTGTTAGATAAATATTTAAAGTTAAAAATCTCATGTAGAAAGTCTAAGTTAATCATAAAATCAAGGTGAGTCAAAACATATCCATGCCTTAGTTATGTATTTCATAATTTATCTGTCATAGAGATCAAGAGTTTCATAGGCACCTGTTAAAAAAGATAGCAGGCCCCAATGCTGAAGTTCCATGTTACCAATAGAAACGTAAGTTGTTTACGTGGAAGATCTGACCTTCCCAGAAGCCAGGAGAGAAATGAGGGCCACATTTCCAAACAAACCTTTCAAAACCAAAACCAGGATATTTCACAGCAACCGACCCACCAAAAGGGCCCAGTCAACTTGAGCAACATAATAGGGAAATCTCCTCTGCTTAAACCCACACCAAACTGAGGGCAACCATGTGCTTTTTGCACTCTGCTGTCTCCTTGTTCCTACTAAAGCTGCCTTACTGAAGACAATTGTTCTAAGATGTCTGGTGCAGCTCCGTACTATTTTCTAGACTGAATGTTGCCCAGTTCACGAATCGTTAATAAAAGCCAATTCGATCTTTAAAACTAAATTTGTTGAAATTGTGTTCTTTGCCACACATTTTCCATTCACAGGCTGAACTTCTGATTTCCCTGATACCCCTAACTCCTTTCAACAACACAGGCTTTTAGAAACTTCAAAAAAGACTTTTCCTGCCGGAGAATCGTTTAGTTTATTTACATACATCCTGACATGCTCTAGAACGAAGTTCCGATGGCTCTCACAAAAGCATTACATTTCAGAGGTGAAAGAAACCTTGATGCCCGCATAAGTGCAACTTTCACCTGAAATGTGACCTTGGATTGTAGAGACATCATCTGTGTGTATGACAAGAGCACATCTCTTCCAGCTGGCCCACTTCCATTCAAAGATGACTTGATTCTAAATTTTCTTTTTCCATTGACCCAACGTCGATATCTCAACCCACTTGGCTTTATTGCTGACTTCTGAAACCTTTCAAGATAACTAAAAATCTCTTTTGTATAATGGCCCATTTCGTATTTCAAATATGAAATCCATTTCAGTATTTAATTTAAATGCATTTTAAATATAGCAACCAAGGAAATGATTAAAGAATACTATAACCATAGAGTAGCATATGTAAAGCCAGTAAACAATAATGTGTTGAAAATATACTTAATAACATGCAAAAATGCTCATGAAATGATAGTCAATAAAAAACGATATAAATCTATAATGGAACTATGATTACAAATGTGTGTGTGTGTATGTGTAAGGTGGAGAAAGAGTGAAGACAGAGGAAAAGAATGAATAAGAAAATTAAGAGAATTTAAAAAGCCTGGGACAGAATAAACGTGAATAGTGTTATCAGTGGTGGCACCATGAACCACTTATAAAATACGTCTATGTATTTTCCAATATGAGCCTTGAATTCATGCCTTTACAGTTACTGTGTGTATCTCTGCACTCACACCCACCCTATACTCTTTACAGTTAATTTCATCAAATACCAAGTATTCCTCAGCTGAGGATTTTGAGTCTTTTGTCCTCTACTCTAAACACACTCCAGTTTGTGCATGTGTCTCTTTCTAGAACTGCCAATAACTGGACACAGCATCTCAGGTGTGGTGTGAATAGCTCAGATGCAGTGGATTAGGGTCTCCTTTGCCCTGGACAAGGTCTTTCTTTCCATGCGTTTGACATAGTCTTCCCTCTGGTGGCACGTCATCTGTAATCTCACGTTCACCTTCGAATCAACTAACATAGATGTTCTTTTAAAACATGTTTTGCTAACAGCATTTTGATAAGTCTTTTTTCTTAGTTCTGGCCATCAGACTGACCAATTAACTGAAATACTTATTTCAATTATTTGGTCTGATCTAATATATAGTTTAAAATATAAGGAGAATTGTCAATTTTCCAAAGGATAGTCATTCAATATTATGGGTTGACTTGTGTCCTTCAAAACACTATACTGAACTGGTGAATCCAGAACCTGTGAATGTGACCTTATTTGGAAATAGGGTCTTTGCAGATGTAAGCAAGTTATGAGGTCATACTGGATTAGGGTAGGCTGTGGCAGTGGGCATGGCTATGTGTCAATAAAACTTTATTTTCAGAAATAGACAGTGGGCCACATTTGGCCCATGGGATACAGTTTGCTGATGACTGCTGAAACTGTTTGAGGAAGATAATCATTTTACTGGGTTCACAGGTGAGGGAAGTGAGGCCGAAAGTTAAAAATCTTGTAGAAAATCACACAGTGAATACAGGGTAGCCCTGGAGTTTCAAATGACACCACATGTCCGGAAGCTGCCATTGTAATCAGTCGGCTACACTATCTTAGAGGCAAGAACAATTCTGCACTTTTGTTAAAAGTGTATTAATTGGCTGGGCATGGTGGCTCATGCCTATAATACCAGCACTTTGGGAGGGCGAGGCGGGCGGCTGGCCTGAGATCAGGAGTTCAAGACCAGCCTGGGCAACATGGGGAAACCCTGTCTGTACTAAAAATACAAAAAATTAGTGGTGGAGTGTGACTGTGGTCCCAATTACTCAGGAGGCTGAAATGGGAGGATCACTTGAGCCTGGGAGGTGGAGGCTGCAGTGAGCCGAGATTGTGCCACTGCACTCCAGCCTGGGTGACAGAGTAAGACACCATCTCATTAAAAAATAAATAAACAAATAGCAAGCTTTTCCAATTCCTATATTATCTTGGCAAAAGAAATATATCAACAAGTTCGAAGCAAAACAAAGACAGGCTAAATTTTATTAAATCAAAAAACTGCCATAAATTATATATTTTAGAACTATATTATCATGGCAAAAGAAAGATATCAAGTTTGAAGCAAAACAAACACAGGCTAAATTTTATTAAATCAAAAAAACTGCCATAAATGTTCTAAAGAAGTTACATATGTTAGAAGATTCAGGAAATTAAAATTCAGAGTTATTGAACATTAGTGTCTCAAACAATCTGTGTATGGGACTGGAAAACACAATGTACATAAGAGAACAGAGAAAACAAAAATCTTAGGGAATTGGTGAAAGCTTGATGTACATCTCAAAGTTTCTGTTGGTTTTCCTAGGTGAAACCCCAATTAAAGGGATTTCTTTCAAGTTTCTGGGGCACACAGAAGAAACCTTGAGGATTATGATGTTTCACAACACAAGTCCTTCTTTTGCAGGATGGTCTCCACACTGCAGAGGGGCCTTTTACTTGCCTCCAAACCATACTCCTATATTACTCAGTAGTGTTTCGCTGAATCTTTTATTTCCCTAATACAAAAGTACTCCAAACTCTCTAGGAGTGTTTGACTGAATGTTAAACTGTTCTGCTCAGAAGACATATAACATTAAGTTGTCCAAAATTAGTTGCAAATCACTCAGCATCGCTGTATGTATTCTCTCTCTCTTTTTTTTTTTTTTTTTTGAGATGGAGTCTCACTCTGTAACCCAGGCTGGAGCACAGTGGTGCCATGTCGGCTCACTGCAACCTCCGCCTCCTGGGTCCCAGTTCAAGCAATTCTCCTGCCTCAGCCTCCCGAGTAGCTGGGATTACAGGATTCCACCACCATGCTCAGGTAATTTTTAAATTTTTAGTAGAGATGGGGTTTCACCATGTTAGCCAGGCTGATCTTGAACTCCTGACCTGTGATCCACCCGCCTCGGCCTCCCAAAGTGCTGGGATTATAGGCTTAAGCCACCATGCCCGGTCATCTCTCTCTGTTTTTTAAAGTACCTTTTCATTTACTGGTTCAGGTAGTTTTGATCCATAAACACAAAAATCCACATTACTAACAGAATTTAGAGATATTTAGTTAATAGAATAAAATAACTTTTTCGTGACCTAACTGCAGCATGACGTTGATGCCTCTCAGATCCTTCGAATTAATAACTCAGACACAAAAGGTATTGCTACCACTTGGGTTTTGTTTGAATTCTAAGTAAAAATAATTTATTTCCCAGAATACAGCTTTAGTTGAGCATGGCAAAATCACATTGGGCCAATGGATTCCTGCCTCATTTCCATAATTATCATAAATATACACAAAAGCATAAGTAAAGAATAAAGAATTAACTTCACAAATATACTTGGAACAAAACATAAAGCTGCAGAGTGTCACCACATTTAACTCTCTGCTATAATAAATGCCACAGACAAATAGAGTTAAAAGGGTTAATTAGTCACCAGTGGTTATTTTAATTGCAGTATTGAAAATCAGGCACAAATGCTAGAAGAATTCTCATTACAGGGTTACCTGGGCTTTAATGGGAGGGTTCACCTGGGAGAGCGGCATCTCTAAAACATTGTGGAACTGATTACATCTCTTCCTCCCCTTTACCTTTCATAATTAGCTGTACACTATTAAGTTAATGCACATTTATCTACAACAATTCAATTCAGACTGCAAGAGAGAATCTTTCTAGTCTATAATTACACTCCAGCTTAATTAGCATAATTTCCACTGCACATATTTTAATAAAGAAGCTGCCATTATGGGTTGGCTTCCCATGTGGAAACTCTTCCAGGGAGATACAAATGCTTCCTACTCTCTAACTGCCACAAATGCAGAGATGACCTAAAGCTGACTTTCTTTTCTTTTTCTTTTTCTTTTTTTTTTTGAGACAGAGTCCAACTCTGTTGCCCAGGCTGGAGTGGAACGGCGCGATCTCTGCTCACTGCAACCTCCATATCCAGGGTTCAAGCAATTCTCCTCAGCCTCCCGAGTAGCTGGGACTACAGGCACCTACCACCATGCCTGGCTAATTTTTGTATTTTTAATAGAGACAGATGTTCGCCATGTTGGCCAAGCTGGTCTTGAACTTCTAACCTCAGGTAATCCACCCACCTCGGCCTCCCAAAGTGCTGGAATTACAGGCGTGAGCCACTGTGCCCGACCTGAAGCTGCCTTTCCTTGAGATAGGACTGTTGGGAAGGGCAAGTTTCTGCAGGAGGGGACCTGATGGACTCTCCCCACGTGGAGCTAACGGCTAATCCTCCGCGATGGCTGAGGGCTGGTGATGGGGGATTTGGCAATAGTGCCACGTGATGATGGGGTTTGACCTCATCAGTCTGCAAATGTCTCATCTGAGAGGCTTGAAAAACATTTCTACAGTTTATTTTGGATCTGGCTCTCCAGGGGAAAGCCATTTGAGTGCCTGAAATCCAGCTACCACTAGATGTCACCAGTCATTAACTGGGACACAGATAAATGAGCCCTTTAAGATGTTTTCATTAACTTGAAAGACCCTAAGCAACTGGTTGTCTTCTCTGCAGCTCCCTTGTGTGGGAGCCTGTTAACAACGAGGGAGCCAATCTATTTGTCCAGCCCTGAAATGGCAAATGCCTACCGTGTGATTTAAAAGGACTGCACACACTTTTCAAGTGTTAGAAATCTGTCCTGATAATAACCAGAATTGTCTGATATAAAGGAAAATCTTCAGTTCCAGTAGCTCATTATATTTTGCACAAACATCTGGCTATTCAAATAAAGTTTGCAAAAAAGATTTTGCCAATGGCATTAATGTTCTTACCAGATCTCTTAGAGAGAAGAATGAGAAGCATTTTGCCTCCTCTGAATTTCCTGATGTTGAACGGGAAGTCACAGTATGATGCACAAGAAGATGAGCTTCGAAAAAGAGTAGGAAATCATCGCTATCATCCAGAAAAACTTTAATGAGAAAACTAGAAAGGAGGCAAATGCAACAAACCAATGATTGTTGTGAATTCCCAAAAAAACTGTTTCAAATCCAAAAGTGGCAAAGGTAGAAAGTGCGATTCTACCAATGGTTGAAGAGTCCTTGAAAGAAGTAGGGGTTTTTAGAGATGCTAGACACCAGCATCATTTCTGGAAAATCCAGGTAGGTGCCATGAGGCATGGCACATGTGTCAAACATTTCCTTTTCTGCATGGATATTTAAAATGTAAACATTTTAAACACCTATTTTGAGTGAATTTAAAGAGTAATTTCAGTAAGGTATCTATTTACTTTCTCAGTCACCAAAGGTTCAATTTAAAAATAACGCAACAGCCCGGGCGCAGTAGCTCATGCCTGCAGTTCCAGCATTGTGGGAGGTTGAGGTGGGCGGACAACTTAAGGCCAGGAGTTCAAGATCAGCCTGGAAAACATGATGAAACCCCATCTCTACTAAAAAGTACAAAAAATTAGCTGGGCATGGTGGCGTGCACCTGTAGCCTCAGCTACTCGGTTTCAGGGGTTGAGGCAAGAGAATTGCTTGAACCTGAGAGATGGAGGTTACAGTGAGCCGAGATCACACCACTGCACTCCAGTCTGGGTGACAGAGTAAGACTCTGATACACAACAAATTAAAAATAACATAAAAATAACATAGCAAATATGTACGAAGCACTATCACACTATACTGAATAGATTAAAAAATGATGTAATGAAGACTCATTTATGCCATCACAATCTGCATTTTTTCACTGCAACACTAACCATTTAGAGCTTATGTGCCTGCAGACAGTTACTTAAACTTGTACTTACGTCTTCAAAATTACAGGTAAATTTCTTTTCTTTTAAAACAAGATGTCCATTGCAGGGAGCAATGTGCATACTGACTCTTTTAAACTGCCACTGTTGCTAAGGTTTTCCAATAGTATTCTCATAGATGTCTGAAGAGATAGGGAATGTTAGTTAACAAAACTGAATTGTCCTCATTTCAAAGGTGCATAAATGCTCACTCTGTTCCTTTTCTTTATCAAAACTTTTCATTTAGAAACACAACAAAGCTAAGAGCATGGCCTCTGGAGGCTACCTGCCTTGGGTTGAGTTCAACTTCTCTGCTTACTGACTGTGAGACTGTGGGCAAGCTACATTAGCTCCCTGGGATTTAGTTTGCTCAGTTGTAAAATGGAAAAATAACATCAGCCAGCTTATAGAACTGAAGAGGAATGAATGGGGGAAAGCGAGGCAGTGAGCTTTGAGCAGCGCTTACTCCAAGCAAGTGATAACTGAACCACTCATCTTTATTTGCTCCTTAGCTTTCAAAAATGTAAGAAAACAGCTTTATAACACTTTGGGACCCTTGATCTGCAAAACTTCTCTTTGAAATCTGCTCTGGTTTATTACAATAGAAATGCTAGAAAATAGTTTCCTCTGATTTATTGATCTTACCAAAATAGATATAGTCTTTAAAAACAGTACACTGTCTCTTCACTTCAGAAGGACCTAGATTTCAGCCTACATTTACATTATATTCATACCTGATATTCAACTGGACCACAGCACATATTTAACTCATTGTACTGTAATGGGATTGAATGAACTGACATAGATTTCCATGTTTAATATAAAGAAATCAGTGCTTCTGGCTTCACAAAGACCACATGAATAGGAAGTTCATAATAGACGGTTGGTATAAATGTCAATATTCACAAAAAAGGTGCCTCTTTTTGAAACTGCTGCCAGAGTTCCTCTCCAGACTTGCACTTTGGACCCCTGCAGAATGATTTTTACAGGAGTAAGCTCTCCCCCCTCAGAATATGCAGGACATCATCTGTATTTACTTTAATATAACATAAACCAAAAGGCAGACCTGGTCAGAAAGTTAGATATTTCTCTAGAAAAATTATGCTAGTGATTGAAAATGAAAAAACATGGGGCCTTGAATTGCATAATTATGTCAACCTTGGAAATATTAATCACATGACAATTATTTTTCAAAAATTTACATATGTATAAAACAACATTCACAAACATTATATTTCACCAATTCTTAACTTCAAATGGGAGACAAAACTCTGTGGCAAACTTCAACTAAATTTGTATCTAAATCCTCAATGTTGAGTCCACTTCCCATGAATTTTGAAATTTACTAGAATTAGTTCCTTCTAGAAGAACTTCCCCAGAGTGGGGCTGTTGTTATTTTTATTTCACTCACAAAATGTGTGAGCATGGTAGGATTTTTCCCTTTACATTATTTCTGAAGTTCTAACATGTAACCTATATATATATATAGATAGATAGATAACTATAAAAACTATATAGTTATATATGTTACATAGTTATATAAGTTATATATGTTATATAGTTATATATATAGTTATATAGCTTATATAACCAGAGACACACACGTTAAGCAATGCATTTATATGTAATTAATATACATTGTCTAATAACAATTGGTGAAATACCACACATAACAACTATGCAACTTGTCAGGAACATGATTGTGTTTCTATAAGCCTATTAGTATACATTCAAAGGAAAACAATGTGGTATTAAAAAAAAAAAAAAAAAGTCCGGCCGGGCGCGGTGGCTCAAGCCTGTAATCCCAGCACTTTGGGAGGCCGAGACGGGCGGATCAGGAGGTCAGGAGATCGAGACCATCCTGGCTGACACGGTGAAACCTCGTCTCTACTAAAAAAATACAAAAAAACTAGCCGGGCGAGGTGGCGGGCGCCTGTAGTCCCAGCTACTCGGGAGGCTGAGGCAGGAGAATGGCGT